>NC_050443.1:79009397-79309397 GCF_903995425.1 Onychomys torridus
TGTGAGATCACAAGTGCTGGGATTAAAGACATGTGACTCCCAAGTACTAGGATTCAAGTTGTGTGCCACCACTGCCTGGCTTTGTTTCTCTCCTAGAGTCAATCTCATGTAGTCCAGGGTGGCTTTGAACTCACGAGATCCAGATGGATCTCGCCTCCCAAGTGCTAGGATTCAAGGTGTTCCCCACCACTGCCCAGCCTCTATGTTTAATCCAGTGGCTTGTTCTGTCCTCTGATCTTAAGGCAGATTTTATTAGGGTCCACAGAATATCACCACAGCCTTCTGTTCAGTAGCCTTTCATTGCTGACATTAGAGGCACATGTCACCCACAGTCTAACCCATGCTTAGTCTCTGCTACAGTCCCTTTCCTTTATCCATGTTCCTTTCTTTTCAGGGTGCTCTCTTCACAAAGGTTTTGATCTGTCTCTAGTATTCCAGCCTCCATTCCAGTTAGCCAGAGTCTTCAAATCCATGAACTTTTTTTCAACAAACCACCTTTTGACCCCTTAGTCTGTTATCTATCTTTCTTCCCATTTGATTAGATGAGTAACCATTCTCTGTTTAGCTCCTAAATGAAAGCAGTAATACTTCAAATATCCATCTAGTTAAAAAGTCCTCTGGAGCAGGGACTTCTAGCCTGAGCACAGCTTCTAAATGGAACACTGTCTAGAAATCAGGTAGGTCTGTTGCTTTGGATAGGTAGGTCAAGAAAGAAGTACACCTTCTTTAATCCCTGGGTTTGTGATGTGTTGCCCACTCTACTAAGTATGTAATGTAAACCATATGTGTGTGTGTGTGTGTATGCATACATATAGACATGTATATACTGTATTGTTTCATGAATAAAAACCTGATAAGGTTTAACTTATAAATTATAAATAGTATGAGATTAACATACAGAGTTAAAACTGTTCTAGTTATCTAAGAATAAATAGAATAATTATATCAATATGCTGCAATGAATAAGTTATTGAAAATTATTCTTTATTTCTGGAATTTTCCACTTAATATTTTTAGGCCATAGTTTGAGTACCAGCAGCTGGAAACATGCACGCGCACACACACACACACACACACACACACACACACACACACACACGCACACACATGCACACACACACATACACACACACACACACACACTTGAATAAGGGGACCATAGAATACATAGGATTGGCTCCTCTCTGGTCTATTCTTCAATTTTTTGAGGGACATAGTAACTAGGGATGGATCACAGGGCCTTACACATGCCAGACCAGGGCTTTACCACAGAGCTACATCCCAACCCTGTGCTCCCTGCTTCTCCAGGGTGATTTCATTGTTTACCTAAGCATTATTCCTGGCCAGGATTTAGAGATTTAAATCCTCTAAACCAGTGGTTCTCAACCTTCCTAATGCTGTGACTCTTTAATACAGTTCCCCATGTCATGGTGACCCCCACAACCATAAAATTATTTTCATTACTATTTCATAACTATAATTTTGCTGCTGTTAAGGATCATAATATAAATATCTGATTTGCAGGTTATCTGATATGTGACCCCTGTGAAAAGGTCATTTGACCCCCAAAGATTGCTCTACAGCACCTACCAATATGGACTTATGATTTCTCTCACTCACTCAACCTCTCCTCCCCCCCCCCTGTGCCTTCTCTCTCTCTCTCTCTCTCTCTCTCTCTCTCTCTCTCTCTCTCTCACACACACACACACACACACACACACACACACACAAAGGAGGGGAAGAGAGGGAAGCATATCTGCATGTGTTGGTATACATATTCACTGAAAGCGAAGAGGTGTCAGTAGTGAAAAGAATATACTTGTTGCCTGGATCTTGGTTTCTAATACCATTATCCAATGAGAGGAGTAAGACCTCTCCCAAAAATAGATGTTCACAGGTCTGAGGCAAGGAAAAACGAATTCAGATTAGTCTTGAACATCTTGTGGTACCAGAAAGCCAAGAAGTGTTTAGAAAAACATTGAGGGCAGGTTGAAAGGACACAGCAGCCAGATGACAGCGCCAAATCTGGGACAGCCTGAACAGGGAAATAAATAATGGTAGGATTGGGTTGTAAACCATGCAATAAATATTCATGAGCCCATAATGATATAAATAAACATTTAAGTCAATAAATAAGTGGGAGAGAAGAAACAGCTTTTCCTTGTGGTAAAAATCTCATTAATGAATACAGAAGACATGAGGGATATATAAAATCAATAATCAAATATCACAGTAATATTTTTTGCAGGTAAAACCCACTTATAGATAATATTTCAGTCAGAATTCTTTAAAGAAGTTAAGTCTAGTAGAAGATAGGTAGCTGGATGAATAGATAGATAGATAGATAGATAGATAGATAGATAGATAGATAGGGCAGGTGGGTAGATAGAATAGGAATTGTCTTATGTGACTTCAGAGGCTGAGATACCCTTGAGAAAGAGCTGATTTTGAAGTAGATTTTTTTGTTTGTTTTGTTTTGTTTCCTGATGGTGAGTATGAAGCCTTGCACAAATTGCCAAGTGTAACTGAAGTTTTTCTATGCCCCACCCAGTCCGCAGCTGCTCAGACCCAAGTAAACACATAGAGGCTTATATTAATTATAACCTACATGACCATGGCTCAAGCCTTTTGGTAGCTAGCTCTTATATCTTAAATGAACCCATTTGTATTAATCTGTTTTGCCACGTGTTCTGTGGCTTACTGGTCTGCTGGCATGTTGTTCCTTGGGCAGCAGGCTGACGTCTGCTGACTCAGCTTTTCTCTTCCCAGAATTCTCCTCTTTGTTTATCCCACCTGTACTATACTTCCTACCTGGCTACTGGCAAATCAGCATTTTATTTATCAACCAAATCAGAGTGACACACATTCACAACATACAGAAAGACATCCCCAGCAGGGAAGTGCTCTGCCACTGAGCTACATTCCAGCCCATTGTCTTTTTTTTTTTTTGTAACAGAGTCTCTCAAGGTAGCCCTGGCTGTCCTAGAACTCACTATGTAAACAAGTTGGTCTTGAACTCACAGAGATCTACCTGCCTCTGCCTTGAAATGCTGGGATTAAAGGCGTGCACCACCATGCCTCGAACCCCACCACCACCACCACCATTGCAGTCTTGAAGCAGGACTTCTTTTTCTTCTAAGAAGTCTGTTTTTGCTTCTTAATTTTTTCAGCCAACCAAGTGAGGTAGGGCCACTAACATCACCTCATCCTAGATACTAATTAAAACTACAAAGTACTATCACATCAACATAGTGTCTGAACAAGTGCATATTATATTCCAGTAAAGCTGACACATAGCAATTTGGAATGCTAGGAAAAAAATGGGTAAAAGTATGAGAAACAAGACATTTGAACAACATTCTAGGTATAGTTATTAATAGCAAAGGTCAAAATAGGAACTTCTCAGTAGTGAAATCAAGCAGACCCAACTTTGAATGAGTGATCAAAATTAACACTGTAGGGCTGGAGAGGTGGCTCAGCAGAGAAAACTTGCAGCAATAATGAGGACCCATCCCCAGCACCCATGTAAAAACTGGGGGTGTGGCCATATATGCCTGTCACCCCAGAATTGGGGGGTGAAGACAAGAAGATTGCTGGGTTTACTGGCCAACATAGCTAAAATGTGGAGCTTCCAATTCACTCTGCTTCAAGGGAACAAGATAGAGAGTGACAGAGACACCCCACGTTTCTCTGGCTTCTACGTGCACAGCTACACATGTGCACTCATATATCGTGCATGTGTATACCATACACACATCAAATAGACATTGTAGTGTCAATGTGTTGTATACTAGTACACTCCTAAAACCCCAGCACTCAGGAGGTTGGGGCAGGAGGATTGTGAGCCTGAGGGCAGCCTGGGCTGCATAGTAAGAACCTGTCCCCAAAACAAGTTACCATCACTAGGAATAAAGCATAATGATTTCATGAGTTTCCCGAAATGATACACAGAGAAAGGCACAGCTTGCTTTTGTGGTAACTTACCAAGTTCAAAGCCTCAGTCTGAACATGGGACAGCATCAGAAAAGTTCACACTGGGGGACATTTTATTTTAAATACTTTAATATTTAATATTTCACTGACAAAAACCCTTCATAATGTCAAGTCTGCAGAAGGAAAGAGAAGAGTGGAGAACCATCTCACCCAGGTGGAGCAGACTAAGGAGCCATGCCAGCTGAATGTGATGTGAGATCCTGGCCTGGATCCTGGGACTGGAAAAAGGCCTTAGTCAGAAAACTTCAAAGAAGGACTAACATTGGTAGCTGATGTTGCATCAGTGCTAATTGCCTGGGTTTGGCAATTGTGTGGCTGTTATGTAAGATGAGAACAGAACTCAGGGAAGCTGGGGAAAGGCTGTGTGGCAATTTACACCATTTCTGCAACTCTTCTAGAAGTCTAAAATTATCTCAAAATGGAAAGCTATAAAGAAAAACAAAGCAGAAAGTGCTCCCTGGATCCCCTCTTGCTGCTAAAAGCCTATACCATTACCAGGCTCCATCCAGTTTAGGCACTTTTATGGTCTGCCTCTCCTGATCCCTCCAGCCTCATCTCACATTGATCTCCTGGCATGTCTGGGCCTTTCCCCTTGGCCACTTTGACTCAGACTGCTATCTCCAGGAGTCAGGGATATGAAGAGGGAATCAAGGAGCACTAAAGTCTATGACCTAGATGGGGCAGCCTTTGGTGATGGGGTACCAAACTGCCTGACCCATGGCAGGAGTAGGACATTGGAGTTGGACTTTCTCTGTACCACCTAGCCAACCCCCAAATAACCACACAGAGACTTACTAATTATGAAAGCTTGGCTGATAATGCCATATTCTGTAGGTCTTTGAAGTGTTTGAAGATCACCTATCTTTCTAAAATATATCTCTGTATGATCTTGAAAAACATAGCTAACATGACTATAAGTTTAATAGTTATCGATGACTACTAACCTATACTTTTTATCCTAAATAGTTTTCAAAGACTAAAACTGTACATAACCCTTTTAAATGAACTGTATAGATACAATGCCTTAAACAAGAATAGACACATATATAATATAACAAGAATAACTTGAAATTTGTATCAATAAACAAAAATCCATACCAATGTAAAATATTTGAGACTATTGGTTACTCAAAAGTAGACTCAATAATCCACCCTTTTATCTCATCATTTTTATACTATATTCCCCCCTTTTTCTCTTCCGAAAGAGATCCTTGAATCCAATCTCCTTTATTTAGCTTTTTCTCTGACCATGACAATAACAATTTGTAACCACCCCTCCCTAAATGATGACAAATATCTATAACCCATTGAATGACCAAAAGCCATCCACCCCACCTCCTGGGAATGTTCTCTAGACTGCTTTCTGTTGTTTGGGGGTACTGGCATCTTTAGGAGACCCTGTGAAAATTGGGATAATGGTCAAGTTCTGGGAGAGTTAGCTGTATTTTTGTTGTCCAGTCTCTGTGTAATGGTAAAATGTAGTGCTTATCTGAAGTCTTGGCTGGATAGCCTGTGAGGTTGGACCATCTCAACAGCAGCCTTGAAGCTGTTCTGGATGTAGAACTCTGAGGAAACTGCAGCAGAGACACTCTGAGAGGCTGGATCACGTGAGCCACCTATTTTCACTGGTGTTTAGTCCCCTTGCTCTGAAAACGCATAAACTTTCTAAGGTAACATACATATCTGCATTAACACAACTATGGACTATGCACTGTACACAAGCCAGACAAAGATGATTGTTTGTTTTATGTTTGAGCAAGTAAAATATATGTCACCTGCATTGTAGTTTTTTTTTTTCTTTTAGGTTTATTTATTTATGTCTGTAGTTAGGATTTTCAGGAGGTCTTCCCTGGTCAAATGTGATCTCTATCAACCATGAATGAATCCACAGCCTTTTGTTTTCTGTGGAAACAAAAAACATAACGTCTTCTCCAAAGTAATACATTTTTTAAGTTTCATTTTAAAGTTAAGGCATTTTTTAAGTTTTTAGGCTAGTTTATTTCAATAGTCCCTTTCATAATCTCATGTCCTACCAGCAAACAAAAAATTCAAAGAGAACACAATAACATAGAGGATTCCATACTCCCTGTGTATTTCCCACCTCTACATGTCGGCTTCTTCTTCTTTTCTTCTTCTTCTTCTTCTTCTTCTTCTTCTTCTTCTTCTTCTTCTTCTTCTTCTTCTTTTTTCTATAACTTTATTCTTTTTTTTTTAAATGGCTTTTTGATACAGGGTTTTTCTGTCCTGGAGCTAGTTCTATAGACCAGGCTGGCCTTGAACTCACAGAGATCTGCCTGCCTCTGCCTTCTGAGTTCTAGGATTAAAGGTGTGCACCACCACTGCCCAGACTTTACTCTTTCTTTAAAGACTTTATTCTATTATTTTATCTCATTTTTTATGACTGCCTATACCCATTTTCTTTTTTTCTTAAGCCTACACACATTGTTAAACACACTGTAATCTGTTTAGAGATTTTTTTTTTCCTGCCTTAACCTGCTTTTTTGCATATCTGTAACCTTTTCTGTTTGCATGAACAAAATCTTAAACTTCCAAGCAGCTTAGCTCATGGAGTGCTAGCGGCTAGTTCCAACCCCCCCATCTTTAGTTCCTTGAGAGCCTAGCCTCACAGTGGAGGTATGAGAGGGAGCCATGTTTACCGCTCTGGCTCTGGGAAGTTTCTAGGTCCATGCTGCTGTAGGGGTTTCTACCTAGTCTCATGCCACCAAGAGCACCCCCCTCTGCTCATGAACCCCATTCAAGTGCTCAGTAGCAGGGCCTCTTAAAAGAGCTGCATCAGTATATGCTGCTTGCACTGAGCCTATCCAAGAAGTGGCAGCATTTGACTCCATGTTTCAAACCTGTTTTAAAAAAGCTTCCTTAGGTCTCAAGTAGAAATATGTGCCCAGATATTGGGTGACATTTGTAGCTGACTTTTTTGTCCCCTCACTAGCCAGCTCCCAAATAACCACATGGAGACTTCTTATTAATTATGAAAGCTTGGCTGATAGCTTAGGCTTGTTTCTAACTAGCTCTTTTTTTTTTTCCCTGGTTTTTCAAGACAGGGTTTCTCGGTGTAATTTTGGTGTTTGTCCTGGACTAGCTCTGTAGACCAGGCTGGCTTCAAACTCACAGAGATCCACTTGGCTCTGTCTCACGAGTGCTGGGATTAAAGGCGTGCGCCACCACCACTCTGGCCCAATTTTGTCTTTTAATCGATCAGTAGACTTAGGAGGCACTCATTTGGAGGAAAGGGGAGGAATTGGGCAGCCATCGCATCTTTTCCATTACAAACATTTTTATCTGTAGCATATCCCTCACTGAGCTTAGCGGCTGCTTAAGTGAGACATGTACACAGATACCCTCCAGCAGTGGTGAGTACTCAGGAGCTATTGGGGTTTTAGAATTAAAGATAAATAACCGTATTCACACCCTTGACTTTGGCCCTTCTCACTGTTCCGATCTTCCCCACAGGCCGGGGACACTGGTTAGTGGCTCGGAAAGGTAGCATGAAGAAAGGTATGGCTAAGGCATCCACTGAAGGCCAGGCAAACCTGAAGAAGGTTTCTTTCGATACTGGGTTGAAGAAAGCATCTCGGCGGGAGAGCCAGGCAGATGTTGTTGGGCACATCTTGGACCGGGCTTTTCTGGTGAGAGTAAATGCATTCCTAAGGATCTGGCAGCATTAGCTAAGGGAGAGGGAGGGAGGAATGAGGACCCCCTTCCGTGCCCTTGTCTTGGGCATGGACTTGTCTTGGGCATGGACACTACTTCTGTCCCGCTCCAAGCTGTGAGAGTGATGGTGGCTAACTGAGTGTGGCTAATGATGAGAGGACTCTGGAAATTTCCTGTAATGTTTGAAGCCTTCACATACGCCCTGCGAGGTAGGGCCCAGTATTGTCATCCTAATTATAGTGTTGCCACTGGTGGATGGGGGAAAAGAGGTCCCCCATACAGCCAATAAATGGATGACCAGGATTAGAACCCTGATCTACTGACTCTAGTACCTTTGTATCATGTAAAATGGCCAGATATGGTGGCATACACCTTTAATCCTTGTACTTGGGAGTCAGAGGTAGGTGGATCTCTGTGAATCTACATAGTGAGGGCCTGGCTTCAAGAGAAAGAAGATATTACATGAGTGCAAAGTCTTATGTGAGTTGGAAAGGCAAGAGTGTTTCAGAAATAAAAGGTAAATTGGGGATCCCGTGTCAGAGGAGCAAGAGATTCCTGTGTGCCATGCTGTGCTCTGCTCTGGGGTGGGAGCCAGTGGGCCCAGGGAGGTCCTGCTCTCCCCAGCCTTGGTCCTTTGAGTTTAGCATGTGCCTGGAAGCAGGAGGAGCTCATGGGATTACTCCAGCCAGGCCTGAGGCAGTCTCTCTGAAGAGAGTTGGGGTGCTGGGTTGGAGACCAGCCAGGTGGTTTCACATCTGTTCTACTCAATGCTTCAGTAGCTTTGCCAAGCAAGATGGGTTTTGTAAATTAATATTAATGGGTCCTATGGTTCTCACTGCTCCCCAAGAAGAACTCCAGCAGCCTCCACAATCTGCCTGTGAGTCCCAGGAGATGTGTATCAGAGGTTGCAGGGGAACGTGCTTGGCTCCACCTCCCTGCGTTGAGCAGCCCAAGGGTTTTGCAGAGCCTGTGAGGTGTGTTTGACTGTCACCACTCCGCACTGGGAGTCCAGAGGAATGAGCAGCACAGACCACATCACTCCACAGTGCTCTTTTCCTCCTGATTCCAATACCGTTGACCCTGCATATCCACAATCCTTTATCCACAGATACAAACAACCACAAATTGAAATGTTTGAACAATGAAGCAAAAACTTTTCTCTGAACTATGCATGTACATACTTTTACATTACTATTCCCTAAACCATATGGTCTAACAACTATTTACATATTATTTGTACTGTACTAGGTATCATCAATGACCCAGTTATGGTTTGAAGTATATAGGAGGTACATAGGATGTTAAAAATATGACACGATTTTAAATGAGGGACTTGAGGCCTGGAGAGATGGCTCAGTGGTTGAGAGCATTGGCTGCTCTTCCAGAGGACCCAGGTTCAATTCCCAGCACACACATAGAAGTTTAAGACACGTATAACTCCAGCTCCAGGGGGTCTGAAACCCTCTTCTTGTTCCCACAGGTATCAGGCACACGGGGTGGTTCACAGACATACATATAGGCAAGCACCCAGATGTAGAGAATAAAGTTAATTGTTAAGATTCTGAGGTACTGAACGTTTCTACATCCTCACATTTCCAGCAGTTGTGAGTGGGTGACTGTCCCCACATGTAATTGGCATTGTTTGTTAGCTCTATTGCTGCTTGGGTAGATGAGCAATGAGAATGTTTTTCAGAGCAACAGGATCTCTATGCTGCCTCTAAGTTCACAGGCACCTCAGATTGTACTGCACACACCCCATTGACCCCACATTCCCAAATATACCATCTCTGTGTTGGCACTAACTAACCGGTCACCAAGCTTGTGACCTGGAGTTCTGCTTCACACTTGCCTCTTGCCCTCTGTGACACTCCCCCCTTTACCAAGTCCTGGAACTCCTGTTAAACATCATCAAGTCTGTCTTCCTCTCATCTCTTCTGCTGCAGCTCTTAACCCAGCCACCATCATCTCTTACTGGACTAGCCACAGAACTTTCTAACTAGTGCAGACCAATTAGAATGCTTTTCTTTTGGATCATCAAGATGGCTCAGTCAGTAAAAGCACTTGCTGTACCAAGCCTGACACCCTGAGTTCAGTCCCCAGGAGGGAAGGTAGAAGGAGAGAACCAACTCCCAAAAGTTGTCCTCTGACCTTCCCATGTATTGACATGGTATGTGCACACACGCACACATCCCCAGATGCTGCTGCTAATAATCAAATGATATAAATCAAATGCCTTTGTCTCACACAGAAGCCTGAGGCATTGCTTGATGGGTATGCAACGTCTCCCAAGGCTCAGTGTCCTTCCACCTTTCTGCTGCCATCCTCAGCATGCTGACTTGTCCCCCTGGCCTGACTCCCTTTATTCTTCCAAAATGGCTGCAGCACTTCTGACCATCGCACACACACACAGAGGACAATATCCAGAGGCGGAGAAGGGTACCATGCCTGCCTTTAGAAGAATCCCTAAACTTTAGACATCCCTAAACTGTCACCCACTCCCACTCTCAGCAGCCAACATCTTATTGGCATGATCTACATATCCATTTACTGGTTGGTGGAACAAGACCTTGACATTTGGCTGGGACAGGTTAAGGCTTGTTCTTGGGGCTGGAGCTTAGAACATGTCCACTTTAAGGAAGGAAAATGACCTTAGTGTTCTTTAACAGGAAGATGTAGATGAATGTTTATTGGAATTAGCAATTTCTGGCACATTGGTCTCTTCTGTCTTCTTCTTCTTCTTCTTCTTCTTCTTCTTCTTCTTCTTCTTCTTCTTCTTCTTCTTCTTCTTCTTTTCTTATCCTTTCTAAGGAGGTCAGATATACTGCTTTTTAAGAAACCACTGCCAGCCATTACTTAATCCACACTCTTGTTCAGAGCCATTGTGGATCCAAATGGTCTCACAACTCCCCCTCTATCCTTGTCTTGGCTACCTCTCAAAAATGCTGTGCCTTCTCCTGCCTGGGAGGCCTGCACACTCCCCACCCCATCATAGGATTTGTTCACCTCTTAGCCCTCAGCTGCAAACCACTTCCTCAGGTCAATGTTTCCTCCTCCTGAGACTGGGGTTGGGACCTCCCATTTCCATACCCCATGGAATCTTGTATTTCTCCTTTAAAGTAATCATTACATTTCTAAGTACTTGTCATCTGACTTCCCACTAAGTGAAGGTGTGGAAGGCATCTGCTGTTTGCCCCCATCTTCCCTGAGCCTGTTTGGAGCCTCTTCAAAGTAGGGACCATACAGGATGGCCCATAACAGGTGGGACAGGGAGCACCATAGCATCAAACTAGGAGACACTTTGAAGCCGATATTCAATCCTAACTTTGTCAGTATGTATAATGACATGCAGTAGGCAAAAATGTGTGGTTTAGTGAGTACAGATTTGAATCCAAATCATAGATCAGTCATGTACTAGCTATAGAGCTTCAGGCAAGGCACCTTCTGTCTCTGGGCCTCATTGAACGGGGAAGAAAACCCTTGAAAGTAATACTGAAAGAGAGAGGGAACCCCTCAACACAACTAATAAGTAATAAGAAACACTACTTACATTAGAGGGGGTTCAGTTAGGATTAAACATGAGCTTGTCAATATAGTCAGTTGTGGCCCAAAGGTGGTACTCAGTTAATACTCGGTGAATGAATGAATGCACGTGCAAACACATGGCAAGTTTTATGAGAGTGCCCATTGAGAAAACACTCAGCAGAAATAGCCTAACATTACATTCTGTTGGACCTTGGGGACCAACTCTGTGTCCTGTGTTCCAGCTGAAGCACCACTGTACAAGAAAGCCATCAGACCTTTGCACTATCAATGTGAGCGGCATGAAGTTCTCCAAGGTGAGGCCAGCAGCAAAGATGTGACAGAGCCAGATGTGAGGGGGCCACCCGGATGCTCTGGTTTGTGTATGGCACCTCCCCAGTCCCCGGGCACTAGAAATCAGTGACGTAGAAAGAGAGGGGAAGGGGGCAGATGAGGACTCACTGGGTAGAAATAATATTCACACTCAAACGTTGCTATAAATTTTGTATTTGTATGAATTAGAAAAACTCACCTTAGCAATCTGTTCTTGAGCCTGGGGCATAGAGCGTGGTGTGAACTGGCTAGGGAGTTTGGGTGGAGTGTGATTCCGTGTATGGAGTTGCCATCACAGGAGCTTACTATCTGGTAGGGGAAACTCTTATGATGAGGAACGTGCAAGAATATATATGGCACCAATGTTGTAATGATGGAAATTTTGAAACAGATTAAATGTGCACCCACTAGGAAAGGACAGTTTGTCATAGAGTCAAACAAGGAATTCAAATGGATGAACTGGACCTATGTGTATCTCAACACAGATTAATCTCCAAAGAGATTAATCACATAAATCTCAAAATCATACTATTGAGTAAAAAGGCATATTGTACCATAAGACTGAATGAATATAAAGTTTTAAAACATGTAAATAACCATATGTATATGGATATGAACATGTGTGTGTATGTAATACGCCTAAAAATCAAGAACGGGGATGAGGGGTGAGATTTGGGGAGGAGACATATAGAGGGCATGATGATAGAGGTCATAAGTCTTTGAAGTTGAAACAGTTCAGACTCAGCTCTGTTAAAACTGGGTCATGTTTGGCTACATCTTCAAAGATCACTCACGGTGCTTTTCCATATATTTGGAGTACTTCAGGGTAGCCTAAAATGAACAGAAGGCCCTCACAGCTCGCCACACAGGGCTGCTCTTGCACTCAAAATATCTTAGTCCTTTGGGCCTTTGTCCTCTTGGCACTTGCTCTGGTGTTCCTGCAGGGCTCCTGGGCAGGGAACTAATCCTGTGTTTTCCTGGAACCCTGACAGGCAAAGGAAAAGGACTTCAAACATTTTACTTCTGTGATTTACATCAATGCCTCTGAAAACCTGCTGCCTCTAGGTGAGCTTCCTCTTCTTGGAAACTGTCCTCCTGGCCAGAATATCACCTGCGATAGGATTTGTCTGTCCGTCCAACTGTGATCGGTCTTTTGTCTCTTGTAGACTAGCAGGAGAGTAAGGGCCCTGGAGAACGCTCAGGTCTGCACTCTGGTCCTGGGCTGTCCCTGGAGCATGCTCCTCTGTGAATTGATGCTCCTCTCCTCCAGCCTTGCAGGCCAGTTTGCAAACTCCAGGGTGGGAGGCATTTAAACCTGTATGTGCTCCTGCCAGAGAGAAAGCCTCTTGGTAATTCAGCAAATCTACAGTGACCCCTGTTGGTGACAGAATGTGTGGCCTTTAGAAAGAAGCGTTTCCTAATTTCTGCTCTGGACAGTTTATGCTTTGCTAGGAGAGATGGGCTCAGACGCAGACCAAAAGCAGGGTACATGTAAGCAATGGTACGGGGAAGTCAGGAAACACTACGTAAGCATACTTGGGGGACTTTATCCCAGACCAGTGAGTGAGTCAGGAAAATGTAAGACAAGAACACCTAAGCTAAGATAAATAAGCTGGGCTGGCAAGATGGCCGAGTGGGTTAAAGCACCTGCTGCCAAGGTCAGTGACCTGAATTTATTCCCTGGGACTCACGTGGTAGATGAGAACCATCTCCCGAAAAGTTGTCCTCAGACACAGACACAGACACACACTGACACACACACACAGACACACACACACACACACACACACACACACACACACACACACACCCCACAATGCAATTAGTAAAGGTGCTTTGGTTTGAGGGGCAGCTGTGTACTGCCTGGTCGGAAGATTGCTGGCAGGGGATGAATGGGGAGGCCTGAGGCTAGACACATTGGCAGGACTTTGGGATCATGGAGTAATTGTGGAGTTGAACGTAGTCCTCCAAACAGTAGAGGGACAAATCTTTCCCACTCGAATCCCCCAAATAAACACACAGAGGCTTATATTGGGAAGGCTTTTAAACAGGGGAGCTCAGTGAGAAGGGGTGGATTCTGAGAGAGAAAAATGGAGGCCAGGAGATGAGAGGGATCATTTGAGTTTTCCATGGGAGAAGAGCTGATGCTTGAGACAGGTGGAGTGAGGGCGATTGAGAGAGTGATTTTGGGAGAGAGAGGTGGGACTCGCAAAAGGGGTGAATCAGGGGGAACACTCGGAAACAGTCCTGGAAGGGTGGGGCCAATGAGATGAGCTCAGTTGTCTCAGTGAGTTGGATGGGAGCTCCTAAGGAGGCATCCGATGAGATCCCTGCCTTAGAAGGAAGTGTAGTCTGCTAGGAGACGCCTTGGTATAAACAGGCCAAAAGGCACGTGAAAAGATGATCAGCCCCACTAATAAGGGAAACAACATCAGGATACTATTTTATGCCCATCAAATATTGGCAGGTATAAAAAAGATGGATTAAGAGCCAGCACTGGTGTGGAGGTGGGTACTCTGGGTGAAAGTAAAATATAAGAAGTCGATGTGACACCATGGAGGTAATTTGGTAGTATCTCTTAGTTTAAAACAGGCCTGGAGAGCTGGCTCAGCTGTTAAGAGCATTTGCTGCTCTTGCAAAGGACCCAGGTTCAGTTTCCAGCCCCCACATGACAGCTCACAGCCACCTAGTTCCAGGTTATCCAGTGCCCTCCTCTATCCTCCATAGGCTCCTGCACACACTTGGTGCACACGAAGTCACACAGGTACACATACATACACTAGACAAACAAACACATACGTAAATAAATCTTTTAAAATTGAAATAGTCATTGCTTTTTGTAGTTCCATATTGGTGAAATTATTAAGGCCACTCCACGTAGTTAAAAGGGAGGTTTATTTTGTGGGGTAACTTACAAATGAAGGGATAGGTAGGTTGCAGGGTCTGGGAAAGGTATGGCGCAGTCCTGCGGTGTTCTCTGGAGAACTCTGCTCGGTCTACACCTCCAGCGTCCAGGGTCCTGGAACCAAGAGAGCCCCAGCATCCAGAACTCAGCTCTTCAACGTGCTCTCTCAGCCCTACCTTGTAGGTGTGACCATTACCAAAGCCTCAATGGGGGTTGGAACTTCCAGATCAAAGCTAGAATGCCTACCCACTACAGTTCCATTTCTAGGAATCTGTTCTACAGAGAGAGACTTACACAAGGAAATTCCCACTGGATAGTCTCTCATTAGGTCTTACTGAACATTCTGACTCACAAGCCTTCTATAGGACACACAGTACACCAGGGTCACTTAGAATGTTCTAAGTGATTCTACACTATGTGTCAGTCGCACAGCTTCAGAAGTTCTCTGGTGGAGTCCCCATAGCTGGCCGTCTAGTAGTGCTGCCCATTAGCCAAGTGTCACCCCAGGTGTAGGACAGAAACTCTCACTCGGTAAATGCAGGGAGTCACCCTTGCTTGGAAATCTCATCAAGCACAGGAACCAATGTCCCTTGTGACATTCCATAGGTCTGTAGCTTGTAGCATTCCCATGAAGGACATGCCTGATTATAGGAGTCACCTCTTACAGAAAAGCATCCCCTTCGGATGTTTATAATTTATACTTTCTCCTGGTACAGACACAATGTACTGGTCTGCAATCATTTTTACCACAAGCAATAGTTGCCTAGTAACACAGTTACCATAGCATGTGCTTCAGGTTTCCAGGGAAACAGGACTAGAAAGAAAATGTGAGGTCCAGGTATCATGTAAGAGGGAGTGTTTGATTACCTCTTACCCACATAGCATAAATGCTACCAATAGGAAAAGGGTTAAATTATGGCATGTCTATACAGAAGGTAACTAAGATATTGGACAGGTCTGTTTGTTTTAGCGTGGAATGATCTTCCAGTCATGCTGCTAAAGGAGAAAAGCCACAATACAGCATATAGTCCATATTTGTAAAAAGAAGATTGTATTTCAATACATACGTGAGAAAAATATGAGGTATATACAAGGGATTTTAAACAGTTGACACTAAATGCTGGGATTAAAGGAACTTTTTTTCCCCCTGTGATGTTTGACTCTTTGGGGGTGAGCATGTTGACATCTCTAATTAGTATCTAGGAGTGTGGCTCAATGGTAGAGAGTCTGCCTGGCATGCACAAGGGTCTACGGTTGCTTCCTAGACTGGGAAGAAAAAGGAAGAAAGAACAGAGATGATTTTTAAATGGGCTTTGCATTTGAACAGACTTACTACAGTCAATCCTTAGTTTTCCCACTTACTAGCAATCCTGTTTCTAACAAGTCACTTTGTCTGTCTGGGCCTCCAGTTCCCCAGCCATAAAATGAAAATCATAATTCCCACTAGTGAATGTGGTTAGAGATTTAAAATTTTCTAAAAGGGGTGTGTGTGTGTGTGTGTGTGTGTGTGTGTGTGTGTGTGTGTGTGTGTGTGTGTGTACATGAATGCAGGTACCCATAGAGGACAGGAGAGAGAGGTCATTGGAACCATTGGAGCTGGAGTAACAGGCAGTTGGAAGCCACCCACTGTGGCTGCTGGGAACTGAACTCTGGTCCTCTGCAAAACCAGTAAATTCTCTCAACCCCCAAGCCATCTTTCCAGCCCTATGCTTAGAGATTTAGAGGCCTGATGCATAAAGTGATACATAAAGCGTCACCCACAGCACTCACCCATCCCCCTGTGGAAGTTCAGTGAATGGTCATTATTAGCATCTTTCCCTTTTGCCTATACAAGCTCAAGATTCTCTCTTTCTGTTCCCATGTAGATGCTTTTCACACATTTCCAGCCCTAAAGGAACTGGAGCTTGCATTCAACGGCATCAAGATGGTTTATGTGAAATATGGAGACTTCAAGACATTGGAAGTAAGTTGGAGGTAGGGAGTTTTTGATCCTACCTGTTAGTCTGTGAGGAATTAGTATAGGGGTCTTTACAGATTGTAACTTGGGGAAAGGGTCCTCTGGGCTTTCTCTGGAGGGGGTGGTGGTGATGGTGGTGGTGGTGGTGGTTGTGGTGGTGGTGGTGGTGGTGGTGGTGGTAATAGTATTAGTGGTACTTGTGGCAGATAGGCAACTGGCCAAGGTGTATGATCCTGGTATGTAAGTAGCAAGGCTCATCCATATTCAGGGGAGTCTATAGAAAAGTGAGTTTACATGGAGTGTCGTAGGAGGAGGAGTTTCATAGGAGCTGTAGCTCCTTAGGTGTTTGAGGAGCTGGGGAGGTTAAGATCCAGGAGCAGTAAGATTGAGACATTGTGAACCAATACCAAAGCACACCTGACCTCAGTAACCTAGGTTAGTCCCAGTAGGCTGGGGTAATATAGGCTGTACATCTATCCTAGAGACATAGAGATGAGGATAGACAAAATAGGGCTCCTGTGAACTCAATAGTATATTCTAGGCACATGCACATCTCTAATCACTTTCAGAACCTTGGGATAGAAAATTTGGCTTGCATATCTTTATACTTTCTTACCACTTGTGACTTTGATAGACTAGAGGCCACTTTTTACAAGGGAATGAAGTTCCTGTCACTGATTGAGGGTCTCTGTAGACATGGACTAGAGAACAGTGCCAGAAGAGCCTCCTGGCCAGGCTCACTCTCTTCCTGAGTAATGAACCCTCCCTTTGTGCTGGCCTTATGGGAAAGCATTTCCATGCATGCCTTAGCAGCATATCTACATGCTGTAAGCTTTGGTAGCTTAAATCTGCAAACATCAAAGGTCAGTCATGCTTCATGTGTGCCTCACTTAACTTGTCTCAGAGAGACTGACTTTTTCAAGGAGTTGATGGCCTTTATACTCCAGAGCTTGGAAACACTTTAACATAATGGGCATCTTCCCAAGATGGACGGTGTCTCCTCACATTCTGAAAACATCCTGTGCTGAATGCAATGCTGACTTTTCCCATGGTTTCGAGTGAGTTTGCTCTGACTTGGGACATGAGTTTGTCCTCAGACTTATTCATTAGACAAACTCACAAAGTCTAATAAAACCCAAAGTAAGTAACTGATACAGCTTGGAGCTATGTTAAAGCATCTTTCTATATTATATCTTGGTGCTGATGGTGAGAAGTAGATCCTAGACACTAGAAATCCAGGGAGCCATTTCTCTGGCCTCCAAGCCCAGGTGCCTCTTATGGACTCCCACTGTTCTTGGACTTTTTCAGAGAACAATCACTGAACTCCTGAGAATTGCATATTGTGCCATAAGTCTTGTCTTCCTCCTTCCGGATATCCCAAACACTCCAAAGTGCCAGGAGCCATCCAGGGGGATGTGATCCCAGGCTTTGGCTCTGAATGGCTAGCTTGGGATCTAATGTTCACCATGATTGATTTTGTACATGCCCTACTTTATAATTTAATTGCATCTGATGAAGATTATTTATCCTTCAGACCTGATATTAGTCAACAAAAGAAAACAGACTCATTTTAGGATGCAGAATATAAATGAGAAAAGGAAATCTCTGGACCAGTCATTTGTTCTCGTCTCTCTGTGATTTGCAAGGGCTCCCTAGGAAAAAAGATAAACATGTCAAATATCCTGAATTTGCATCTCACAGTAATGAATGCTTTAATGTGTAATAAAACTCAGTGTGACTCAGCAGATACAGCAGCCAGGCCAGGAATCTCTGTCCTTGGTTGTCAGCAAGCCTGCCCTGAGGGGAGCAGCCCAGAGTGGAATTCCTCCATCCTCAGTTCTGGAGAACTTAACTTTGCCATGATTGGATTCTCTGCTTACAAATCTGAAAACTGTCCAGCAGGAAGGACCCCTAGCCCAGCAGCCGGAAGCGTTACTCTAGTCTTTCCTGCCAGCCCTTGGCTAGCACTTTGGCTTAAGGTTAAAGTTTCCCCTTTTGTATAATCCAGGCTGGCTCTAAAATTCTGTGACCTATGATGCTACAGATATTTATTTCTTGAGCTACCCTTCATGGGAAGCAAATCTGGATCCAACATTAAATAGCCAAAGCGGTGGAGTAGGGGTCCACAGTTTGTTTGTTTTTTTCTGTAAGAGACAAGAAATTAATTAAGTATATTAAACTTTGGGTCCATCTCTTCATACTGATTAGGTCTGTCATAACAAGTCATTCATGCCTCTGTAGAAGGAAAGAATTGTAGACAGAATGGGGACAAACAAGCAGGATGTTGAAATGTGAATTTCTCGTAATTGCCACACGGAGCACACTATTCATTCATCCATCCATCCATCCATCCATCCATCCATCCATCCATCCATCCATCTATCTATCTATCTATCTATCTATCTATCTATCTGAGACAAGGTGTGTCTGTGTAATCCTAGCTGTCCTAACACTTATTCTCACTCTGTAGTCCAGGCTGGCCTCAACTCACAGAGACTGCCTGCTTCTGCCTCCCGAGCACTGGGATTAAAGGTGTGCACCACCTGACCTGGCCCCTTGTTTTTATTTTTAAGTGTAAAGATCATTCTTAGCTCTTTGGTCACAAACGAGCATCAGGCTGGATTTGGCTTGTTGGCTGTGGTTTGCTGACTCCTGAGCTTGACTACTGGTGACCCAGTAAGGTGGATGGAATGGACAGTGAGAGTTGAGGGTGGGTAGTGCTGTGTGAGCCTGAAGAAGGGGCTCCGGACAGACCTCGGAGTGTCTCCAACTTACTAAGGAGCTGAAACTGCCTTATAGGATCATGGAGTTTGAAGCTGGAGCATGTTGTGGTCAGAGTTATATTTTAGAAAATGTGTTCTGGCTGCTGTATGAGGAATAGGTCAAAGGGACCATGAGAGACACAAAGGAGGCAGATAAAATCCTTTATGAATGGCAGTCCACACGTGAGTACTAGAGACAAGGACTTCCCCATCTTCATGTGTGCTTTCAGAACTTATTTCCAGGCCTTCCCCTCTCCTTGTTCCAGCCAAGTGAGATGGCCCTGTTCTGTGCATCTCAAGCCCTCTCTTTCCTGTTGGTGCTTGGAACTTTTCACATCCTGACCAGTCTTATCAATCCTCTCCTACACCATGAGCTTCACTGACACCCAAACCTTTTACAGTTCTCAGAACCACCAAGATGCCTCCTGCTTCCGATTCATGCTTCTCTCACTCCAGCACTCTTGGCCTTTACCAGTCTTGTCTGAGGATGGCTCAGACACTGCCCCTGTGTGGAGCCTGTGCTGGCATTCCGGCAGACCTGGCTGTTGTTGCCTTTGTGGCTTGTGGTGTGTGTCTAGACATCTGTCCTAGTATATCACTTCTTTCTCTTTTAAGTTGACCTAGTTGTTATCCTCTGGCAGTTTCATATATATATATGTATGTACGTACGTGTATATATATAGTGAATTTTAATCCTCTCCACCTAGTACTTGTTTCATCCCCTTCCTCTCCTGCTGAAACCCATCTTCCCAAGACCCCCTTCTGCCTTTATGACCCATGTGTGACCCTCTGGGCTGCCTGTATGAGCCTAGGTGGGAGATTATTTACCAGAACATGGACAACTTATCACCACTGAAGAAAGTGACACCCTTCCCCTGCCACTTTTAACTACCAGCAGTCCTTCAGAGAGGGGCAGGGCCCCATGAGCCCTTTCTGCTTCCATGATGAAATGTTGATGGTCACCACAGCCGCAGTGAGGTCATGAGTGCACCATGCACGTCACACCCAGAGCACAGTTTTACAGCATTCCTCTTCAGCCTTTTAAACCCTCGCCACCCCTCCTCTGCGATGGTCCCTGGGCCTTGAAGGAGAGGATGTAGGTGTCCCGGATATAGGTGTCCCATTAAGGCCAAGCACTCCACAGCCGCTTAGTCTCTGCACTGGATCGGTTGTGAGTCTCTAGTAACCACCAACCACCACAAAAGCAGCCTCTGGGAGCCAGGCAGCACCACTTATTAACAGATGGACAGTGACAGCTTGCAGCCTGAGAAAGCTGGGAGCTCCCAGAGGGCAAGGACAAGATAAGCCTTCAGGATGGGGGTGGTCTATCTGCTTCCTGTCAGGGCCATGCTCAGTTCTGAGGATGCAGTACTGCAGTGACATGGGCCCTGAGCTCAAAGGGCCTTACGATCCCATCCACTCCTCCACTGTGAGCCAGACATAGTACATGGCACTCCTGTTCCTTACACATCTCCAGCTGTCTCAAGACCCAGCAGACTCGGACAAGTATCCTGGGGCAGTTCAGACAAGGCTTACAAAGCCAGAGCGGGGAGATAGCCCACCTGGCTGAGGTTTGGGGAATACTTTATAAGGAAGCAGCTTTGAGATGGCCTTCTGGGGCTAAGATTCCCATGCCCAGAGGACGTCCTTCTAGTGGAAACATAAAGAGGGTGACTGGCGGGATAGGCAAGGGGCAGGGAGGAGTCTGAGCAGCCCCACCAGGGAGACAGAGATGTGTGGTGGCAGCTAAGACTGAAAGCGCATGAGCCTGACTCCAACAGGTGGTGCGGTTTTCCAGGAAGTGAGGAGGGCATAGCCAGCTCCCATGTGTGTTTGGGCCGCATTGTCACATGTTGCCTCTCTTGTCCTTTCTTTTGTTTTGCATGGTAGTTCTTGGACCTTTCCTTCAACAGCCTGACTGAGGAGGCCATCTGTGATCTGGGGATTCTGCCGCATCTCCGTGTGCTGCTCCTCACAGGCAATGGGCTCACCTCTCTGCCACCCAACATGGCTGTTGCCGGACAGTAAGTTCTACAGCCGTGAGTTCACTCTGTGTGTCCCTTCAGAAGCCCGAGTCCTGACCTCAGAGGAATAGTTCAGAGCAACTCTTCTTGGAAATTCTGTAAAGTCAGGCTTTGAGTGCCCAGAGGGGACTGCTGCCTATTTATCCTCCCAGGAAAGGCCCCAAATGGGTGCTTTCCTGTGTGCTATTAAGAGAAATTAGAGCTGGCCATGGTGGGGCAAGCCTTCAGTCCCAGCACTTAGTAGGCTGGAGTAGGTCAAGCTCTGAGGGTTCCAGCCAGCCTGGTCTACATAGCAAGTTCCAGCCAGCCAAGGCTACATAGTGAGACCCTGTCTCAAAACATACATGCATACATGTATGCACACATGGACACAAACACACATGTGCATCCCTGTACATGCACACACACACACACACACACACACACACACACACAGCCACTTTCCCTGCCTCTGATCTTTTGTAAAGCATGGGTGTTGCTCTTGCTGGCTGTTCCCTTTATAGGCCCTCGGTCCCAGCTCCGTAAGTCTGCTTGCTAGCCTCTCAGCAACCTCTGTCCACTCTCATTCTGCGCCTCTGCTGAGGCCGTTTCTTCTGCCAGAGCATACTTTCTTTTCTAAATAACAATACAGAAGCAGGGTTTGCTGTGTGCCAGACACTGCTCTCCACACTTCACTTGTGTTAGTTCATTGAACTCTCCTGACCATTCTATGAGATGGGTGATTATCATCCCATTTTCCAGGTGAGGAAATTGAGGTAGAGACAAGTTAAATAGCTTCCCCAAGTTTACAAAACCAGCTTCTCACAGAGCCAAGGTTTGTGTCAAGTTTTTCTGACTCCAGAGGCAGAAACTGCAGTCATCACTATGGCTGCTCATATAGGCTGATCAAATTCCAAGGCCCAGCTCCTCTCCCATTTCCCCTCTTTTCTAAGCACCTGGCAAACTGAAGGTTTTCCTAGTCAGTCTAGTACTTGACTAGTCTGTTGTGACCTGGGCAACCTAAACCTTTATAGAAGGTGGATAGACGGCTGGTACATCTGACCTCTCCATGAGGGTCAGGAGTACTCTCAGAGCAGGGCCTCTGATCTCATCTCTGATCTGCAGCAGCTAGACAAGGATCTGGTGCTTCCCGTATACTATGTCGTCAGTTGATGTTGACCAATAGAGAGACTGATGGTGACAGTCCTCGTGATGGTGATCATTACTATGGTGAAAGATAAGGGGACAGTGACAGTGGTGTAGCTGTGAGTTACTCCAGGGGTTCGGGATAATAGTGATCATTGGATTCAGGGTTTCATTAGTTAGGATTATTTTGTTTCCAAACTGGGTTTCACAAATCCAGTTCAAACTAACTGAGACAAATGAACCATTAGTGGTAGCATGTACCTATAATATTAGTATGAAAGAGGTTGAGGCAAGAGGATCATGGGAGTTCAAGGTAAACCTGGGTTACACAGTGAGACCTTGTCTCCTGTAAAAAAGAAAAAGGAGGAGTGGAGAGTTGATTCAACAGTTAAAAGCACTGTGTTGCTCTTGCATCAAGGACCTGGGTAAGTTCTCAACACCCACAAGGCAGCTAACAATCATTTGAAACTCCAGTTCCATAGGATCCAATGCCCTCTTCTGGCCTCCATGGGCACTGCATATATGTGGTGGACAGACATGCATACAGACAAAGCACCCATGCACATTAAAAATGATAATTTTTAAAAGGAAAGGGAAAGGGCCCTACTCATCTGGAAAGTTCTAAAATTGAACCTGCAGGATTTGTGTGCTGGGCACTGGGGACAGGATGTGTCAGAGTTCTGGGTGTCTTTCTTTTTCTTGGTCCCATGTGCAACTTCTATTAGGGTGCCTGTCCCTTGCTCTTAGACACCTGCACACAGCTTTGCTTGTCTCTGTGCTGACTTCATCTGAAGGTAGGCTTTCTCTGCAATAGGATGCGTCTCGGTCAGACTCACAAAAAAGTATTGCACTTAGAGAATCTGCTTGCCCTGAGTAGACAGAGGCCATCATTCATATTTTATTATGGGAAAACTTCAGAGATATCTAAAGGAACGTTATGGCTTGAGTATGTACTGTCCCCTCAGATGGCTTATATCCTAAAGAGTAGGTCCCTAGCTGGTGGGGCTGTTCTGGGAGGTGCCAGAACTTGAGGAAGTAAGGCCTGGCTGCAGAAAGTCATTTCCTGGGGGAGGTGCTTGAGGTACCTTGTATCCCTCCCATTCTTGTCTCTGATTCCAGCCCTTCCCGAGGTTGGTAATCTGTGCCACAGACTCCCATCAGCGTGATTCCATCTCACTGTAGGCCCAGAATCAAGAGACTCAGGACCGCCAATAGCCGAAACGAATGCCTCTTCCCCTTGAGTTTCTTCACACAGGTGTTTGTCCCAGTAGTGGACAAAACCACTTACCAGACAGAGAATAAATGGTGAAGTGAGCCCCCGATCCTCCCACCCAGTATTAGCCCCCTGACAGTTGTGAGGTCATGGCAGTCTATTACAGCGATACCCCTACCGTACCCTATTGTAGATTATTCTAAATAAATGATGTATCCAGCTATAAAGGAATCTACTCAAAAATGAATCAGCAGATTCATGTACCATCTATAAATACTCAATATATGCTTCGAGAGAAAAGGGCTCTTTTAAAACTCAGAACCAACAAACCTTATTCCACCTCCAGCCTCACCAATGATAAGTAGAGAGAATTAGTTACAGAAATCTCAGGACAATGCTGGAGCAAATAGAGCAGAGGAGCATGGAAGAACCAAGGAAGGAGGGCTGACATTCAGCTGTTGGAAGCTAACTCTTTGAAGTCAGCTTCAAATTTTAATTGAACTGGGACTACAAGAAGACCAATAGTGTTAAATGTCTTTAGAGAAGAGCAGAAACAAATGTTTAAAAAGACTTAGGAAATTTTGTAGATGATATACCAATAGGCCATTTTACTCTTTTTCTTGGGACAGATGATTTGTCCTTTTTCTTCAGTTGTCTCATTTGTCCAGTGTTCTTCAGATTCCTTAGCCTTCATTCGCCTAAAAAACAAAAACAAAAACCTTTCCCCAAGACTAATTTTGGGGAGGTTCCCTTTTGGCAAGTTATATCTGATTAAAGGAAAAGGCATGTGTTAATGGTGCAAGTTAGTTTAAATTGGATGGTAATGCTGGTTGATGAACTATCACCTCTTCTAATTAAGAGGTCTCTCTTGTTCAAATCGAACCTTTATCAATTTTGATGGTATCCACAGCTTATCGTCTCCTGTAGAAACAAAAGCAAAACCTCATCCCCAACGTAACACATATCCTGGTTTCCATTCTGAGGTCAGCACATCCTTAAAGTATATAGGCTGATTTAAATCTGTAGTTTTTTCTATTATCCAATGTCCCTCTGTAGCTGTTGTTCCTTTCTCATTAACATTGAGAAAATTCAAAGTTAATAGAATATTATGCAGTCTATTTCTGTTTTTTTTTTTGTTACCCCTTTCTTTTTATTTAGCATATCCTTTAGAGTTTTCTATAACTGCTTGGCCTGTAGAATTATGTGGTGTATCTGTAATATGCTTTATATTGTAATAAGCAAAAATCTGTTTCATTTTAATAGAGGCATATGCTGGAGCATTGTCAGTTTTAATTTGTGCAGGGATACCCATGATGGCCATAACTTCTAGCAAATGAGTGATTGCAGAATCAGCTTTTTCAGAACTCAAAGCAGTTGCCCATTGAAATCCTGAATAAGTATCAATGGTATGGTGTACATATTTCAATTTTCCAAATTCTGCAAAGTGAAACACATCCATCTGCCAGATTTCATTCCTCTGAGCACCCTTTGGGTTACATCCTGCTGGTAATGGAGTCTGATTGTAGAAGGAACAAGTAGGACATTTCTTTACAATTTCCTTGGCTTGTTGCCAGGTTATGGAAAAATCCTTTTTTAAACTTTTACTATTGACATGATGTTTCTTATGAAATTCTGAGGTCTCCAGCACATTTCCTATCAATAATTTATCAATCTCATCATTACTTTGTGCTAGAGGGCCTGGCAGACCAGTATGGGATTGGATGTGAGTTATATATAAAGGATGACTCCTTTCCCTGATTGTATCTTGTAACTGAATAAATAGTGAAGTTAATTCTGAAGCATCAGGGATAAATTCTGCAGTCTCAATATGTAATACCACTCTTTCAGCATACTGAGAATCAGTAACTATGTTGAGAGATTCTGAAAAATCCATTAATACCAACAGAATAGCATACAATTCCGGATTTTTGAACTGAATTATAAGGACTTTGAACCACTTTACTTAATTTTTCTGATTTGTAACCTGCCTTTCCTTGTTTGTTTGCATCTGTATAAAATGTACAAACTCCAGATATGGGTTTTTCCCATACAATTTGAGGCAAAATCCAATCAGCTCTCTTTATAAGATCAATTCTATCACTTTTTGGGATATTTGCTGTTAGTTTCTCCCAAAAAATTACTGCAAGCTCTTTGCCAAGGTTCACTTTCTGTCCATAACTTTTCAATGTCCTCCTTAGTTAAAGGTATGACAATTTCTGCTGGGTCTATTCCTGCTAGTTGATGAAGTCTCAATTTTCCTTTCAAAATTAAGTCAGAGATTTTTTTCCACATAAGTTTTTAATTTTTTATTTGGTTTATTTGGTAAAAATATTCATTCCAAAATAATATCTTCCTTCTGCATTAATATTCCTGTAGGAGAATGCCTAGAAGGTAAAATAACCAAAATGCAATCCAGCTTTGGATCGATACAATTCACGTGTCCTTCATGTACTTTCTTTTTACCAAGGCCAATTCTTTCTCAACTTCAGGTGATAATTCTCTTGGACTATTTAAGTCCTTGTCACCTTCTAAGGTTTTGAACAAATTATTCAGTTCATCATTTTTTACCCCAACAATAGTTCGTAGATGAGAAATGTCTTCAAATAATCTTTGGAAGTCATTAAGAGTCTGTAGTCGATCTCTCCTAATTTGCACCTTTTGGGGTCTAATTTTTTGTAGACCTATTTAATATTCTAAGTAATTAATAGAATCTCCTCTTTGTATCTTTTCAGGAGCAATTTGTAATCCTCAGCAAGGCAAAATTTTCTTTACTTCTTCAAACATTTTTTTCTAAAGTATCTGCATTTGAGTCAGCTAGTAAAATATCATCCATATAATGATAAAATTTAGGAAATTTTTTTTTGAGCTGAGGATCGAACCCAGGGCCTTGTGCTTGCTAGGCAAGCACTCTGTCACTGAGCTAAATCCCCAACCCAGGAAATTTTTACGTATCACTTCCAAGGGCTGTTGTACAAAATATTGGCACAGGGTTGGGCTATTCAACATTCCCTGTGGGAGGACCCTCCATTAATATCTCTTAACCAGTTGAGAATTATTATAAGTAGGCACCATGAAGGCAAATTTTTCTCTGTCTTTTTCTTGTAAGTGTATTGAAAAGAAACAGTCTTTTAAATCAATAACTATAAGAGGCCATCCTTTTGGTAACAGAGTAGGAAAAGGAATTCCAGACTGTAGAAAGCCCATTGGCTGAATTACTTTGTCAATTGCTCTAAGGTCTGTTACCATTCTCTATTTACCAGATTTCTTTTTAATAACAAATAGGAGAATTCCAAGGGCTGGTTGATTCTTCAATATGGTGAGCATTTAACTGTTCCTCTACCAGCTCTTCTAAAGCCTGGAGTTTCTCTGTTGTTAAAGGCCATTGATGAACCCATACAGGCTTGTCTGTTAACCATTTTAAAGGTAGAGCTGTTGGTGTCTTTGGAAGATCATCAGTTTTTGTGCCCTGTTCTTGTATAATATGGATGGCTGGTGACCACTCATTAGAATACCTTCTAATATTTCTCTCAGAAACATGTGCTAGTTTATGATTTATTTCTGAGGTTGGAGGGATGTTAATCTGAGTATTCCATTGTTGCAACAGGTCTCGACCCCACAGGTTCATAGCTATGTTAGCCACATATGGTTTTAATCTGCCTCTCTGTCCTTCTGGGCCTATGTATTTGAGCCATCTTGCACTCTGTTTCCCTTGAGATAATGTTCCAATTCCTAATAGTTGAATATTTACCTCCTGAAGAGGCCAAGATGGATGCCAAAATTCTGGTGCAATTATGGTCATGTCAGTACCTGTGTCTACCAGACCAGACAGTAAAACACCATTTATTTTTATTGTTAATTTTGGTCTTTGTTCATTTATAGAAGTTTGCCAACAAATTTTCTTCATGTTTTCTTCTGAATCTTCTGTTCTCTGTGTCTCAGCTGTTTCATCACCCCAAGCGGCCAGATTTATTCCAGTAGACATTTGGTTATTTAATTGCTCTGAGTAGGGATTTCCTCTATGACTGCAGGAAAGGTCTGAACGAGATTTGCTGTGGGGTCCTGCCTGAGGCCCCTCTGGGTTTCCCAAAGAATGAGGCAAAGTATTACCTTGTCTGTCCCTTGTTGATCTACATTCGTTGTTCCAGTGTTTCCCCTTACCACACCTTCTGCATACTCCAGAAGGAAGGGGCATTCTGTTGCCATTGTTCCATGAAGAAACATTTTTTTCTAGGAATGTCCTGTTTACAGTCCCTTTTCAAATGTCCTTGTTTTCCACATCCAAAACATCTGACATTCCTCAAACCTCTTGAAATTGCTTCTCCTATCCACATATCATCATGGTCATGAGCCTCAACATTAAACGTATCTCTAATCCAATCTTCCAAAGGTGCATATCTTGCCTTTAATGGCCTGATTATTCTCTTGCATGCTGCATTCATGTTCTCAAAAGCCAAAGATTTGATTATTATCTTGCTAGCTTCTGAATTCAGGGCCATTCTATTTACTGCTGAAGTCAGTCTTTGTAAGAAATCCATGAAGGATTCTTTTGGGCCCTGTACAACCTTTGTAAATGACTCAGTTTTCTTTCCTACTTCCTCAACTCTGTCCCATGCATTCAAGCCTGCCATTCAACATAGAATTAGGGTTTGGTTATCATATAAACATTGTCTTTGTATTGCAGCATATTGGCCTTCTCCAACAAGCTGATCCTGGGAGATTTGTATACCTCTAGCCCTCCATCAATTTTCTGTTTTTAGCTTCCTCTTTGAACCACATTTGCCACTGCAGCTGTGCCCCAGGTTCCAGAACAGCATTTACCAGCTCTCGCCAGTCCTGTGGTATAATCTTATTTTAAGTTGACCAGGAGTTTAACATTTGCTTTACAAATGGACTTTACGAGTGGACTGGAGCCAGGAGTCTGCATCTGCCATGGACTTTAGAAAGGCCTTTGCTCTAATTCTAGCCCTTCTGCCTCAACACTTGCCACTGTCACCATTCCTGTGCTATTGCTGCTGTCAGAAGCCAGGCAGAGGACTTGCCTCCCACTCTCCTGGGCTTGGTAGAGGCTTACCAGACCCTTCAATCCATAGCACTTTGCTAGAAACCAGTTTAAAAGGTCGGTTTAGCGTGTATAGTTAAGCTCTGCCATACAGGGCTGAGCACAGAGGCAAAGAGTGAAGGCTGACAGCATGGAGGCAGCTGACTGGCATGCCCGCCCCTTGGAGCCCTAATATCTATCTCCCCTCTCCATATTTAATTCCCACACAACAGTAATAGCCACTATAGGCTTCATGTAACTTACATTTGAAGATACTCACCCTTCTCCACAATGGGCTGAGATGTAGTTCCATCAGCTACTGTATTTAACTCTGAATAACTGTTTCCATAGAAATTTAGGAGCCAGGCATGGTAGCAATTGCCTGTAATTCCATCACTTGGAAGGGAAAGGCAGGATGGTCGAGAGTTCAGTGCTAGCCTGAACTACACCATGAATTTGATGTCAGCCTGAGCTACACAGTGAGACTGTCTCAAAAAAAAAAAAAAAAAAGGAGAAAAACACATTTGGATGTTTTATAACCTGAAAACTAAGTTACAAAGTCAGTGATACTCATATGTGTGTATAACACCAGAAAGAAAATATAATGAGCCGGGTGATGGTGGCACACACCTTTAATCCCAGCACTTGGGAGGCAGAGGCAGGCATATCTCTATGAGTTCAAGGCCAGCCTGGTCTACAAAGTAGGTTTCAGGATAGCCAGGACTGTTACACAGAGAAACCCTGTCTTGAAAAACCAAAAAAAGAAAACATTCATAATTACTGCAGTAATTTTTGTAGGCTTATTTTTCTTTGGGCTGCCAACTCACAAAAAAAATGACATGGAGACTTATATTAATTATGAAAGCTCAGCCTTAGCTTAGGCTTGTTTCTAACTAGCTCTTATAACTTAAATTAACCCATATTTTAAATCTACATTATTTCACATGCTTGTTACCTCATCTCCATTATGCCCATCCTGGTTAATCTGTGCCTGGCTGGTGACTTGGCCTTCTTCTTCCCAGTGTCCTCTCTGCCCCGAAAATCCTGCCTAGCTATTGGCCATTTAGCTTTTTATTAAACCAATCCCAATGAGATATCTTCACACAATGTAAAGGAATATTCCACAACACATCTTTCTTACTTGGTCAGGTCATAGTGGATATTTATAAATTCCCATCACCCTTCAAGGTTCTGTTACTGTCAGTCAGCAACCTCAGCCAGTTACAACTTTTCAGCCTTCACTCCCAAAGAGACTGAGCACTGGATGTCTTGCTTTTCAGGGGCTTTTGTGCTTCTTTAGTAGCTTTTTCTAAATGTCATAGACTCTCTAAGAGGAGACCAACAATTCACACACTCTGAAGGTGGTATTTTGGGTCTTCAAGGAATAACAAAAGTATATTTACTTTTGATAATTACTCATATCATCAAAAACAAGTCCCCTCTTTGCCTGCCCCTTGGTTCAGTGAAACAAGAAACCCAACTGTCTGGTAACAATATTAGCTTCTAGTTCAATGAAACTATTCTTATGACCCCCCAGGGAGCACCTGTCTTGAGAAGACAGGCCTCTAAGTCAGAAGCACCTGAAGTGGGACCATCAGGAGGGCTCAGTGTTTAAAGCACTTGCCCCACAAGCCTGCTGACCTGAGTTCAATCCCTGGAAGCCATATAAGGAGAGGAGAGAACTAACTCCCAAAAGTTGGCCCCTTACCTCCACATACATGCTGTGGCACATGTGTGCACACACACGCACACACATGCACACACACACACACACACACACACACACACACACACACACACACACAGCCCAAAGCTGCAGAAATACCATTATTATCCCACTACCAGATATTGAGAGGATACTTCCACTTCCCTCTGCTAATCCCCAGGTCCTATAAGAATGCTAAGGAAAAGCCAGCATCATGGATTGCTGATTTAAGTGATGTCCCCACTGTACAGCAAGTCCGAGCTTCAGTTTCCCCAATTCTTCATACCTGGTATAGTAACTGAGTCAAAAAGACTATTTCACCAGAAGATTCTCGGCAGATGGTAGAATAGGAAACACCCCAAATCTGTCTCCTCACCTGGCAACATGTGCATTGGCAGAATCTGTCTCAAAGAGACCACTTGGGGACTCTGGGGCCTGCTGGAGACATACATACCTTCCAGAGGAAGAAGGCTTAGCCATCAGACTGCTGATGATCTCACTTATTTCAGCTCTTTTCCCAGTAGCTGGACCCACCCCCAGTCTCATGGTAATAGTCGCACATATTCCTTTAGAGTATAACTGAGTAGCTTGCAGTTGCCAGAGTGGGCAGAAAGGTCTCTCCTCTCCAAGTGTGGGGGCTCTGTGCTGGGACCACTGACTGCTACTTCTGATCCAGAGACAGGCACAGGGTCAGAAAAGATCTGGGAAGACTTTACATCTCTACCTCAGAATGATCCTTGCCATGAAGACAGCCTATGAAAATTATAAAATAAACCAACCCCATCAATCCTTGATGAGAAAAGAGCGTAACCTCCAGGGCTATCACTGTAGCTGACGCCAACTTCAGTTTTCCACCAAAAATCCAACCTGTAGAACATGGGGGCCGTTACAATGAAAAACTAAACACACGGAAATCTCTCTCAGAAAGATCTAGAGAAAAATTGTAACTGTGGTAAAGATGCCCAAAGAGCTAACAAGACAAAGGGGAAGTCAAGAAAACGGCATACAAGCAAAATATAAATAATAGTGGAGAGGGAGCCTGAAAAGGAGACGAAAATTCTACAACTAAAAGTTAGTGAACAGCTTTGAACAGCAGATTTGGTGAGCTTAAAGGTAGCTTTAATACAATTAAATGTTTCAAGTCTGAGAAATAAGAGGACGACCTCTGTAAAGCCAGAGGGATCTGAAGATACTGTCAAGCAAATCCATCTGTGTTCTGTGGAAGCCCTGGAAGAGGGAGAGGGGCAAGCTGGGAGGAGGAGAGGGAGGGAGGGAGGGAGGGGGAGGGCAAAAGGAACGATGGAGGGAGGGAGGGAGGGAGATTTTTTGAAGAAAGAATGACCCCAAACTTCCCAAGTTTCTGTAAGTGTAAACATCTGTGAAGCTCAGTGAAGTCCGTGCACACACTACCATCAGTGTCAAAGAGAAAGAGAATTTGAAACCAGCACAAGGGACATGACTCCTCACATGCGAGGGAGGCGCAGTGAGACTATCAGTGATGCCCATCAACTGTGGCATCCAGAAGGCAGAAGTCTGACGTGTTCAGAGTGCTAAAAGAAAAAACTGCCAACCAAGAGTCCTGAGTCCAGCAAAGTCGCCCTTCAGGGGCTGGAGAGATGGCTTGAGTTTATGCTACTCTTGCAGAGGACACTACTTTGATTCCTAGCTGCCATGCCCAACAGCTTTCAACAGCCTGCTGAACTCCAGCTTCAGGGAATGCAATGCTTTCTGGCCCCTGTGGTTACCTGCATTCACATGTGTACACACACACACACACACACACACACACACACACACACACACACACACAAACTGTCTTTGGTAAGGGAGAAATGAAGACATTTCAAGACAAGGCAAAGCTAAATGAACTCATGACCTCTAGACCTGCTCTACAGGAAGTGTTAGGAGGGCGTGGCCCAGACAGGGATGAGCAAACCCTAGACAGTAACCCAAAGCCGTAAGCAGAAACAAAGATTGTGTCTAGGTCAATACACAGTCAACACAGTATTATTGTAACAATACTGCAGTTCCAGCTGTAGAGCACTGTGGACCGAGAAGGCAAATCTGTGTCCCAAACTGTGCAGAATCACTTTAACAGGGACAAACGCTCCTATCTGAAGGAAGGGATGTATTGCAGCCAGTCTGTCGCTACTGGGCTGCTTAAACTCCTGGAAAGGGTGCCTTTGGGGCACAGTAGTGACCTCTGCTGTTGGCAGATGATGCACAGTGTGCTTTGATGAGGGAAGTGCATAGTCTTCCTCCCTGCTGTGGAGGCCAGTGGGTCACCTGACATTCACAGAATTAGGTCACCTTGTCCATCTCTTCACTGAGATCTCTGCAGTGCATACACCCACAGAGGACGGAAATAACCTTCTACCCTCCATTCCACCCGTTAGCAGGGGTTCATTCTTTTTTATACAAGCTTTTATTATCCACCCACTGCCTGGGAAAGATCTGTACTTCTGTCTCTCCAAGCAAGCAAATGGACAATGGGGCACATCACTCTAAGCTTTACTGCTCTGTAGAGCCATACCATGACAGCTCATTTTTCATTGATGTTAGCACATCACACAGAATCATTTCAAGTACAGTGGAGGCATTTTCCCAGGCTAGCTGGTGCTAAGGCTTTGGTTGTGAGCTGGTGGGTAGACAGTGGCACAGCTGGAATAGGTACCACGGGAATTCAGATTTTCTGAAGCTGACCGTAAATAATGCTTTTCCCAGACGCAGGAAGACAAAAGCTGCAATATCTCACTCATACATAGAATCTAAAATAGTCAATCCCAGCTGGGAATTGAGCTCTGTTGGTAAAGTGAATACCTGGCATGCACAAAGCCCTGGGTTCAACCCCCAGCATTGCATAAACTAGGTGTGGTGGGTAACACACACCTATGATCCCAGCACTTGGGAAGCAGAGCCGAGAGGATCAGAAGCCCAAGAATACATTGTGAATTTGAGGCCAGCCTGGGATACATGAGATCCTATTTCCAGAAAGGAGACAGGGAATGGTTCAGTGGGTGAAAGTCAGGATGTGTCTGTGTGTCCACCCGTAACTCTAACACTGGGGCAGGGGTAGAGTCAGATGGCCTCCAGGGGCTCACCAGCCAGCCTTCCCCAAACAGTGACCTTTAGGTTCAGTGAGAGACCCTGTCTCAAAAGAAAAAAAAAAGTGGAGAGTGTAGAGACCCATGACATTGACCTCTGCCCCCACTCCCACATACACAGATTTCTAAAAAGTTTATCTCATAGAAGCTGAGTAGGATAAAATAAAGGCTGAGAAAGTTGGGAGAGGAGAATGAGGTGAGGTGGATCAACAAGTATTAAGCAATGGGTGCATAGGACAACTAAGTTCTCATGTTCCATTGCCCACTAGATAAGTTATATTTCACAGATGGCAAGTATGTGTTATGTAGTTAGAAGAAGGAAGAGGAGGAGGAGGAGGAGGAGGAGGAGGAGGAGGAGGAGGAGGAGGAGGAGAAGAAGGAGAAAAGAGAGAGAGGAAGGAAGAAAGAGAGAGAGAGAAGAAACTAGAAGGGAAGATTTGGAATATTTTTAATCATAAAACAGTATGTGTTTGAGAAAATAGATGTGTATATGCTGATTCAAACATTATGCAATGTATATTATCAAAGCATTGCACAGTGCTCCATAAATACACATTTTAAATGTGCCCATTATTTTAAAAAGCACATTTCTGTCACTAGATGAGTCCATTCTGTCAGACATCTGGTTCAAGATGAAGGACTCATGTCACATGGCCATTTTGTGTCTTGTGTGTCGCCCAGTCTTTGCCAACACACAGTATGAGCCAAAAACTGATTTTCAAAAGGAAAATAATGATCGGGACAAGGGCAATATTTTTGCTCTTAGTGGTTTCTACTATTTTTACCTCTAAAGGGTTCTCTTTATAGCACAACTTGTCCTTCATCACCCAAACCATAATGTATTTGAGCAAGAATAAAAGAATAGTTATTCCTTGAGAAAATGGAGACATGCAAGCTTCCCTTGAAAAACAGGAAGCATGGCAGCCCTCCCTGTCTGTGTGGCACGTCTGTTGCTATGGAACTTCAGCATCTGGGCGGGCTTGCTGAGTGACAGTCCAGCAGAAGAGCAGCTCACACTGCAGTCTCAACCTGCTGAAGAACCTTGTCGTGAAAACTGGTGGTCCTGAGAATAAGTAGTCAGTGGATCTGAATGGCACAAACGCTTCACTTATAGTTTCTGGAACCCAAAGGGACCAACGAAGCGTTGTACCTTTTTCTTAGCTACAGGTGGTACATAGTCCAAGAGATACAGCCCAACATGTTCCAGATACCTGAACGCCAAGGAAATTAAGCAAGGTGACAGTCTCTAGAATTCTTGTGTGCTTTACCTCTAGCCTGTGACACATGTGAGCCTTACTAAGCCATCTGGCAGAGGGTGGCTTCCTTATCACCATGTCCGGTCAGCATGGTGTTTTCTGTGGGACATCAAAATAATGGAAATCCTTGTAGATCACTTTGATAGGGCTTGAAGTCTGTATGGCCCTGACAGAAGAGGACACAGGGATACTGTCGTTACTGTCTGATTAAGACAAACTATTTCTGGAAGTCCTTTTAACTGATAAAGAGAAGGATCCATTTTCAGGTTCTCAGATTCCAAGTGCCACAAGCTCTGTTGATTTACCAGAGAAGGATTTCACATCTGCAACAGCAGCTGGAGTTGGAGTCACCGGCGTGTTAAGATCGTATAATCTACAGTCATTCTTCAGGATTTGATGTTTGCACACGCCGATGAACAAGGAGCACTTCACAGAAAAGTCATACGGTTCCATCACCTCCGTGCTCCTACGTGTCCACGCTGCCAGAGCTCTCTGCGGTGACTCAGGATGTCCGTGGAATGTCCAGTTCCTGTTGAGAGGTTCTAGAGCTTCGAGGTGGTGTTTTCCGTAGTAACAGCCACCAGTTTGCTGTTGAGTCGACAAGTCCGGGTGTTCTGGTCTAATTCAAACTGTGGGGAGAACTACAGGCAGCTGACTTTCTGGTCTTCCTCCAACTCCCCAACCCCACACTGAGTGGGGAACCCTGTGCCTTTCACACTCTCACACCCGTCAGCAGGTACTGTCTGATGGTTGGTACCAGTCTAGTTTACCACTGCGTGCTGCTTGCAGCGAGGGGGGGGAGGGGGGACGACACAGCGTTCTGTGTGGGTGTCTCTCTGCGTGGCAGTACAGTCATAGAAGCTCTGGAAACAAGCCTTGCCTTTCTATTTAATTTAAGCCCAATTCTGTCTAATTTAAATGCAAATACGTGACCGAATGAGATGTTCCAACTCTCCCTTTGAACAACTTAAATCACTTTTTTTTCTTGTCAGATTGAGAGTCTCTGGCTGTCTACAGTGTAGATTCTACATGGATAATTCCAAACCTAAATCCAATTACAGTAACTGAAATTACTTGTAGTGCACACCACCTCCTAGGGTTTAGTCCTTCAGTGTCCTAACCTTTACCACAGACGTTCTATTAGCTTCCCTGCTGTGGCACACCATGGACCTGAGGTTTGGGACCCTCCACTGGCACTGTCAATAGACTGTCACTCCTGTAGCAGGGCACACAGTCCTGGGAAAAGCAGCCTCTGGGTCACTTCCTAAAACCCAGTCCCACAATTCCTCACAGCTTATTAGTTGGGGGCACTTTAAAGTAGACTGTTTTAAAATGTGTGTTTTGCCTGGATTTCCTCTTTTATGCCAGGGAAGTTGGCTCACATCACTTGTCTTGACACCATAAACCTTTCCATGCATTTGGCCAGGTGCCCAGGAATACTCACTATGGCATTTTCTGATGGTTCTGATGACACGGATTTGAGGTACAGCTTTCCAAACTCTCCGTCTCTGTTCACCACAAGACAGCTTCCCTGCATGTGGGATGAGAAGGGCTCTGACTGGCGCACACCCTCCTGAGGGTGGACATCCCTTAGCATCTCCGATTCTCACTGGATGCTCTACCGTCCGTAGCGAGAACCTTAAAAGTTCTTATTAATAAAATCAAACGCCAGCCATGTATTGGGGTGAATGCTGGAAGATCAGAGAAGCAGAACAAGCCACAGCTTCCTCACCTCACCAGTTCCTCAGCTGATCCTGTTTCCTCAGACTTGAAGCCTCTGAGTCCTTTTCCAAATGGATCTCAGCTGAACTGCTTCTCAAAAGCCTGAATGCTTAACCAACCTAGTTCCTGGTTTTCACACCTTATATACCTTCCTGCTTTCTGCCCTCACTTCCTGGGATTAAAGACTCTAGTTACCACGCCTGGCTGTTTCCAGTGTGGCTTTGAACTCACAGAGATCCAGGTGGATCTCTGCCTCTGGAATGCTAGGATTAAAAGTGTGAGTGCCACCATTTTCTGGCCTCTATGTCTGTCTAGTGGCTGTTCTGTTCTCTGACCCAGATAAATTTATTAGGATGCACGATATATTGGGGAACACAGTATCACCACAACCATCATCACGCTCTGGGTCTTGATTCTCCAGACTGTTAAGTCACAATTCAATTCCAACAAGATCAGCAAACGCCCTTGAGGCTGCCCGGCCTCCTCACTTCAGCTCTCTCTTGGGGATTTAGGTTCTGTGCACTGCTTCCTGGGACCTTCAGCTCTCTTGCAAGTTTAAAACGAAGCACAGTATTCATCGCTCTAAGTGTTGCCCATGGGAAGCCTTGTTGCTTAAAGTACAGCAAGTCCCTACCAGTGCTTTCTCATGTGTTAGTCGGCTGTGGGTCACCATGACAGAGCACCCAAAAGAAACGACGGAAGAGAAAGAAAGCTTATTAGGGCCACGCTTTCAGAGGCCTGATCCGTGCTCACTTGTTTCTGGCTATGGCCAGGCAGACTGTCTTGAAGGAGAGTGTCTTCGGGCACGTGCGGCAGTCAGGAAGCAAAGAGAAAGAACATGGGGAAAGGGACCAGGGACAAGTTATACTCTATTTTCAGTAGTGACCTACTCTTTGCAACAAGGTTTCACATCCTGGAGTTACCGCTCCATAATGCCATCAGCTGGCACCAAGCCTTCAGCACATGGTCCTTGGGGGGTGTTTTCTGTCCAAACAGGAACCCATTGCCTGGACACGTAAGAGCCGCAGAGTAAACGTGCTCCTGCCTGCAACAGGGCTTTGTTGGCGTCCTTGTGCTCTGAGAGCTGCAGGGCTCCTGACATAAAAGAAATGACCTCCACGTCTGACTAGAGGGCTCGGTTCAGAGACACCCAGCACCAGAAGTCAAGGGTAGTCAGTCACAACAGGCACACTTCCTGAACTGGAGCTCTGGGCTCCCTATGCTGGGGGGGGGGGGGGTGCGGCTAGGCATCTGCTAAGAAGCCTGCATTCCTCCGGCTGAATCCAACCACCAGGTGTGCACTTAGCATCTAAAAGATTTATCTGCCCAATTCTAGAAGATAGTAATCCATTTTCCCAGGCAAGGGACAATACAAATGACATTTGTAGCTGGAGACTTCAGCTTCTCCATCCCTGGTGAACATCTGGTGAGGCTGAGAGAGCTGCGGCTGGGCCTGGCTTTTCCCACTAGGTCCCATGACACAGTCTCTGCTCTCTCTCTCTTTCTCCCCCCACCACTCCCCCCTCCCACCCAAAGCCTCATTTATAACTTGGGCTCTTTGGATTGATTTATTATGGGAGCACACATGCTCTAGCACATGTGTGCAGGTCAGAGAGCCATTGTGGAAGTTGCTTCCCTCCTACTTTGTGGGCTCCGGAAGTCAGACTCGGGCTGTCAGACTTGGTGGCAGGAGCATTTACCTGCTGAGCCATCTCACCTGCCTCTGTCCCTCTGTCCCTCTGTTTTTAAGACATTTATTTTTCGTCTGTCTTTTCTCTAGGGCAGACTTTTAAGAAAGCAGGGTAGTATCACTGTCACAGGAATGAGCAGAACCACGTCACTGTGACGGTGCTTAAGAGGAATGTCTGAAGGCCTGATTCTAGTGCGCGTCTCGCTGGAGTAGAATAAAGAGCTGCCGTGGCTTCCTGGCTATTTGGTCAAGTAGAGATTCAGATCCAGAGTGGAAATTGTCTTTCTAGGAAAGGCCCCTGCCCCTCTGCTGCCAGTGCCCTCTGCTGCCAGTGCCCCTCTGCTGCCAGTGCCCCCTGCTGCCAGTGCCCTTTCTAAACCACCTGCCCTGGCCCTTGTTCGGTCAGAGCATGGAACTCACCAGCAGAAGTCAGTTCTACAGTGAGCCCCCACGGCGGGAATTCACTGTAAGAACACCCAGGAACCTCACAACTGCATCTTAAAAACAGACCGTCTATGTTACGATTGTAGGTCCGAGGACTGGAGAGCAGCCCAGAATTCTCTCTCTCAGCTCTGTGGCCTCTCCTCTCTGTGACTCTGCCCATGTGTCCTCACAGGAGAAGCGCGCGCGCGCGTATGTGTGTGTGTGTGTGTGTGTGTGTGTGTGTGTGTGTGTGTGTCTGGGCCCCACTGGAGGAAATGGCTGCGCAGGGCTACAGAGCCACAGTTGATTTCTTTCCATTGCTTTCTTCTCACAGAGGTTAAAATCACAACAGAATTTCTCTCATTCTCCATTCATTCACTTAATCGTCGTCTTTCCTGGGCCCCTACCTACTTCAGTTATAGCAGTTATTGTGGGCAGTGTCTCATGCCTCCTCCCTGGGACCGGAAATGCCTTGAAGTGGGAGAGTGTCCCTTCTCTCCCAGTACCTGGCCACATACATCCCTGCTAAGGAAATTCCGGAGGGAATGAGCGACTGTAGCCCTCGCCAGGTCCACCCGTGAAACATTCCTGTCTAAGGTGTTCGTGTATGTTCCAGGGCCTGCCTTTCTCAGGAGTCCTCAGAATTTTGGATACCCTTCTTCCACCTCGTCCCAGATCCACCCCAACTTTTTACCTACTTTTGAATTCACCTACTTCTGCCAAGCTCTGTGTAGACCAGGCAGCAAGAGGGCCTCATCTCCTCACCCTCTAATCCACACGGGACTTAAAGATGGGACCAGGAGAGGAGGCGGGCTGGGAAAGGTCTGGGCTTGGGAATCAGGAAGGGCTAAGCTCTGCCACTCTGTGGCTATGAGACTTTGGCAGGTGGCTGAGCTTCCTGATGAAAAGCAGGGGGACAGTGCCTCTGCCACTGATCCCTGCAAAGACTGCATCAAGTCCCTTATCACAGTGCAGGAATGCAGGAGAGCTGGAGAAACGTTGCTCACCCTGTCTCTCACCTGTGTGCTTACAGCTCGTGCATGGAATGTGTGTCTGTGCATGTCACAGTTGTTTCTGTTTTGTGTGGACGAAATGGAATGTGCAGGGAGGGATGAAACTGTGATCTGAGTCACCTGCCCATGTGTCTTAAGAACAAGCTAGGCCTCATCCACTTGGACACATGAGGTCACATTAACAGTCACAGCTAAAATGCCACCACTTCCTGTCCACCTGTGTACATCAGGACCTCAGCCTCTTGAAGCCCACTCTCAGGTGTTTTGGGAATTCTTCAAGGAAACCTTGATGGCACAGCCATGTTCCAAGCCAAGAGCATATCGTTCCCATGATTACCAATCCTCAGGGTGAGTGACAAAAGATTCTCAGGAGTCTGCCTTTGGCCAGAATTGCACAGTGTACTATCTGTAGCATTATCCCTCCAATTTGGTCCTGCCTCATTCACCCTGGTGTTGACCATCAGCACAGCTGGTGACCCTACTCCCCCAGCACAGCTCAGTGTCAGTGAAACTGTCTCCATGCAGTGGCCTGTGTGGACAAGCAGGATCTGAGGGAGGGGTCAGTGGGTGGGAACTATACCTGCTGCTCATCTCTAAATGGACCCCTTGTAGGCACTAAGGAAGTTTTGAAGCTGGCTAATCGTCCTGGTCAGCTCCCTGTCTTCCTGGGGACAGTGGTTCTCATTCTCTGCTTTCACTCGGTACAAAAGATCTCTGCGCCCACAGGGAGGCATCCATGTCATCACTGACAAGCAAGAAGTACATCCTGAGGTTCCCAGCACTGGAGACCCTGATGCTGGATGATAACAAACTGTCCAATCCCAGCTGCTTTGCCAGCCTGGCTGGACTCAGGAGGTAATGTCACAGCCCTCCTCTGTACCATCCCCCACCCCAGTGGGGCTCACACCCTGAGTGCTGCTTTCAGGCTATGCAGCTTGGGGTGAGGTCCTAGCTCCATCACATGTCTCTGCTGTGTGGCCTTGGGCAAGTGAGTTCTCTGTCCAAGCTTAGCTTGGCAGAGAAATGCAACATCAGTAAGGTTATTTCTGGTCATGTGTAGGATTAGCCACTACCCAGGATAGAACCCTGACCACCACCACCACCACCCCCCAACACAAAGAACTTTAGTTGCCAAGTTCTGCATATTTGACAAAGATCTCTAAAATATTTCCTTTGAATTTAGTTACTATTTACTGAATATTACTTGGTGCCCAGATGTTTACATATTGTTTCATTTAGTCTTCATGGAGCTTTAGAGATTAATAAACCTTATCCCCATTATACGGTGAGGCCACTGAGCCCCAGAGAAGGTAAGTCCCCCTCATCTCAAGGCTACACAACAGGTGTCCATGTCCAAGCCTGAATCCCTGTGTGTTCCCCAGCTTGCTCAGTAACACCCCAGAGATCACATCACTGCTGTGATAATGAATTTACTTTCCTTAATTGAAGACTGAAGAAATTGAGCCTGGACCAAAACAAGATTTTCCGGATCCCGTACCTACAACAGGTTCAGCTCTGTGATGGATCGGGGGACTGGGTTACAGAGGGACCAAACCCCCAGAAAGAGCTGCAGACCCAGACGTGGATATTTGAGACCCCAGATGAGCAGCCAAATTATACTGTACTGCCCATGAAGAAGGACGTGGACCGCACAGGTGAGCCATGTCATTTGTTCCAATGTCCGCTCCATCAGGGAATAGGCTTCTGGGGTTGGTTCTGGGAGTGTTCTAAATGAACTGCTTAGACTTCCCAACCAGTTCTGTCAGGTGAGATGCTTTCAAACTCCAACTAAAAGTAGATAATTTTTTTAAAAAATCTCATCTATTAAGAAACTCAGAAGTCAGGAAAGCCTGTGGCATGCATACCCATGTCCTCAAGGGCTTCAGGCCTTTCCATCTTCTTGGGCACAGCTTGTCCTGTTAAGCTGGTTCCTACTGGGTTCTCAGGATGGCTCCACAGTTCCAAAAGTCACATCTGCATGGCATCCTCCAGGGGCAGAAAGGAAAGACGCATTTCATGTTGGAAACCCAAGTGGGGTAGTAGAGGAGCGCATCTCTAGTTTGGACATACTTTGTTCCAGTCCCACTGAGCTAGTTACCTTACTATGCATCTTCCAACCATTTGTTTTACTCTTCAGATTGGGAAAAATAGTTTACAGCAGGTGAAGAACCGAGATCTTGTGCAGAGCTTGACATTTTATACACGCTTTACCCATCATTCACATTACAACCCAGAACATCCCCAGTGTCTTGGTGGGACCCTCGCAAGAAGTGCCTCCTCCAAGAGTAGCCACTCCTGTACAATTTGAAGTCCATGTGTAGAGCTGCACAGCATGGGCTCCATGCCCAGGTTCTTACACTCAGTGCTATGTCATTGGGCTCATTAATATTACTGCATGTATCTCCTTCCCTGCTCTTATTTACTCCATGTACATCACGATTCATTTCCTTTTTACTGTTGAGAGACATTCTGGTTCTATCTAGTTTGAGGCTATGAACTGCTGTGAGCATGCTCTTATCATTTAGTGGGCACACACCCTCATTTCCTTGGGGCATATGCCCAGGAGAGGACTTGCCTGTCACACATCTCCAAGTATGCTGAGCATTGGTGGACGCTGAAGACATTTCCCAGCATGGCTGTGCAGTGTTCACATCCACCCTGATGTGTGTGAGTCCCAGTTACTAGAGTCTCATCAATGCTTGAAAGTTCAGGTTGGCTGTTCTGCTGCTGGGTATGGAGTGGTATTGCATCATGGTTTCAATTTCCATTTCTCAGATAACTAGTGATGCTGTTTTTTTTTTTTTTTTAAATGTGTTTATGGATTACTTTGGTGTTTCTTTGGGAAATACTCAAGACTTTTACCTATTTTTAAGTTGGAATGTGTATCTTTTTCTTGATTTTTCAGGTTCTTTATAACTGTGGACACAAATCCTTTATAAATATGTTACAAAAATCTCCTAGTATGTAGTTTTTCTCCTTTTCCTCCTCCTCTTCCTCTTCTGCTGCTGCTGGGATCAAGCCTGGAGGCTCACAAGTGCTAGACTAGCACTCTCCCAACTGAGCTACTCCCCAGCCATATTTTTAAAAAATTTCATCAGAATGGCTTTTGATGAACAGAAGTTCTTTTAATGAAATCTGATTCCTTGGTATTTTATGTCAGTATTTTTTTTTCTTTCCTGTTTCAAGAATTTGCAGCCTATCTCAAGACTATGGAGATATTTTCCCATATGTTCTTGTAAAAGCTTGAGTGTGCACTGGCCTGCCCACTTCTGCGGGTTTCTATAAAGACTTAAAAATTTATTTCTTTTTATTCTATTATACAGGTTTACATAAGGCTCTTTTCATGCAAATATATTTTAACACACCCCCTCCCATACCCTGCTACCCTCCCAAACTGAAACAACAGCAGAAGTGAATGCCTCTGTGGCTTTCTAACTAGGTTGCTGCTTGCTAGTGAAGTTCTTCAGGTCAGTTGTGGTGCCCAGCAATTCCTGGCATCACTAAAGGCCACCTTCCACCTAAATTTGGGAATTGTCAGTTTCCAGCAGGATCCCACTGGGATTTGATTGGACGTGCACTCACTCTACAGGTCGAAGTGGGAATCATGTTTTCCAGAATAGTAAAAGAACACAACCTATCAGTTTTCAGGTCTTTCACTTATTTTTAACCTTTATTTTTTATTTTATGTGTATGGGTGTGTGTTTTGCCTACATGTGTGTCTGTACACCCCATGCATGCAGTGCCCAAAGAGGCCAGAAGAGGGCATCAGGTCCCCCTGGAACTGGAGCTACAGAAGATTGTGAGCTGCCATGTGGTGCTGGAAATCGAACCCAGATCCTTTGGAGGAGCAGCCGGTGCTCATGACTTCTCTCCAGCCTGGTTTTTGGGTCATTTAAAGTCCTCTCAGGAGTGTTGTGTTGTTTCCAAGGCTGAGACCATGACCATCTGTCACGAAAATGTATTCCTGGGTTTTTACCTCTTTTTATGCTATCATTGATGCTGTTGCTTTTTTTATATTTCAGTCCCAGTCACTTGTTGCTAGTACTCAGACATTTTGAACTCATGCCTAGCAACAACATTTCCAAGTTCGTTTCTCTCTTCTGGTCACTCGCAGGCTCTCTTGATTCTTTTGATCATGGTGGCAGCATCTATATATGATCCCATTTTGTCTCCCTTTTCCTAGTGTAAGAGTCCTTAGCGCCTTTTTATCGCCTTACCGGCTGACCCAGACAGTATGGTGTTGAATAGAAGCAGTGGTGGGCTGGGCGGTGGAGGAGGAAAGTGTTCAGTATTTCAAAAGTATATTAGCTGTATATATTTTTGTAGATGTCTTGTATCAAATTTAAAGAAATCTACATGTATTCCTAGTTTTCTGAGAGGTTTTTCTTTCTTTCTGTGAATCAGTGTTGGATTTTATTTCTTTTTTGAAAACATTTATTGGGCCAGGCGGTGGTGGCACACACCTTTAATTTCAGCACTCGGGAGGCAGAGGCAGGCAGATATCAGTGAATTCAAGGCCAGCCTGGTCTACAGAGAAAGTTCCAGGACAAGTTCCAAAGCTACAGAGAAACCCTGTCTCGGGGAGAAAAAAAAAACAACAAAAAAAACCAAACTATTGGACTGGTAATTACATAGATTTTTAGAAGTGGGAAGGTGAAAAAAAATTATTTTATTTTATAATTTAATTTAATTTTACATATCAGCTATGGGTTCCCCTGTCCTCCCCCCCCCCCCCGCTGCCCCCTCTCCCCCCAGCCCACCCCCCATTCCCATCTCCTCCAGGGCAAAGACTTCCCTGGGGATTCAGCTCAACCTGGTGGATTCAGTACAGGCAGGTTCAGTCCCCTCCTCCCAGGCTGAGCAAAGTGTCCCTACATAAGCCCAAGGTTCCAAACAGCCAGCTCATGCACTAAGGACAGGTCCTGGTCCCACTGCCTGGGTGCCTTCCAAACAGTTCAAGCTAATCAACTGTCTCACTTATCCAGAGGGCCTGTCCAGTTGGGGGCTCCACAGCTATCGGTTCATAGTTCATGTGTTTCCATTAGTTTGGCTATTTGTCCCTGTGTTTTTTCCAATCTTGGTCTCAACAATTCTCGCTCATACATTCCCTCCTCTTTCTCACCAATTGGACTCCTGGAGTTCTACTTGGGGCCTGGCTGTGGATCTTTGCATCTGCTTCCCTCAGTCATTGTATGAGATTTCTAGCATGACAGTTAGGGTGTTTGGCCATCTGATCACCAGAGTATGTCAGTTTGGCCTTTCTCTTGACCATTGCCAGTAGTCTACAGTGGAGGTATCTTTATGGATTTCTAGGGACCTCTCTAGCACTTTGCTTCTTCCTATTCTTACATGATCTTCATTTATCATGGTCTCTTATTCCTTGTTCTCCCTGTCTGTTCATGATCCAGCTGGGATCTCCCACTTCCCTAAGTTCTCTTTCCCTCGAACCTTGCCCTTAATTACCCCCACTCATGTCCAGGTTGTTCATGTAGATCTCATCCATTTCTCTGTCATTGGGCGATCCCTGTGTCTTTCTCAGGGCCCTGTTTTCTAGGTAGCCTCCCTGGAGTTGTGAGTAGCAGTCTAGTCATCTTTGTTTTACATATAGTATCCTACTATGAGTGAGTACATACCATGTTTGTCTTTCTGAGTCTGGGTTACCTCACTCAGGATGATTTTTTTCTAGATCCATCCATTTGCCTGCAAACCTCATGATGTCATTGTTTTTCTCTGTTGAGTAGTACTCCATTGTGTATATGTACCACATTTTATTTATCCATTCTTCAGTTGAAGGGCATCTAGGTTGTTTCCAGGTTCTGGCTATTACAAACAATGCTGCTATGAACATAGCTGAGCATGTGCCCTTGTGGTATGATTGAGCATTCCTTGGGTATATGCCCAAGAGTGGTATAGCTGGGTCTTGGGGGAGATTGATTACCAATTTTCTAAGAAAGCACCATATTGATTTCCAAAGTGGCTGTATAAGCTTGCATTTCCACCAGCAGTGGAGGAGAGTTCCCCTTGCTCCACATCCTTTCTAGCATAAGCTGTCTTCAGTGTTTTTGATCTTAGCCATTCTGATGGGGGTAAGGTGGTATCTCAGAGTCGTTTTGATTTGCATTTCCTGGATAATTAGGGATGTTGAGCAATTCCTTAAATGTCTTTCAGCCATTTGAGCTTCCTCTGTTGAGAATTCTCTTTCTTAATTGGACTGTTGGGCATTTTGATGTCTAATTTCTTGAGTTCTTTATATATTCTGGATATCAGCCCTCTGTCAGATGTGGGGTTGGTGAAGACCTTTTCCCATTCTGTAGGCTGTCTCTTTGTCTTGTTGACTATGTCCTTTGTTCTACAAAAGCTTCTCAGTTTTAAGAGATCCCATTGATTGATTGTTTCTCTCAGTGTCTGTGCTACTGGTGTTATATTTTGAAAGTGATCTCCTGTGCCAATGCATTCAAGAGTACTTCCTACTTTCTCTTCTATCAGGTTCAGAGTAACTGGATTTATGTTGAGGTCTTTGATCCACTTGGACTTAAGTTTTGTGCATGGTGACAGATATGGATCTATTTGCAGCCTTCTACATGTTGACATCCAGTTATGTCAGCACCATTTTTTGAAGATGCTTTCTTGTTTCCATTGCACAGTTTTGGCTTCTTTGTCAAAAATTATATGTTCATAGGTGTGCGGATTAATGTCAGCATCTTCAATTCGATTCCATTGGTCCACCTGTCGGTTTTTATGCCAGTACCAAGCTGTTTTTATTACTGTAGCTCTATAGTAGAGCTTGAGGTTGGGGATCGTGATGCCTCCAGAGGTTGTTTTATTGTACAGGATTCTTTTTTGTTTTTCCATATGAAGTTGAGTATTATTCTTTCCAGGTCTGTGAAGAATTGTGTTGGTATTTTGATGAGAATTGCATTAAATCTGTAGATTGCTTTTGGTAAGATTGCCATTTTTACTATGTTAATCCTGCCTATCCATGAGCATGGGAGATCTTCCCATTTTCTGCCATCTTCTTCAATTTCCTTTTTCAGGGACTTAAAGTTCTTGTCATATAGGTCACTTGCTTAGTTAGAATTACTCCAAGGTATTTTATATCTATGGTAAAGGATTATGTATCTCTGATTTCCTTCTCAGCCTGTTTGTCAATTGTATATAGGAGGGCTACTGATTTTTTTGAGTTGATCTTGTATCCTGTTATGTTGCTGAAGGTTTTTTATAAGCTGTATCAGTTCCTTAGTTGAATTTTTGGGTCATTCATGTATACTATCATGTCATCTGCAAATAGGGAAAGCTTGACTTCCCTTCCTTTCCAATTTGTATCCCCTTAATCTCCTTATATTGTCTTATTGCTCTGGCTGGAACTTCAAGTACTATATTGAATAAGTATGAGGAGAGCCTTGCCTTGTTCCTGATTTTAGTGGAATCGCTTTGAGTTTCTCTCCATTTAATTTGATGTTGGCTGTTGGTTTGCTGTAAATTGCCTTTATTATGTTTAGGATTGTTCCCTGTATTCTTGATCTCTCCAAGACCTTTATGATGAAGGGGTGTTGGATTTTGTCAAATGCCTTTTCTGCATCTAGTGAGATGATCATGTGGGTTTTTTTTTTTTTAATAAGGTGTATTACATTGACAGACTTTCGTATGTCTCTCTGCCTGACCTGGAACTCACAGAGATGTGCCTGCCTCTGCCTGTCTCTCCAGTACTGGGATTAAAGACATGCACCACCAACCTGTACAACAGATGGAGGAGGTGGGGTCCCACATTTCTTTATCTGAAGGGGTAAGGGAACTTCCGATGGGACTTCTCAGTGTTGAGTCAGTCTTGCATTCCCAGGACAAGCCCCTGCTGGCCATGATGGTTCAGGAATTGAATTTGCTGGCATTGTGTGGAGGGATTCTGCATCAGTGTCCAGGAGGTGACTGGTGTAATGTCTTCCTTTGTGGTGATGTTCCTGTGAGGACTGTCCTTCAAGGCTGTGCTTACCTCGTGAGTTCAGGGGTGTTCAGTGTTCACTGCTCTTCTGTTTCCTGGAAAAGTTTGATACTGCCTCGTTTCTTAAGTGTTGGAAGACAATGTCAGGAAGCCACCAGAGCCTAGAGTTTTCTTTGTGTGAAGAGGTTGGAATCAGCAAAGTCAGAATCTTGGAGGAGGGGCCTCTTAGTCTTTAGACCTAAGACTTAGACCCAAGGAAGATCTGCTGCTGATCTTCCAGTATCTGTGAGCTCAGTTGGCCTTGCAGAGCTCAGACAGATCTTTGAAGAGAGAACCCGCCAAATGGGTCAGAATTGGGCTGCTTTATGAATGTGGAAAATGTGCCAGTTGGATTCACATGCTAACCAAAGTAAAGCTTCCATTTTGCCATCCCTAGGAATCACTGGAGCTAGGGAAGCAAGGGAACCCCATCCCCACCCCTCCCTGCTGTCCAAGTCCTCACAGCAGCCACCTCCTTGTCATCCTCTGACAGACTGGCTGTTCCTGGCTAACCCTTCCCCAGTTCCTGCTAGACTGCCCCAAGAGGACTGTTCCGTGTGAGTGTTGTTCCTCCTACTCCTTCGTTTATTTTCATGTGACCTTTCTCAGCCATCATGTCATGGATATGAGGGAGGGGCCCAGGCACCAGGTGAAGGGGAGTGCTGCGGGATGAACTGGGTCTGCAGCCTCTTGCCTAGCTCAGCTGTTCTCAGCTCCTCGATGGCATGTCTTTTCTGTACCTCTCTCTTAGGAGATAACTGGTTAGCTTTCCGCTCCAGGCAGGCTCCCCAGCACCAGGGCTAGAAAGAGCTTGCACATTGCAAAGTTAGCTGAAGGTCCCTGTGACTGAAACACTGTGAGTGAGCAGAAGGGCAGCATGAGCTGAGGTGGGAGACAATGGGAGACACAGGGAGGGGACCAGCTGCTCCGGCCTTACTTACGGAGGACACAGGACACGCTGGGGAAGATGCTCAGACCTGACCCCTCCGAGGTCAGGTGATCTCACCACCTTTCCCCGTCTCTTTGTCATTTCAGAGGTCGTGTTCTCATCTTACCCTGGATTTTCAACTTCAGAGGTAGGCAGAACCGCTACTTCATGTTGGTGTTCGTCTGTTTGTTCTTCTTCTAGGGGTCAAACCCAAGCCTTACCCTGACAGGGCAAGCGCTGTCCTGAGCTACACTTACAGCCTCACCTGGATTCTTTCTCACCCGATAGAGTGAAAAGTCTTACCAGTAGTTGTACTTCGATGGAGAGGAATGGCAAGGACATGAAATAGTGACAAGTTAACAGAGCCACAAGAGACGATTCTGTAGGTCACACTAAGTAAACAAGTCTTTGCCGAGCACCTACTACGAGTCAGCCCTCTGCTGCTGACGTTGGGGAGGTGGTGGGGGAACTGACTAGGCCCTGACCTCACTGGTCACAGACTTGCCCCCAGGCCTTCAGGAACTGTTCAGCAGAGCGCAGTGACAGCCACTGCCTTGGGTGATAACTGGGACTGCCACCAGGACGGGATTCACAAGAGCCCTCTCACAAAGGCCTAGAGAGTAGATTTCCGGCGAGTTACAGTGCTGCCCAGATCTGAGCCTCGCTGTCAAAGGTGTACCGTTTGATTTTGTCAACACAGAAGGCTGGTTTTTGTCTCAGGCAGAGCTCACTAACCAAGCTCATGGAGACTGACACATGTCGTCTAAATATTGTTGCATCCAATTGCAACAAGATGTGCCTGTCTACACCCAGCCAGCCCCTAGCCTTGAGAGATAGGCACCTCATCACAGGTATGACTGTGTGATTAATTGGACTGGTTAACTATGGCCGCACAACAAAACCACTGACTGACTTCAGTTCAGCTGATCCCGTCCTACAATTATTGGAGCTAGCAAGGTGGTTCTGCTGGCTTGCAGGCCAGCTGGGAACTGAGCATGCCCTGCCTGGCCTCTCCACACCGTCTTTACACCCTGGTCATAACAACAGGGCAGTTTCAGGTCTCAAGAGAGCAAGCAAGCATGGAGGAGTGTGAGATTCAAATGTGTCACATTGGCCACATTCGGTTGTCAAAGCGTACTAGAGGGGCAGGGTGACGTTAGAGCACACTCACCAGTCCAGAGTTTAAGGTCAAGTTCAGGGGGAGAGTTCCTAAGAAAACTGCCCTCACTGTAGGTGCCAGTCATGAAGGAGGGAGAAGACAGTAAGCTATCTACACTGTGACCACCTAGCTGCAAATCTGGGAGTCCCCCCCCCCCCCCCCAGGGTCGATGATTTTCTAGAACTCAGAGGACTTGAGAAAGGGCCATGCGCCAACAACTTCAGTAGGAGTATAAAGGACAGAAAGTGAGGCCGGAAAAATGAGAAGGCGGCTCATAAGGTGAGATCCCGAAGGTCCCACCTGTAAAACTTCTGCACCCCCCCAACACCTCAAACTACTTACCGACCAGGAAGCTCTTCAGAGCCTCAGCACACAGCTTTTGTAGAGGGTCTTCTTAGATGTGTTTGAACTCAGAGCCCTCCCCCTGCAACCGGGTCTGACCCGCACCCCTCCCCCACCCTCATCCCATTAGTAGAGTGGAAAATGATTCAAGGAACCCTGGCTAACAGACGAACCATCACTTAGGAAATTCTCAGGGCTTTAGAAGCTCAATGCCAGGAGCCTGGGGCAGAAACCAGATAAATTCTTCACCACAAGGCAGCCAATCTACTTTTAGGAGTATAGAAACGGCAGCTGCTCATTTGAGTGGGCAGTGTCAAGGGTCACTCTGCAAAAGGACATTCCTCAATAGCTGCCGTCAGCTGCACGGCACACGCATGTTCTCTGAGGCACATGCAAGAACATGGGCAGTGTCCACAGGTCATTCATTTCATTCTCTTCAGAGCCTGCTGGATTGAAACAATCTCGGGCTCTCCACCTCTGACCTTTCTAGAACCTTCTAGGGCATCAATGTCAAGTGTTGAACCGGGGCTGGACTGCTGAGACCCTCTCAAACAGTGCAAATACGAAATCTCCAGTCCAAAGGGCACTGGCCGTAGTTTGCTCTGTTGAGTCCTTTCTCAGCAGTTCTGGGCGGGGAAATCAGTTCTTGCGCAGGGAGGGTCTTTACAGAGGGCTTTAGTACCATCTAGCAGAGACCTTTATGTCCATAAAGTGACTCCCGATTTTCCTCTATGTTGTTGTCTGAGGCCTAACAAATGTAATTAATCTGCCGGGCGGTGGTGGCACTCACCTTTAATCACTCGGGAGGCAGAAGCAGGCGGATCTCTGTGAGTGCGACCAGCCTGGTCTACAAAGTGAGTTCCAGGAAAGGCACAAAGCTACACAGAGAAACCCTGTCTTGAAAAACAAACAAACAAACAAACAAACAAACAAAAAAGGACATTCCTATTGGATGGAAGGGCCTGCGGCCAGGGATGTGCCTTGGAAATCACTGACAGTTGGCAGGATGGTCCGTGCTTATAGCTCAGCGCCTGGAAACCTAGAAGGTGAATTGGTGGTAGAGATATTCATGGGTCTCTCTCTCTGTGTAAATGTCAGATGCATGTCCCTCTAGGAGACGGCCATCATGGCCTCAGCTCAGTGTCCTCTGAGCCTGATTCTCTGGGTTTTCCTGGTCTGTGCTCTACTCTGACCTGCCCCTTTCTGCTTACCCAGTCTTGCCCCAGTTCTGACGCTGGAGGGTCCTAACAGGCCAGACTCCTGCCACCTCCTTCCTCAAAAGTTCAGGGAGACAGGTGGTGGTCAAGAAGGAAATAATTTATTATGCAGTGTACCCACACTGAGAAGAAACAGGGGGACCAGTGGCTAACCCCTGACCTTGGGCTTCTGAGAAGAGCCCAGACTATACAGGGGAAGGACAAAAGACAGTGTGGTGGGCCATAAGCATACACAGTCGATCAGTCTTGGTCCATCTCTGAGTGGCTCATGGCTTCAGGTCTGGTTCTGGAGGTCCTGTGGTCTCTCAAAAAATTGTTGCTTGGTAGTGGGGGTTGGCTCAGTCATGAGATGACCATTCCCACTCAAGGGGCAGCCTCCACTACCTTATGGGATAACTGCTTCTCCCTCTGTTCCCATGGTGGAGTCATCTGCCTGCAGTCAGTGTCTTGAATCTTGAAGATGTCTTAATTATTCTTAGTGTCTTGTGCCTTGAAGGATGATGGGAGAGGTCAGGTAAGTTTAGGGCTGATCTTCTGTGGCCAGTTTTTAGATGAACACCCCTTAAATATGTATGTGTGGAGTTGAGCAGGGATATGACCCCAAGCTGAGAGCTGCACAGGAGAGAGCCCTGGTCCCATAGGGGCCAGAGCAGCCCTTCAATCCCTGTCACAGGGCTGAAAAGCAGAGGAGATTGCTGTCTGCTGTTACTCTGCCCTGCTCCATCAGATTGCAGGGGTGACCTGGACCAGAGGAGCCATGGAGGTTTCCCACACACTGGCCTGTCTCATTTGTGTGACTTCACAAAATATCTGGCCCAGAGTAGTTGCTGCACACATGTTCATCTGTCAAAGAAAGGGCAGTGGAGTGATTGTATCAAGATCATGCCACAGTTAGTGGCACTTGGGACATTTGGTTTGTCTTGGCCCAGTATCTGCTCTCCTCATGCCCTTTGACTCCATGTGAGTGTTTGGCATGGTCGCTCGTCAGGTTCAGTTGCATGCTTGGGCCTACACTGGCCCTGAGGCACTGGGATCCCCCCCCACTTCTGCCCTACTTCTTCTGGCCAAGGTGACCGATTGCCTTCATCAGTGCAAACACTTCTTCTACCTTGGGGTGACCAGGGCCAAGGAGCCCTGGGGCTGGGACTGGAGAAAGAAAGGGCTGGAGCCTCTGGTGTCTGCAGCATTCGGGTAGAGTCTGCCGCCCTGGAGAACTTGAAATTGGAACTTGGGATACTGGAGAATTAGCTCGTGTGACCTCAAAGAACATGGAGTCAGAATTCTGGCCTTTATGACCCCAGATGTCTCTTTGGCCAGACGCTCTTACAGAGAGAGGTCTTTTCACCACACCCAATAGAGAGGGCATTTGGCTGCTGCCAGCCTCAACTTTTTTTCTTTTTTTACTCATTGTGACACTTTGACTCTGACTTTTTTTTTTTTCCTTCTAAGACAGCCAAGATATGTTCCCTTCCTCCCATATTTGAGATTCTTCCTGTGAAGTCACTGAAAGCGAGGAACCAGACACTGGCCCCACCTTTCCCAGAGCTCAGATACCTTAGCCTGGCCTACAACAAGGTAGGTACCTTTGCTCTTTCCTTGGGACATGGATGGAGATGGGACCTGTTCTGGTCTGAAGTCCAGCATTTTCTTCTCCGCATACAAGTGTGTGTTCCTGGCTCTCAGGGTAGGGAGGATTAATTAGCACTTGCCACGTACTAGCCTCTGTGCTAGGCACTGGGAGTATAGGTGTGAAGAGACCTCGAGACCAGGGCTGGAGCTTGGTTATGGACTGCGTGCTCAGCATGTGTGAAACCCAGCGTTCAGTGCCCAGTATGGCATGAAGTAGGTGTGGTGGCACATCCCTGTGATCCCACCACGTGGGAGGCAGTGGCAAAACAATCAAGATCAGCTACCTGGTGAGTTGGAGGTTAGCCTGAGCAAGAGACACTGTGTAAAAGAAAAAGCCATAGTCTTTCAGAGTTGTCAGCTGAGGAGATGGCACTGGACAGGCAGTCACAACGTGAGCATGTTTGGTGCCGAGGGTCTACAGCACTGTGAGGTAGTGTGTGCTGCCGGGTCTGACCTAACGTTTGGCCAAGGAAAAGTGGTATCCAAGCTTAGATCTGAATCATTGGGTTTCATCAGGTGAAGCGGGGTTGGGGGACACAACAGGCTGAAAAGTCCACGTGTTGACTTCAGCTGTTTCCCCTCCATCTGGAATCCAGACTTGTTGGATTTTCTATAGCCCCTCGGTGGTTTATTTTTTGGTGCCAGACGGCACACCCAAGCTCTCCTGTGCACACATGTGTTCACCTGTGGAGCTACACCCCGGCCCAACCCTACAGTGTTTTTAATTTTTCCTATGATTTTGTCTTTGACCTGTGGGTTCCTTGGGCATCAGCTGGCTAATTTCCAGATCTTCTAGGTGTCTTAGATTTGTTGATTTCTAATTAATTCTCTCACCAGGTAAACATGATTTATAAGATTTCTTTCTTTTTAAAGTCTCCTTAAACTGGTTTTGAGGTTCCCTCTGAAACTGACTGTCCCGTGAGCACTGTCCCGTGAGCACTGTTCCGTGAGCACCGAGAGCAGCAGCATGTGCAGTTGTGGAGACAGTGTTGAAGAATGGCGGTCGAGATAAGATATTGGTGGTGTCACTACTGTTCTGTGCACTCTTGCCTATCAGTTACTGAGAGCAATGTTTTCAAATGTCTACTCAGGGCTCTGGGAGTCGACTAAGTAAGTTGCTTGCTACACAAGCCAGAGGACCTGAGTTCAAATCCCCAGCACTCACATCCAAGCCAGCTGTGGCAGCCCAGGTGCTAGAGAGCAGCCGCCGCAGGCGGGTCCTAGGGCCCTGCTGGCCACCCAGGCCAGCTGGAACAGTTCTAGGTTCACAGAAAGACCCTACCGCAAAAAGTAAGGTGGGCACAATAAAGGAAAACACCAGATGCCAACATCGGGCCTCCAGACACACATGCACAGGCAAGTGCACCCACACAGGAAGAGAGAAATCCACTCCTGGCCATGGTTTTGTCTTTTCCACCTTTAGTTCTGCATTCTGAAACTGTTAGCAGGGACAGCTGCATTTAGCACACGTCTACCTAACATGCAGTCAAATTGTGAATCACCTCCCTTTGCTTCTGATAATACTCCTTGTATTGAGGTCTTCTCTGTCTGATTCTAACATGGCTGTGGCACCTTCACATGCTTCCTCTTCATATGGTCTGTCTCTACCCCTGCACTGGCAGCCTGTCATCTGTACTGAAGCACATTTTTCAGACCACAGAGACTTGATCTTTGCTGGGCTGTGAGGGTGCTTCTCTGCTGTTCCCATCTGCAGCTGTCAGCCTTCCCCCAGGTCCCTGCAGCTCTGGTTGATCTCCATGAGCATCTCTGCCTCCTAGTAGACTGCTGTTGCTTGTTCCTTGGCACTTGCTGGCCCAAGGTAGGAACCAAAGATGGACTACAACTTCAGTCTTGTGGGCAGCACTGTGGCCCTGCATCTCCGAGATGGACGTTCTCATGGTCCTACTGTTGCTGCTCCCATGGCAGCAGATTTCTACTGTGCAGGACCCAGGTGCTTTCCTACTCGACGTCAGGAGTGGGAAGTGCTCCCTCACCCAGATGCCATGCTTGGGACTGGCTCTTCCTTCTGGGCAGCAGGGGCCACTGCCTCTCCTGCAAGGGCTGCTGTTCTCCAGGCACACATGCCGCACAGTGCCATGCCTCGATGAAGCTTTCTGTGGTCCTCTCTCGCACCCACACACCATAACCACACCCTCAGGAGCCTCACTGCCACACTCTGAGCCACAGTTGGACTTCAGCTGTTCATTACAATCTTTAGTCCTTAAAGCAGATGTAGCCCCAGCTTGGACCACAGGTGAGCCAGTGTCTCACTCACCCTGGAGATGCCCTGCTTTCCTGAGAGTTCCCCAGGACATCCCTGAGACCGGAGTTCTCTGCCAGCTTGCCCGGCTTGTTCTTGTTGGGGTAGCACCCCCTCCATCTGGTGTCCTCACCATGACAGTTAATTCCCAGCACTGTGGTGGTTAGCTCTTCTCAGGTACCTGGCACAGACCGTCAGGCTCCATCTTGTGTAAGTGCTAGGCTTTGTTCTGCTTACATGTGTATCCTTAGAATCCAGAATAACTTGATGCACGGCAGGCTCTCAGTAAGTCTTCATGAATGCTACTCAGCACAGACACAGCTACATGTGTTGAAATGAGTGTGTGGTTTAGCAGAGGTACAATTCTCCCTCCAAACAGAACTTCTCTCCCGAAGATGTTCACTTAGAAGTGTTGTGTCAAAAGCAAAACAGTCACTTTAACTCAAACTTTAACCAATATTTACTTAGCTCTGACATTTGATTGTTATATTGTCTTTAACCCAGTGAGGTTGGGCAGAATCAGAAGTTATCACTGAAAGAGGTGTGTCTCTGATGTCATATGACTCACCCTATAGGGAACAGCTAGCCTGGGGCCAGATTCTGCTTGCTAATCAGCCAGAACCCTGAGTCCATGCCTTTCAGCTAGGGCTTGGTGTCACAGAACAGAGAATACACATACACCCTAGGTGCCACTCAGCTCCCTTCGTGTTTTAATTATAAACAGGATCTTATGTCTTGACTGAATTAATTTACACTTCCACTCCCCATTTGAAGTGCTTGTCTCTCATTGCCTCGTTTACCCAGAGGCTCGGGCCATCCTGGGCCACCATTACATATACCACAGTCAACTCTGGAGACTGAACCTCCTTCTCTGGACTCTAGCACATAGGTCCACAAGCTCTTTGTAACGTGTTTTCAGCATGCTGGGCATGCGTTCTACCACTGAGCTACATCCCCAAGCCCAGCATTTTTTTCTTTTTTTTAAATAAAGGGCCAGATGATATATCAGTCTGTTGTAGCTACTCCGTTCTGCAAAGGCACTATGACCACAAAGGAGAAAGACTGTGATCTATTAAAATATGAGAGAGCAGATGGCTTGGTGCAGCCTCTGGACTGGGTAGCTTTTATACTTTCAGGTACATTCAACAAGGATAGCATTTCATGATGTGTTAAAATTATACAAAATCAAATTTCAGAGTCCATAAATAAAATTTTACTGGAAAAGAAACACTCTATTTGCTTGTGACTTGTCCAGGACTGAGTCAGGAGCAGAGAGTCTGTCCTGACACTTAGCGCCTGACTCTTCACAGGAAGCTTTTAGTGGCCTGTGGTCTAGAGAATCAGTGTTGGGCTTGCTGAATGAACAACCATGAGAGATGCCATTTGCTCCAGTGCAGTCCAGTGAGGCTCCAGGAGCCAAACTGAAGAGTCTGTCTTTCCCTGCCCCACCCCCCCCCCCGTGCCTCCTGTGTCCCAGCATTGAACCCCACTCTGGGCTCCTCTGATTCCACCCCACTGCTGTCCCCACATTCTAGCTACTCTGCTCAACAAAGCTTATGTAACATTTGTCATGCAGTCTGGCTAAGTGCACAGGGGTACTGTAGCCCCTGGCCCCAGCCAGCCATGAGGTGTCCCTTGCTGTGGCTCATCCCACTGATAAGTGGGCCCCTGGCCTCTGGTGCTCTTCAATCAGTCCATCGGTGCTTAGGGCTGATGGCAAGGAATACCAGTACTGCTAATGAATGCTGGAGTATACAGGTTTGCCATGAGTATACAGGTTATATCCAAAGTCAGTGCTGGGCTACCCTCACGGCTCTTCAAGACAAAGGCTTTTGACTGTTTGGCCACCAGTACCCTTGGCACTCTCATATCCAGTATGGCGAAGAGAGAGATTTTAAAGATGCAGCAAGAGGGGGAGGGGTTGGAGAGATGGCTCAGCTGTAAAGAACACCACGTGGCCGCTCACAACCAACAGTACTCCAGTTCCAGGGAGATCCAACACCCTCTTCTGGCCTCTGAGGTCACTGCACACATGTAGTGTACAGACAGACATGCAGGCAAAACACCCATACACATAAAATAACGAAAAATACTTTCAAACAGGGAAGCAGTGGTGGCAGAATCTTTAGACAGGGAGGGCCAAGTGTCTGGGCCCAAGCAGGGTCCAGATGGTGCGGGGATAAGGCATTGCCTGCTGTCCATCACTCCCACATCTGTCCTGCAGCCATCCTTGCTAGCTAGCCCCTCCCACCTGAGTGGGGAGCACCAACTAGCGTGTCTCCTACACCTGTTCCAGATCGCAAAGGAGGATGCTGTCCTGCCAGCGGCTCTCTTCCCCTCTCTCTGTGACCTTGTCTTCCACAACAACCCTCTGGTAGCACACACACGAGGTAGGTGGCCACAGATCTGTCCCCGGACCCAGTGTCAGTGTTAGCCCTGGGGCCCTCGCTCTCACCTTAGATACTAGGCTAAACTTGCTGGTGGTGTGTGTGTGTGTGGGAGGGGACCGGGGTGAGGAGGGGAGGCTCAGCTATCCTGGAGAACGGAGCACAGCTGACATTTCTGAGCCCCTGCTTTGCACCTGCTGCCCCAACAGCAGCCATGGCAAACAGGCATCAACCTCAACAACTTTGGTGGAAACCAAAGTACACAGTGGTTATGACCTGCTCAAGGTCACTCAGGAAAAAAACAACTGGGAATTTTGAATTCTCTAGCCCTTCCTTGAGCTCTCTCAGCTGCACCCTGGTTGCAGAGCAGGGCTGTATGGCGGGCACAGCTGCAGGGCTAGCTCTGCCAGCATTCTGAATGCAGTTCTGTTGTGGTGCCCACCATCTTCTGGCCCAGACCTCACAGCTGGAGGTGGGTTAGAGTCCCAGGCCTGTAGTCGCACCAGTGGGCTGCTAAGCCTTGCTGCACTTCGTCACCGTAGCCTCTGTGTGCCACTTTCCTTGCTCATAGGATAGGAATAATATGGCACCTATTTCCTGTGGTTGAAAAGAGAAGTCCAATTACACTGACATGTACAGGGTAACTGAACGGTGCAAACACACAGACAGTGAGCCCCGCTAGCTCATCAGTCATCTTTTTTACCTCCACAACACCAGGGATCCCACCACTGCTAAAGAGCTTCCTCCAGGAGCGCCTGGGCATCCGCTTAGTTCGAAGGAAACTGGTAAAATCTAAACACCATATTTTGATGCCTCGGAAGGAATCACGAAAGGTAAGTCTTCCAACAGGGCCCTAGCCCCGGGGAGGTGGAGCCTATTTTCGCATACACACTAGGGTGGTCATGAGAAGACCCCTCCCAATCAAACCTGGAGGCTCCCTCTCCACTGACTCGTGTACCTTCTTCCTTGCTAGAAGCAGGGTGGTAAGACGGAAGGCCCCAGCAAGAGGAGAGATAGTGAGGAGCCTTGGAGGTCACCAAGTCAGGGACCCCCAATTCAGAGGAACTAGGTCCAGAGAAGAGGGGGAGAAATCGGTCTTCAGGTTAGACCCATCACTGTCCACAGCTGTCTGAACTTGGCAAGAGCTTTGATCTTAGAGCTGCTGCTGTCCCAGCTCAGGAGCCTCTCAGAGCTGCTGAAAGGGCTGCATGAAAGGAGGCCCTCAGCCTCACTGAAGAGGCCAAGCCCTCAGCCACACATGCTCCTGTGAAAGTTACAGCTCTGGGTTGTCAGCACTGCCTACACAGCCCCGGCTGCAGGCAGGCTGAATTCTCTCACTCCCAGCGGGTTCTTAGCCTCACCTCTGGGGACCATGAATTAGTAATTATCATCCTCTTGATCTGAAGCAATTTCAAACAATCTGTGAAAAGCTCCCATCTCCTAATGCAGACATTGCTGGTCCCCAGAGAAGACACATCTGTCCCTCACCATCTGCTCTGTGGTTGCTTCTGTCTGACCAAGCTCTTAAGCTCTCAGAGGAGAGCAGTGTTTAAAGCCGGAAATAGAAATTCCTAGGGTTTCTGTGGCCTGCTCTGAGATCTACCACCTCCCTGTGTACCCGCCATCTGGCAGGGGAGGGTGTTCATGAGCTAGATGCTGGACAGGCCGCTGTCTCCTAAGTGCTCCATGGCCAGTCCTCCACGGAGCACTCACACCTCTGCTCTTACTCTTCTCCCAAGAAGACAGGCTCAGCTCACCAAACACAAGGCAGTGTCGGGCTCAGGGTGCCCCTCACCCCTCCTCCTGTTCAAGGGTCTGAGTAATGGAGGTCTTAATAAACACAGTACCAGCTCACATGTGAGAACAGCACTCGGGTACATCTAGGCACACACACCACTTGACCCCAGAACATGGCGTGGGCCTAAAGCCGCCTGGGATAGCAGTCTGTCCGCAGTGTGCTGAGAGGTGGAGCTACCCACGCAGGTCAGTCCTGGGCAGGAAGTCGGAGCACCAGTGAGGCAGGGATGAAGACTGTCAGTTCACCTGCGGGAAGGGACTAGGAAAGTAGGGTATGCTTGAGAAGTCTTTCTCCAGCTGCGCTCCATCTCCCACCCACAGGCATGGAGGGAGATGCTGTCCCTCCCCATGCCGGCAAGGGCTCCTGGTTTGTCACAGCTGCACTGTATCCTGCCTTTCCCCTGTGACGTGGGTTTTGGACCCCATGCCCTTCAGGCTTCCATTCAAAACATGGACTCCTCACATATCAAAAAGAAAAAAAAACTTCTTAAAATGAAACTTACTTTAGAAAGGAGTGAGTGGTCCTTCCCACTCCTCAGGTGGTGGGTCTGGGTACAGGCTGGGCAGGGGGGTCTGCCCTGTTCACAAGGAAGCAGCTTCCAGGGATCCAGCTGTGTCTCAGTGCACATGCTCCTAAGTGCAGTCCAGGGCCTTTCTGACTAGTCAGTCTGTAATCCTGGACAAGAGGGCACGGCCAGCCCCGCCTCCTCGCTGCCTACCCCCTCCTCCACCAGGGAGACCGTGCAGGAAAGAGGTGACAGGCCCTGCCAGTTCGGTAGCCCCACAGCTCCTGAGAAACTTGGCTCAGGAACAGCGGGGCCACCCGATCCCCATAGGAACCCCTGAGGAAGTGAGAGGCATTCCTGAAGAGAGACACTGCCAGGAGCAGAGCGAGGTCAGGCTACAGCTGAGACTTAGAGCACAGGACAAGTCCTGTCACCTCTCTGACCTGGGAAAGAGGCTAGTTGTTCCGGTCATTTATAAAGTTCACACCTGTGTGACAGTGTCCACATGGAGGCCAGAAGACAACCTGTGGGAGCCAGTTCTTTCCTTCCCGGCAGGCAGCCACCATGGTGGTATAGAGTAGAGCTGTGTCCTCTGTGCAGGGCATATGTGATGGCCTTCCTGCCTGCCCAGACTGTACTCCTCCCCACTCTGCAACCATCTGAGACTGGTGGGCCAGGACCCACTCCTAACTATGGAGCCAATCTAACCCAGCCTTTCTCTTATGCAGGTGAAAACTCATGTCCCCAAGGTGTCAAGGCACTCTCTGGTCCCCCATCACATGAGCTTGACTGCAGACAAGCCTCCCTCAAGTCTTCTGCGGGAGCCAGAGCCAGGAGCTGAAGCGCCGCTCTCTACCGAAAACGCTTCTCGTGAGGAGCTGCTGGCCACCGAGGGCCCAGAAGACACTTCCCTAACTCACCGGACCTTTGTGCCAATGCCTCCCATCTGCTCCGACTCCACTGTACACAGTGAGACGGTGTCCCACCCGAGCCGTGCAGCTGCCCTCTTGAGCCCAGAGCACCCATCAGATGAAGATGCCAAAAGCACGGAGTCCATCTTCCTGACCCAGGTACCTGTCCCCAGCTGCCTCCACCCCAGCTGCAGTGTCCACAGTTCCTGCTCTGAGCTACTGGCACTGCCGTGGACTGCCCAGGACAGGCAGGGAAACCTGAAGGCTGTGCAGCTCTCAGGGACCCTTGATCGGGCTACACGGGATCTAGTAGTCCAGTGGCACAGACAGCATCTCGGATCTCCCTGGGATGTGGTGCTGGCCAGTTTGCAGAGGTGAGTCACTACTCATGCCTTTGCCGAGTTATCTTACTTCTCCTGTTGCCCTGGGTCCTCAGCTACAGGTGCCACCTCCCTCCAAGGTGCTTATGGTCTAATGGGAACACTGACAGGAACAGAACTCGCCATCTGTGCTGAGACTGGGGGACCCAGGGACCAGCCCTGAGGAGGGACGCCTCTGTCCAAATCAGGATGAGCTGTGCTTCTCAGGCCATGGGAACGTTAGCAAGGGGGAGATACTGGCAGAGAGAACGGAAGTGTGGCGCAGGAGGAGCAATGCAAACGGGTGGTTTGGGAACCATGAATACCCAGTGTCAGTGCAGTAGTGTGTAGAGCAGGGGTTCTCAACTTGTGGATCGTGACCCCTTTGGAGTCAAGTAACCCTTTCCACAGGGGTCGCCTAAGACCATCAGAAAACAGATATCTACATTATAATTCATACAGTAGCAAAATCACAGTTACAAAGTAGCTACAAAAATGGTTTTATGGTCAGGAGGAACCACAACACAAGGAACTGTATTAAGGGGTTGCAGCATTAGGGAAGCTGAGAACCTCTAGTGTAGAGAAAGGAACTAGAGATTGGACATTCCCAATATGAATGAATCAAATCCCAAATGCTCTGAATTCTGAAATTTTTTAGGTGCCAACATGTTCACAAGAGGAAAATTTCATATCATGAAATTTTGTTTCATGCATAAAATCACCTAAGATATTTGAAATTACCTTAGGGCTATGTATATAAGATATACATAAAACATAAACAAATTTTACATGTAGACATGGGTCCCATGCCAAGCATCTTATCTTGTCATGTAAATATTGTAAAACATAAACATTCTTCCCCCAGGCACTTCATATAAGGACTGTTCAACCTCCATAAGGCTAGAAGAGTTGGCAGGGTCCCCCAGAACATCCCTACATGGGATAGGCTTCCAGTATTGTATAAAAACCATTTGGGTAGGCCAAAATGTCCCTGGTTCACCTCAAAGCAAGAATAAAGAGTACGAAACAAGCATCCTCAGCACGGCACATTTGAAGGTCCTTCACCTGTGCCACATTACTCTTTAAGTGTGCCATGCTGTTTCTCTACTGCTCCAGCCGCCAGCCTTTGTCACGGCCAGCAGTTCCCTGCTTTGTCTGGAAACAGCTCTCCTGTGTCCCCAAGACTTGGCCCAGACTAAGGAATCACTTCCTATGGAGTTTCCTGGCTGGCTTGGGGCCTCCTCTGAGATTGCGCAGACTGGCCATGCCTTCTCCTGCTAGCACACATCACCTATCATCAGCCTCCTCCACACCTCAGCTCTCCCTGTATCAGGGCCCAACACTGCAGGCTGTGCAGAGCCCATGCTGGGATCTGCCAGGGACCAAGTACCTGTTTTCTTCCGGGCGCAGGTGAACGAGCTGCCACCCTCCACCGTCCACAAGGAAAAGTTAGAGGCAAAGGAGAGTGACCAAAAGAGACCATTAACTGCACCCAGAGAGGCAAAGAGGACGCGGAGGAAGCTTCCATCTGCCTCTATGCACAACAAGTACTATGGTTATGAGGAGCTGCTCACAGCCAAGCCTGACCCCGCCTTTGTGGAGCCCAAGGGTATGTCAGGGCCAGGGGCATCCCTTCAGCCCAGAGCAGGCCATGCCAGGCCAAGGTTGGTGCTGCCCTCCATTTGGATGTCTGTCAGGGGGTTTCTTAGGGCACGGCAGCGTCACTACGCTTTGCTGAACCTTCAGTGCTTTGGGGTCATGGTTTTTCAAAGACTGGCTGGGTTAGCCCAGTTGCCCAGGGTGGGGAATTGCTCACAGAGAAGGGTTAATGAGCAAACAAAGCCAGGTTCCTGAGCTCCCTCCCGCCAGCAGACCACCCCACTCCCCACCCCCCATCACCACCTGGTTGGGGGGTGCAGAGGCAGTGCCCTCTCGGCTATGATTCTATTTACTCTGATGTGCCTCCAACGGAGCCTGGAGCAGGTCTCCTGGGAGTCACCCTGTCTGTCATGTGACCCCTGAGTTCAAGGAACCACTGTGAGGCCCAGTCTTCCCACATCAGACTCAGGCGGACATCTCGGACATTTCGCTCCATGAATGGTGAAGCATTAGGAGGGGGAGCAGACGAGGGAGCCCTGGGAACGACGTTCTTGGGCTCTGCAGTCCTTTTCCCTGCACCAAGCAGGGTCAGGGATAACACCTGCTGCTGCTGCCTTCTCTGCTAGGCATCCAGAAGAACGCCCAGGCCCTGCATCGCATGCTGAAGCAGCCGCTCATCTGCCGGTCCTCCAAGCCCAGGCTGGACACTTTCCAGAAACCCTACATCCCCAAGGAGAAGCGGGTAAGCACCTCAGCCACTGGCTGCTCCGGAGTTCTGAGGTCTCTGCAGGTACAGACCTTGGGACCCTGAGGCACGGTTCCCAGCACTCCCTACTGCCTGTTGCAATGAGTGCATGAAGTGACAGACCTCTTTACTTTGTGCCAGGCTGGGAGGATACCAATCCCACCCCCACGGAAGACCCGAGCGCAGCTGCTGGATGACATCCTCATTCGCATGCGGGACCCTCGGAACGTCACTGAAGCTCCACTGGGTACGGTGCCGCTGTCCTACCAGGGCTGGTGTCTAGCAGGAGGACTGGTGCAAACCTAGAGGGGAGCATGGGACTCAGGGAGGGCTGTGGGACTTCCGAGCTATCTACCGTGTGTGCAGGGCAGGCAGGCAGGCAGGCAGGCAGGAGGCTCCCTGTCACCAGGCACCCTTGGATTTTGAACTGAGGTATGACTTCCCATTGTCGGGACTGGACTGCTTCCACCCACCAACATGCTTTGTGCATCTCTGGGCCGGGATAACTGGGCGAGCCTGGCGCCATCTCGTCTCTCCCTGCAGGCGTGGTGCTGCAGCGGCGCGCACAGCAGCGCCTGGTGAACCAGAAGCAGTACCGGGAGGCCAAGAGGCTGCTCAAGGAGTTCCGTGCGCGCTACAGGCAGCTGGTGCGCAGCTCGCTGCGGACTGTGTTCACCGCCAGCCCGCCGCCCAGGCCGCCCACCCGCCGCGCGCTGAGCGCGGGCCAGCCCAAGTTGGGCCGCTTCCTCGAGTTCATGGACGAGTTCTGCCAGGACACCACGGCCAGCGACTCGAAAGAGTAGAGCTACGCACCGCCCTCCCCAGGGGCTATGTGCCCTGGACCGTGCCCAGCCCTGAACAGAGGGGGCTTGGGCTCCATCTTGCTTCGTGGTCAGCATGTGGAGCTCGGCAGGACCTCGCCTCCCAGCCCGGCAAGGCTGCACCTGGTGGCTGGCCCAGCAGCAATAAAGAGTGGTGCATAGAGCAATAGAGTGGGTGCCAAGCATTCTTCCTGGAAGCCAGGCCAGGGCCACAGTGGTGGTGTCACTAAGGAGAAAATCTCCACTGATTCCTGCATCCCAAGAGGGCTATGAGAAACCCACCCGAGTCGCTCATGACGGCTGAGACAGAGGAGTAGCATAGAAAACTCAGAAGTGCGCTGTAGCCAGCAAGAGGCAGGGTAGCAAAGCAGAGGGCCAGAGGCTGGGTAGACAGATTTCCCGTAAGGAACGGGAAAGAAGATGGAATGGTCCCTTTTGAGATAATGGCTGGTAGAAGTGGGGAGTGGCTAGTTTCCCAGGGACCTGTAATCCAGGACACAGGCTGAAGCTAAGAACACAAACATGGGGCAGGCGGGCACCCCAGTTCATAATAAAGCAACATCTGGCCAAGGCAGACTGGGGCTGCTGCACTCTCTTGGTGTGTGCCCAGTAGGCAGCACCTGCCCCAGAAGGGTCTGGAGAAGTCCACTGGGGCTGTGCTGTGTGGGACCTAAGACTTCTCCCCTGGGGACAGCTACTTCAGATCCGGGCAGCAGACCTGCAGTCCCTAGGGTCCAAGAATGCTTCTTGATCCCCAGCAAGGCAGACTCCCCAAATCCAAACTCCAACCATTTGTATATTATTGAACTCAACTTCACAGACTCATGTAAATAGCCAGTTAAGTGCTTACATGAAACTGTGATCATATTCAGACATACACATGCATGTACCATCACTACACAGACCACACCAGGTGACAAGAATATAGTTAGCCCATTTAGATGCCTGACAGATACAGGCGATGCCGTGACCAACAGCGGCCACACTCAGAGCACTTGTGGTTGACTTGCTGGAGTGGACTTACCGGAGTTCCAAAGCACCCGTCTTTATTGTGAGGAGCCACCCTGAGAGTCACAGTCAACCCACCAGGTTCACCCGTCTTTATTGTGAGGAGCCACCCTGAGAGTCACAGTCAACCCACCAGGTTCACCCGTCTTTATTGTGAGGAGCCACCCTGAGAGTCACACTGTCAACCCACCAGGTTCACCCGTCTTTATTGTGAGGAGCCACCCTGAGAGTCACACTGTCAACCCACCAGGTTCCACTGCTGAAGAACCTCCTAGAGTGCTCCCCTCAGCCACGTGTGTTACTGCCACATATTCTCAAGAATGGACCTACACACACACACACACACACACACACACACACACACACACACACACAAACCCTGTCCCAATCTAGCTTCTTGTAGTCTCTCCAGTAATGGCACTGACTCTCTTTTGTGGGCAGTTTTAATGGTTATGTTAGTACCCCCATGGCAGCCCCTTAATCAGTGTGAGGGAATTCCAAAGAGGGCACACTTGTCTGGGCAAAGCACCACTTTCTCTCAGGTGTACAAGCTGGTTGTCTCTCCTTACTAAGTTTCTGATCTGTCTAAATTCCTTTGGCTTCTTACCCCAGAAGCTGCTTCCCAGAGTTCAAGCATGAGCCTTTTTTCAAACATGTAACGAAGTGTTGCAACTGAACCCCAAGCAGGAAGCCACCAAGTAGTACCCCAACTCTTCTACTATTCTAGTAAGACTTGGTAAGATGACATGGCAACTCATGTTTTTCATCTTTTTTTCCTTGTATTTTCTGACAGGGCTTCATGTTGCCCAGGGTAGCCTCAAACTATATAGCCAAGGATGACCTTGAACTCCTGATCCTCCTGCCTCCATACACTCGATGCTGGGATCACACTTAACTTTCTGCTTTAGTTTACATGTCCTTCAATCTTCCCAAACTGAGCCGGCTAGTCACCCGAGATACTAATGAGCAATCTGGAAGTTAGTGAGGGTTTGGGAGAACCAACAGATGGAAAAGCAAACTGTGCTCACATCTGGAATTAACTCAGAATTCCACAGGACCAAGTGGGTAATGTGGGAAGACAGCCTGGTCACTGGCCCAACCAGTTCCAGTCCAGATAGCAACTGAAACCACACTGCTGGTGGTAGAGCTTTGCACTGTGTCATTAGCTATGGCCACAGCAGCAGAAGAGGCAAGCAGCAGCTTTGGAGTCAGGGGAGTTCTGGCCAGGGCTGGAGTTCCCATCTGTAAAGGACTCTCACCATACCTAGTTATAAGGGAATCAATAGTGTGTGGAGCGCTTTGCTACTATAGGGACCAAGTGCCAAGTACTGTTTTCAAGACTCCAAGTGGCTGCATGTTCACTTCCACCACTCTCCCTTGAAGGCCTAGTGCAAAGGGACTTCAGAGATCCGTCCGGATGTGCTGGCACAGTCTTCCAGGCTCGTTTTCCCAGTTTAGGAGAAACAGGTTAACATTTGTTCTGTGGTCAGTGAAAAACTCACATCAGAGGTGTTTTGGTTTTGTTTTTGTTTTTTTGGTTTTTCGAGACAGGGTTCTCTGTGTAGCTTTGGAGCCTGTCCTAGAACCCCAGGCTGGCCTCGAACTCACAGAGATCCACCTGCCTCTGCCTCCTAAGTGCTGGGATTAAAGGCGTGCGCCACCACCGCCCGGCCAGAGTTTTTTTTTTTTTTTTAATGACTTTCTGAGCAATGGTTCCAAAGAAGAGTATTTTTAACAATCATATTTCTAAGTCCATCACTAAGGTGCAAGGACAGTGGCATCTCCCAGTCATTCTTTACTCAAACTTGGGTCTTCAGAGAAGCTGCAATGGTCACAAAAGGTCAGGAACTGTAAATACCATCCATTAGAGCACATAAAATGGTAGACTTGTTCCCTGTGGAGAGCCCACCCCAGTGCCTCCCCACTCATTCTGGATGCCCAGGTAAGGCCTTCCATCCCAGGTACCTCCCTGGCCCAGGACAGCACCCAAACACACGGCTGCCTTCTGCTTAGCCCACACTGTCAGACGCAGCACTCCAGAGACCAGCCAGAAGCAGACCGTTTGCTTTCATGAGTGCTTTACTGCACTTTCAGCTTGGGCCTCGCCTGGAACAGGCGCATACACACACTGAAGAACGCACTTTGGTACTGTTTTAATCACACATCGTCCCACCTGATCCACACCACTTCACTGTGGTAACAGCATCCCTTGACAGGACATACCTTGTCCCAAGTCCTCTGTCAAAAGGCTCTTTATGAGTCAAGGGGGTACAGACAGCAGTGGCAGGCAGTCCACCAGGATGCAAGGCCCCTTCTCCGATCCTAATGTAAACAGGTTGAGCAAGTCACAACCACCAGACCACAAGGAGCTATAGCAGGTTGCCTAAAACCAAACAGACAACCAATTTATATTTCTAGGTGGAAAGGTTCAGCTCTTGGCTCTTAATACAACTATATTTGTACAGTTAAGAGTAAACAGTGTATCAGGTGCAAAAAGAAAGGGGGGGGGCGACACCCACTAGTTGGCATTTCAACTAGTCACTTCCTGTCTTGCATAGTATCTGTTATCTTGCTTTGCTGGAGGCTTCAGGCTGATGGTCATGTCTGATGCAAACCGGGATCTGCCGGGCTGCGCTGGTGGCACAGTTGGAGGGCAAGTGCCAGCTAGGGAGAACTGACTGCTATTACAGGAACCTGGCACCAGGAGGAAGCTGCTCCCTGCACAGCTTGACCCTGACCTTAGCATGACTTTATCCAGCTCTTTCTGGACCTGAGACACCAGAAAGGGAGGGGGCCTGTTCAGAGCCTAAGGTCAGCACTCACACATTCCTGGCAACAAACTTAGGAAACACAAAAGTACATTTTTCCCTCAGAAGAAACACTGGTGAGACACAGAGTAGTCTGCTCAAGTGGGCTTGGCGCCTCTCCCGCCATCCCCTTTGACTACATTGGTAACTCTGTGTATCTACCTCTCTTCTGTGGAATAGTCTTCAGAACGCTACAGACTAACCACAGGCAAAGGAGCATTCTGGGTCATCAAAGAGAATCTGTGCAGCAGCCTTGTCCTCAAAATCTGCTCCCTGCCCTACTGGCTCATAAGAACTTTAGCCAGCTCCTTTCTCTCTAAAGGCTAAATCTAAGGAGCATCCTCTGGTTGATAAGGAAAGGGCTGTCTAAGAAAGATTTAAGATGCTAAAGAGGTCAATTTGGAAAGAAACAGCAAAGGCTATGATTAAAATAACTACAACAAAATTCCACTCATTACTTAGCTCACACTACGGGGTTTTCCCTATTAAGTACCCTATATAGTATGGGTGTATTCAGGGGAAGTCGGTACATCTTCACCGAAAGAAACAAAGAAAAAGCCATTCTCAAACCTCTGTCACTCGGGTGTTCCCTTCATTCACAAATTGTATAACTCACTATTATTCAGCCCTAGAGAACTACAGCAGAAACCAGAACAGTGGGTCTTCATTTAAAGAGGGGCTAGGGTTGGTCCAGCTTTAATATCCCATATGATAAGCTAGCCTCTACCCTCTCCTGATGGCTCTCCACTTCAGTGACAAGTTAGGAAGAGGAAACCCCAAGTCACTTCAGGTTCTAGTGAGAGTCAGCTTGGGGAATGCATTAGGAGGTCACTCAAGTGAAGAATGGGCTTCTCCGGTCCTATCAGTGATCCAGACCTGCCTCATTTCTTGGAACTTGAAGTAAATTAAGAAAGGATTCCTGGACAAACCTCAGCCAGACTTAACTTTTTTTTTTTTGTTTGGGTTTTTTTTTTTTGTTTTGTTTTTAAGGTAACTAAGGGACAGCAGTCAGTTGCTGGCTGAATAATCCCTGACTTGACACCAATCCATCCAGATGACTTCTTCCACCAGGTACAATCAGCCGCAGGGTTACTTCTCTGGAGAAGGGCTGCTAAGCCCTCTTGAGGAATGGCAAGACGTACCGTCCTGTTCCTCATTTCCTCTTTAATAACAAAGGGAAACAAGCAGAATGCACACACAAGGACAAGCGGAACACGGGCAATGTGCAGGGTAGACAGAACTGCAGTGACTCGTGGGAAGTATTGATTCTGTGAAATCTCTTTTTCGCTCGCCAGCCCTCCCGCCCATTCTAATTGTCTCTACTCGTCAGGAGTCCACGTCAGCAACTGTAGCTGTGAAGGACTTCAGAAAGCACTGTGATGGGGATTTTCAGAGACAGTGTTCAGGTTTCAGTGACTAGATGTGAGAGCTTCCTGCACGCGACACGTTAGCAGTGTTCCATCTTCAAAGCCTTTCCTCCTCACCGGAAACTCTCGCCTCTACTTGGAGGAGCACTGCTCAGCAGGAAGCATGGGAATCGACACTGTCTGCAGCACACCTGAGTCTCTCTGGGGTGCGCAGGGACAGCCACAGTCGGCCCGAGTTGGCAACACTCGCTTAGCAGCGACACTGCACTTGTTACTACCACTACGCACACTCTCAAAGCCAAGGGGCCATTTAAAATATATATTTCTCATCTATTAAAAATATTTTATCTTTTTACCAAAACCAAAAATTAATTCCAACGGAAAGTGTTTTTCTACTGGTTAGTGACATATAAAAGGGTGGCATGTGGAAAAATAAGTGTCTTTGCTACTGCCCAGTAAGACTAGCCTTCCAATAATAATCTCTAGGATCATAAAGGGAATACAGGAAGAGGCAGACATTTCAGTTTTCTCCAATGGAATCTCCTTGTATGTGCACACCAGGGCCAGCTCTCCTTTTTGGGGCATTAACAGGCCTTTAGCAGCCCTTAAAGCCTTAAGATGCCTAGGACAAGAAGTAAAGTGGCATGAATATAAAGGAATGAGACCATTGTGTGTTTGTAAAACATATACCCACATGCCAGGACTCAAACAGGTTCCCCATCAGAGCAGCCTCTGAAGCCACCTATCTTGGTGATGGCCACACACATCCAGCATCCCTGGGAAGAGTCAGCTCTGAGCCACAGAGAAAGTAGCTCTGTCTGCTTCATGGACACCTTGCTTGGGACTCCACATGCTCCTTCCCACCTTCCTAGAAGCTTCAACCAACTTTGGGCTAATTCCAAATCTGAGGTTCTCTCTTCTAGAATCCCAAAAGCCTGACATCTGCCCCCAGGAAACAGCACTACAGGTAACTACCCTCAGCCGCTGACTGTAGCTCTAGCTATTTCTAAACTGACTGTTTTAGAAACACTCTGATAAAAGGCAACTTCACTGGAGAATTATGTACTATCCTGCTGGGACCTTTCAAGGGGGTCAGCAAAGGGTGGGTACAGAAGCTCTGGAAGGTTTGTTAAAATGCCAGTCACATGACTATGGTAACAGCTCATACAGACACAGGGAACGCCAGCCCACCTGAGAGTCCCTAAAATCATATCATAATCCCTATTTTCATTGAGCCCAGAAAGGCAGAAGCACCAAGCACCACCAGGGATGCAAAAGACACACAGTGTCATCTGCTAAGAAAAATAAACCCCAAAGGTCCATGGGACTACATTTACCAGCTGCATCCAGCTAGATACCTTGTTTCCACAATATCGAGTCTCAGCATTATCTTTGCCTGACTTTGGGGCAAGTTTTTCATGATTTTTAGACCGAAATTGCAGATAGCCATTGCCAAGTGGAAAGCAGTAAGGAAACCTCCTAGTTATTTCACAGGCTAGGACTCCTGGGAAAACAGGAGCCTGTGAGTGGGGCAGGCGAGTTCACTGCAGTTCTATGATTTACATCTCAGCAACACCAACTGTTTCTAGGTGGGCTTCACACTGTCACACTCAGTGCCTGGCCAGTCTCCCTAGGTGGCCGTGGCAGGCCCTTGGGTTGTATTTCCTTTGGGCACCCCATGATGGTGGAGAATCCATGGGACTTGTGGCCAGGAGACACTTGGCAGTTGGGAGAACCTGAACATCTGCATGGCAGCTTCATCACCCAGCTGACACCACTCACAAGTCAGGAAGAGCAGGTATCAGTCACACAGCATCGATCAAATGTCATAGTCTAAACTGTAAATCAAGTTCTGGAGAAGCCAAAGTTCTAAGCTCAACCAACTTAGGTGTACAGTTACGGGTGTGTGTGTGTGTGTGTGTGTGTGTGTGTGTGTGTGTGTGTGTGTGTGACAAAGACGAACGTGGTCACTTATTTACCTCGGGTCTTCACAGCACTGCACTGTTTGTCTCTGGAGAGTGAAGATCTATCTGCAAGGCTGACCTAAACACTGCTCTGTTGTAAGACGCCAGGGTCTTATGAGTGTGAGAAGGTACCCTTTCCCTGCCATCTCTAACTCTGGCCATCATGTTCATGAATGAGGCCAATCCCAATCTCATTCCAAGTGGGTGCTGCTGGATTTGGGCCCAGAAGCCTTCAGAGTTGGCTCACTCAGGGGGTGAGGAGTATGGCCCAGATCCTGGAGAGCCAAATATTCAGACCCTTGGATTTGATTACCAAGGCTCTGAAGCCTCTCAGAATTATATTAGACAGTGTTTTGCCATTGAAAGAAACTCAAAGTGAGAACATTGAGCTAGCTCTTTTGGATAAATGACTGAGGCCAAGGGCCTCTGAAAAGCAGGTAACACCACACTGTACAGTAAATGCTACTTGGCCCCAGCCAGGCTGCTGGACCGTAAGAGATACTGATCCACGTTGCCTTTCCGCCGGCTCACAGTCCGCCTCTCACTGTCAACTATGCGCTGGGACTGCAGAGCCATCGGCCGGTCCTCTTCCTCCCCCTGCCATTTCTGCCCCACCTCACGCAGCCCTGGCTCTTTGGGGGCCAGGCCCATGTCACTGCTGGGTGGTCGCAGTTTCTTAACACCATTTTGCTCCAAGTGCTTGGTCTTACAGCGCCTTTTCCGGCCCCTACGCAGGGAAGGAATTGGCTCCTCTCCTAGGCTGTCGATCAGAATGCCATTAGCCAAATCAAAATGACTGAGTGTCTTCAGCTGTTTCTTTGTTTTAAAGACCCCACCCAAAACATCACTTTTAGGCAGCACTGAATTAAGTGCCGAGGTCTTCATGACTGTGCTCATGCAAGTTTTGTCTAATGTGGCATCTAGGGTGGACCTTGACTCCTCAAACTGCCCCCCTTCCAAAGAAGGCCCACTGGCTACTCCTCTGTACTCTGAGGAGTGGCAGGTCTCCAGCGGGACCTCATGGCTCCTTTTTCTAACACAGTCCTGATCTACTTTTGTCTGGTGAACAGAAGGGAAATACTCAAGGGCAGTGGAGGTGGGCCCAGCACACTCTGAGAGCATCTGGGCCCTGGACAGTCTTGTGCTTAAAGCCAGGGGCGGCCTCTCCTTGCTGGAATGGATAGCTTCAGAGCCTGGTAACTCCTCCCCTCCTTCAGGGGCCAGGGAGGTGAGAGTGGCTTTGGAAAGGGTCTTCTTGATCTGCCGCTCCTGGAAGATCTGTTCCCACTTCTTGAGGATCCGTGGACTAGCCTCGTAGGAAGTCTGCTTCTGCAGGCTTCTGTTCAGGTTTCGAGGTGTTGATTTGATGATGAGTGGACTCAGCACTCGGCCATCAGGGAGTCTCTTGGGAGGGGTGCATGGCGAGCAGACAATGGGCTTGAAGTGGTTCAGTTCTTCAGAGATGCTGTCGTTGCTTTCAGGGCTGATGGAGCGCTCTGGCTTATGCAAGGAAGCCAAGGACGAAAGGGAGCTGAAGGGCAGGCGCTTTTCGATGGTTAAGTCAGGCGCTGAGAGGCAGCGGTTGTTTTGGGTGGACAAGAGAACACCAATAATGGGGGTGGAGCCTGGAGTTATAGTTGTGACCTGAAAGAAATATAAAAGATTGTGTGTGTGTTTTTCTTCCCTTTTTGTATTGTTTATTTTTCATTTTTTAAAACTTGTGTATATGTAGGCACATGTATGTGCAGGTGTCCAAAGAGGCCAGAAGAGGATGGTGAATCCCCTGGAGCTAGAGTTATGGGAAACAATGGCCTGCTATGGGTCTGGTTCTCGGCAAGAACAAGTGTTCTCAATTGCTGAGCCAGCCCTCCAGGTGTCTCATGCACGTATTTGTTTCTACGTAAGTCCTCTGGGAGGAGGGAGGACAGGGAAGGAAGGGAGGAAGAGTAATGCACACCTGAAACTGGGGAAATTCCAGCCTAAACCCCCCCCCCACACACACACACCCCTGAAGGAGTTAGCAACATGAAAATCTCATGGAGATGGGGCTCTCAGAGACCTTTAAAAAGGTGTCTATAATGGCTTAACATCCCCATCTGTCTACTAACTAGAAACTTCCTATCTGTCTGTAGGGTTCTCTGTGTCCTGATAAAACCGGGTGTGTGTGTGTGTGTGTGAGCGCGCGCTGGGGAGACCGCCTGGGCTGCGGTGTACCTTGGCTCTGTTGGGTGGAGCTGCTCTGAGCCTGCTCTTCACCCTGTCCTCAACTGTGTCGCTGCAGCTCTGACTCCTCTGCACCTTGCTGTTCAGCTTCCTGAAAAAAAAGAAGACATAGTTACAATTAGTCCATAGATGAGTTTAGAAAAAACTACACTCTCTTTTACCATTCTAAGCCACTCACCAAGAAAGACCATTTCCGTAAGTAGCTATAATAGAAAACAGGTTACTTATTAACCAAATGCCAGAGAAAGACAGGACACTTATCTCCAGCCCTGCCTGGGGAAGTAGAGAGGACCGCCCTCAGAAGGGTGTATACAGCATGCAATCCCCTTCCAAATAAAACCTGTTCTTCCTCTTAGACCCAAACCTCTTCTCAAGCTGTCTAAGGAAGCCATGAAATGAAAAATGGAAGCACTTAGGAAGATGTACCACGATGCTCTGTTTTTATTTAGGGAGTCAAAATTAAGTGTAGTCTCTTGCTTAACCCCATTACATTTGAATTTCCAAACACTTAAGTCCCAATGACTTGAGTCTTTCAGAACACATGATTTTTATCTTATGAAGGATAACTTTACAATTTTTGTTTTACCTATTTTGTGTGTGTGGGTGTTTTGCCTGCATGTATATCTGTGTTAACACATGCACACCTGGTGCCCATGTAGGCCAGAAGAGGGTTGAATCCCCTAGGACTAGAGTTACAGATAGTTGTGAGCTGCCATGTGCATGCATCTAACCTGGGTTCTCGAGAGGAGCAGCCAGTGATCTTAACCACTGAGCCACCTCCTGAGCCCCTCTATTATGACGTACAAACCACACTCCACAGGATTTGGATTGAGTGCTGCAGTCCACTACATTGTAGTGTGATAAATGAAGCAACAGAGAAGTTGTTATAAAGCTGAATTTCCAAGTCATTTGTTGTTGTTGTTTTTCACCCCTCAGGAATCTTATAGTTGGGGTTGTTATATTGGGTCTTGGTTTCATTCTGAACTACACTTTGTTTGTGGTAAAAGATTGGGGTCTGACATCTATCAGCTGTATGGGAGGCCAGATACAATCTACTATGGAGCTGCATGCAAGCAGTCGCCTACACCACACTATAGCTAACTTTCCCTTCTGCTCGACATAGCTTTCACCAGGCATGCACCACACACGCAGCACATACAAGGCACAAGATAAGACAGTCAAGGTCTTCAGGGAATCAGAGACCATCGGAACAGACAAATAATTCAGCATTACACAATTTAAGAGCATAATAAAGCAGTTATGAGATAAGAGGCAAAAATAGCATTAAAAAGAGAGTTATAACTAAGATGGAATGAAAAAAACTGGAAAATCTATAGCATGTTCACTTTGCTGGATGAACAAGTATTTCCAATAAATCAAGACAGACACATAACTATGTAGATGATTCCAAACAAAAATTATTTCCTCAATTGACCCTAATTAGCTCTTTAATGGGATGCATCATATAAACTCTTTTTTTAGAAAAGATTTTTAACATCAGAACTGGCTCAGAGAAAACTTAGAAAAGAAGGAAGCAAGGAAGGGAGGGAGGGAGGATTATCTTAGTATTTTTGCACCCTGCATCTCCAGAGAAGGCCTGTCCACCACTGAGAATGGCTTCTGTTCCAGCGCCTGTGTGGTTTTGCCCATTCTATTCTTATGGCCACATGGTGTTAACAGGAGAAAATGGTGGCTGTGTAACACACAGTCACACTTTTACTTAGAAAAATATTTAAGTTCATTTGCATTCCTAAAAACCACACAATCAGTCATGTAAGCCACCTGTGGTGGTCTGAATAGGAATGGTCCCCATGGACTCCTGTGTTTGAATGCTTGGCCCATAGGGAGTGGCACGATTAGGAGGTGTGGCCTTTGTTGGAGGATGTGTATCACTACAGGGATGGGCTTTGGGGTCTTGTACACTCAAGTTATGCTCAGTGTGGCAGTCTCCTTCTGCTACCTGCAGATCAAGATGCAGAACTCTCAGCTCCTACTCCAGCACCATGTCTGCCTGCACAAAGTCATATTTCCTGTCATGACAATAATGGTCTTTAAGGCACCTCCAATTACTGTTTTCCTTTGTAAGAGTTTCCATGGTCATGGTGTCTCTTCACAGCAATAGAAACCCTAACTCTGACACCACCACTAAAGGCTTTGTAAATAACATGCACTTTGACTATGGATTTAGAGCTGAAAGAGGTGGCATTACTATTTAGATACATGATTTTTAGTGAGGCAATCGGACAATGAGAGGAAAAGATTTTCTGACAATGCAAGAAAGAAGACCTCTGCAACTTCGGCAGCTCTCTGGAACAGTCTGATGCCACTGGAGGGTGGCTAAAGCTGCACCTAAACCATGAATTCCAAATTCTGTACTGAGGAATTAACAACACAGGCTGCAAATCCACCTTATCAGGGGTAATGGCCAAGGTGACAGTTTTAAGTCCAAATTATAGGTACACAAATGACTGCTGCCTGTAGCTGGGAAAACCATTTCACATCTCTCCCCTCAACTCCATATTGGTGAAGGAAAAGCCCAGGGAGCAAACTTATATTTGTGGTGATGAAGCATACATACCATGAAGACACCCACACAAGTTTCTGACAGTGAAAGTATTTTTGATGAACTTTAGCATTATTGTCTACTTCTAGAAGAGAATCCACTGGAACTTTAGCATGTATCCTACTGAACCTTTAAAAACTATTCAGGGATTATTAACGTTGTAACAATGTTAAGTCTAGCAATCCATGAGCAAGATGCGATTCCCTTTATTTAGGTTCTCTTAATAATCAAACTTTGGGGTTTTCAGTATTAAAATTTTATGTTTCTCTGGTTAACTTGATTTCTAATTATTCTGTTTTTTTTTTTTTAATCCTAGTAATGGATCAAAATGGGACTGTTTTTTTTTTCAATTTCATTTTTAAATTGTTCACTGCTAGTATATAGAAATGCAACTGAATTTGGTGTAGATGATGGCAGAAGAGAGAACTGACTCCTGCAAGTTGCCCTCTGACCTCCACAGGAGTGCACACACGTGCGCGCATACAAACACACACACACACACATATGAACACACATAATAGGTGTAAAAGATAAATAAATAAAACTAAGACTTAATGAAGACTAGAGATGACATTAAGAAGTTTAAGAATATATAGCAGCAATTACTTTTTAAATCATGTCATATTGGTAAGTCATAGTGACCAATCTGAACTCTGCCCCAAACCTAACACCCCTGACAGCCCAAACAAGAAAAATGCAACCCAACATAGAGAGCTTTTAGCAAGAGAAAAAATACCTATGGACTAGACAGTTTTCCTGTAAGAGCTTCTAGAATCACAATTTCAGTTTGAATTTAGTGGGGAAATAGGAATGAGGAGTAAAAAAAAATAATGACTTTAGAAATAATTAAACTTTTCAGATAAAATTTTTGAATTTAACTTTGTTATATATCCTACTTAGTTTTCAAATTAATTTTTCCAATTAATAATATATTCAGAAATGATCTCTGGTTAACTTCTAGTTATCTGAAAGAATTACAACCTCATCAGATGACCACAAAGCCCTCTTTTCTTTGAGTTTCTTTTATGAAAATTAGTTGACCTGTTCACAATATCCACAGTCAGAATCTATCAATGAACTTCCTCAAAATGGCTGCCCCCTTCAGCTCACTCCATTCACCTGCCTGTACACTTCTATACTTAAGAAACACAAGGGCTGGAGATGGCTCAGAGGTTAAGAGCACTGGCTGCTCTTCCAGAGGTCCTGAATTCAATTCCCAGCACCCACATGGTGGCTCACAACCATCTGGCACCCTCTTCTGTACACATAATAAATAAATCTTTGCTGGGTGGTAGTGGCACACACCTTTAATCCCAGCTCTCAGGAGGCAGAGCCAGGTAGATCTCTGTGAGTTCGAGGTCAGCCTGGGCTACAGAGCGAGTTCTAGGAAAGGCGCAAAACTACACAGAGATTATACACACACACACACACACACACACACACACACACACACACACACACACACACACACATATATATTAGCTGGTTCCTAAAATGATTTTCTTGCATGCTTCCAAAGAACTCCTAACAGTGTATTTATCTAAAATGCCTATCAAGCAGCCAAGGCCGAACAAAAGTACTCCTGTCTCCTAGGTCAGGCAGATAGCTTTATCTCTTGTGCAATTTAGGGTGAGACCCTCCTTTCTTATACAACCTTACTAATAGACCCCTAACTTCTCACCTAACCACTTCTAGGAATGTAGACTGAGCACATAAGATCCCCTTTTTGATATGCTAACCAGTCATTGGCACTCAGGTGACCTTCTCTTTTACCACTCCCATTTTGGATTGTAAAAGAAAGCCTGGTGGTCACTGCCTGAGGAAAATTCTTACCTGCCTTTATGACCCCGTAGAATTCAAGCCTAGTGACCTTGCTCGACCAGGGGATTGCTATTGCTTGGAGAGACTTAGGAGAAACATGGAGAACTTAGAGACGAGAACAGAGAGGGATAAGGAAGATTTGGACCAGAAAAACGTGTGGACAAGATGGAAGATGAGGAAGAGCCAGATGGGGAAGTACTAGCTGGGTAAGAATGAGATGAGCAGGATCTAGATGAGGCAGAATTGAGATGAGAGAATTAAGATAGAACACAGAAGGAGCAGTAGATGAATATAGAGAGAAATCAGGCAAGAAAGGAGCTAGGCATGAGAACAGAACTGAAGCTGTGTAAATAGGATGTTATGCCAGAGGAATTAAAGCGAATGGACTAAAGAGCTCGGTGTGCTGAGATTCTATTTTCCCCCAAATAGTCTGTGTGTGTGTGTGTGTGTGTGTGTGTGTGTGTGTGTGTCCCCGTCCATTCGTAGTTCTCTCTCCAGAGCTCCTGGGATGTATAACAGTAAGGCTGGTCCTTCAAATATTATACAAGACCTATTGCCACAGTATCCTCCACCATAACTGCCACCACAGTTGCTGGAACTACTGATGTTTCCTCCACAACCAAAGTTGTCACCACCACCAAGCTTGTCTCCATAACCACCAACGAAGTATTCAGGACTATCTCAGCCCCTTTGGCTAGATGAACCGTGAGCCATGCCTTACTTCAACGGGGCTTTCCTCACTTCACAGCTGTGACCGACAGATAGTGTTTCTGGACTGTCATGTCTATGTAGTCATGGCCATCAAAGGCTTCGTAAGTAAAGCTCCTCTGCTGGATGCTGCCACAGTGAGCCACAACATCAATCACTTCAGATTTCCCATGCTGTGCCAAACAATCTGTCAGAGCAGGTTTGTGGTGGTATGAACGGCCTCCATAAGCTCATATATTTGAATGCTTAGTCATCAGGGAGTAGCATTCTTTTTAAAGGATTAGGAGGTGTGGCCTTGTTGGAGGAAATGTGTCACTGGGGGTGGGCTTTGAGATTTCAAAAGCCCACACCAGGCCCAGTGCCTGTCTGTCTCTGTCTCTGTCTCTCTCTGCCTATGGATCAGGATGTAACTCTCAGCTAGTGCATACCTGCTTGCATGCTGCCATGCTTCCTGCCATGAGGATAATGAACTAAACCTCCGAAACTGTAAGCAAGTCTCCAATTCAATGTTTTCTTTTCTAAGAGTTGCTACAGTCATGATGTCTCTTCACAGCAATAGAATACAGACTAAGACAATGCTTCTCCAGTACCTTCTTTAATACTCCTGGAAAATCTTCCACAGTGAAATGAGTGCCTCATCTTGTGAGGTCACCTTCTGTAGATCTGCTCTTCCATCCTCCTTGTGAGGCCTTACAGGCATGTCCGCATTCACCTCTTTTATAGCAGTTTAGATGACCAACCCACAGCCCTTGAAGAATTGAGTGTTTGGCTATCTCAGGAATGCCCCTGTTGGACTCTCATGAAGCTGCTTAGGTTCCACAGGAGACTTGGACTTGGACACGACAGGCTCCAATTGAGCTTCTTTTGGGGTTGGTCAGGCACATATAATATCCAATTTACTGTCTCAAAAACTAAACTAATAATTGAACCTTGCCTGACTTGAATATTTGTAAGATGAGCCCTAAGATCCACGTTACATAATTGAACTCACACTGACCTCAATGTGAGCTAACAAAGTCTAAGTCAGTGTTTGCATGTTAACTGGTCCATGGTAAGGATAGGCTATGAGACAGGGAAGAAGATATGGGAGAGATGTTCTACAAGCACACTCCTCTATGCTTGTACAATTCTGACCAAGAGAGAATAACTTTAAGGCCTTTATGTACTGTCATATTAATCTGCAGGTCCTCTTTCAGAAGGAAGAATTGTACCAGCATAAGGGTAGAGGCAAAGCTGGTGAGAAGCAATTCACCATGCAGCATGGACTCCAACAGAGGCAATGTCCCTTTGGTACAGTATCATTAATTTATTTTTAAAGTTATTTCACATTATAATATTAATTGTGATTTCTGGCTTTATTGGAAAAATGATTTTACTTTTTTCTTCCTGTTTTATAGTCATTAAGATATAACTATGACTGAGTATGATAATCAGGAATTCTGATGTATAGTGCTGGAAGGACACTCTACTTCAGGCTCACACACAGTGAGTCTATCTTCACACTGTGTGTGTGGGTGTGTCACAGGCTTACCCACTTACTGGGTTCTGACTCTATCAACTAAGCTAACTGTCTAGGACAAATGGCTGTTCCACAAACATCACACAAGCAAATAAACACCCAGGGAAGGGCCCACAGGAGTTACTGTTACTCCAGGGACAACACCTAAGAGTAAAACACTTTTACAAAGGCCACCAAACTGCTCCAGAAGAACATACACAGAGGTTTCAGGAACAGACTTGATTGCATCAGAGACCTTCCAGGACAGAAGCCCTGACAAAGTTATTAAACTTGGTAGCTTGTCCCAGTTACACAGAGACCAGTGACTTCTCCAGGAAAGAAGAGTCCATGTGTGTCCAGAGGCAGCAGAAAAGAGTTACTACATAGTGCTGGCAGGAAAGAGAACATGAGCCCCAGCAGGAAGGATGAATAAGGCCAGCTTTAAGGAAAAAAGACAGCAAAATGGGGTCAAGACTGTGCTTCACACCCCTATATTAAAACGGAGCACAGCATGGAGCACCCACTTTCAAAATATCTACTAAACAAATGAGTGATTGCCCACCTGCCTGCCCTTCATTATTCCTCCAGGATCCAGCAACTATCCACCCTTGCTTTCTTCTTCTCCCAGGACTTGCAAAGGCTAAAGGATCCAGAAATGCCTTGACCAGGGTTTTTAAAAACTTCCTGAAACCCATGTTAGATCTAGGCAAGGAAAAGAAACTTAACACAGGCCTCACTCCTTCTAAGAGTTTTAAAGTCCAGAGGGAAAGTCTACAGATACTGTCAAACAAAAGAAAACTCATCATTTCCATAGGAGAAAGGGTCACACTTTGCAGCTATGAAATTAACAGAATCCTACCCAGAAGATGCCAGAAATGGGTAAACATGACTTTTCTATAAAAATTCAGGAGGGGCTGAGAAGAATGAGTCTGATTTCAAAGACCACTTGCAATCCTAATGCTAGGAAGGTGGGGACAAGCAGGTCTTAGGCTCCCTGGGCAGTCTTCTGGCCCATTTGGCAAGCTTCAGGACAATCAGGTGCCCTGTGTCAAAGAACAAGGTAGATGGCTCCTGAGGAACATCACTGGGAGTTAACCTTTGAGACACAGACACAGACACACACACACACACACACACACACACACACACATACACACATACACACACACACACACACACACACACACACACACACACCTTCTTTGTAACACTTTTTTTTTTTTCCAAGACAGGGTTTCTCTGTCTGGCTGCCCTGGAACTCACTCTGTAACCCAGGCTGGCCTCAAACTCACAGAGATCCACCTGCCTCTGCCTCCGAAGTGCTGGGATTAGAGGCGTGTGCCACCACCACCCGGCTATAATCTACATTTGAAAAATTCAGTTCCCACCTCTTTTTACTCCTTCTACTTGTCAGCAGCCCCTGTCATCCCCCAAATGAAGGAACTCTGAATTCAGCTGTCAGTCTCTTACCCTGCCAGGAAAGCTAAGGAGTAGGAGCTGTTCTTGGAAACAAAGGCCGAGCGATGAGTCTGGATCATTTGGCCCCGAGAAGGCTCTTCATTCTCTGAATCTGAGAGACGTGCAGGACACTGGCAAGGAGACAGGGAGATAAGATTAGGGTTCCCATCGTATCTATCAGAGCTATACTTTCAAAGTTCAATCTCTAAGTCACTTTTCTGAGTTTCAATCTGATTACAAATGCTTTCTGAAAATACTAATTGCAAATGTGGCTTTAACTGAAAGTATACCAAATCAAACGGACCCATTATCAAATTGCATATATTTTCTTCCAACTCTGAGAGAGGTGACAGACTCAACGCAGGTAAACAATGGCGATCTCTATGCACTTTCTCTTTTCATACCCAATTTGGTACCAAGCAAAAGACTATTCAGATCCCCTCTCTTTATCAGCGTCACTCTGGGTTCAATGATTCATCTTTAAGTCTGTTTTTGTTGTCTCTAAATCGGTGGTTCTCAACATGTGGGCTTTGATCCCCTTGACAAACATCTGTCTCCAAAATATTTACATTATAATTCAAAAGAGTAGCAAAATTACAGTTATGAAGTAGCAACGAGAATAATCTTAAGGTTGGGATCATCACACCATGAGGAACTGTATTAAAGCATCACAAAATTAGGAAGGCTGAGAACCACTGCCCTGCTGTAAGGATTTTGCTAAGCTGATAAAGTATTAAATAAGTTAAAATGTAAATCTTCAAAAAATAGACTTTACTTTTATTAAATAGTATTAAGGAAAAAAAGCTTAGTTTTATACTATTCACCAAATTCCTTTCAACTGATGAAACCTAAATTGCATTATTGCAAATAAATATATTTGCATTATTGCAAATAAACATAGACAAAAGCTACCTATGTCTCTACGCTTCCATGCCCACAACCTAGAAACATTAGGTATTGTTTACTTCTCATCTTTCTTTCACCTTGGATATAAATAAGCCTAAGGCATGATGGGCCCTTAAGACAGTACAGATCATGGGTAAATGAAATGTCTGAAGTGACACTGTCCCCCCCCAAGGATACACTGGTGGTAGCAGGGGAAGCAGGTGTGGTGCCTTCATACACCACAGAAAGGAGCTTATGAACACCACACTTTCTAGGGGACAACTGAGCAACAAACATGTTAAAACAGCTTCAAAGCACACTTCCTTTCACCTGGTCTTCTACTTTCAGAAATTTACCACAGTGTTATTTAAGACAGCAAGGTATCTACAGAAGATTAAAACAGCCACATACATTGAACTAGGGGAAAACTGAAGAAAGATAGGATTCTTTATTTACAAGGAAAGGCACAATTTATAATTAGCTAAAAGTGGTTATAAAGCAGTATGTACGCAAAGCAACATTTCTGGATGAAAAGAACATGTAGCATGTACACAAGGATGTGTGTGTGTGTGTGTGTGTGTGTGTGTGTGTGTGTGTGTGTGTGCGCGCGCGCGCATTGCACTTAGAAAACAGGTCAGATTAGGACAATTACCAAAATGCCTGTAAGGGTTACTTCTACGTTGTAGGGTAATTAATCTTTTACTTCTGATTTATAATCCTTAATATAACTGTTAGCTATACTGTTTTCCAACAGTTCACATCATTACTGAAGTAATGGTACCATAAGAAAACAACAAATCAAACATTTTATTTCCATTATAGAAATAATAATCTCTCCTTTCTTAGAAAGAATATGCTCTGAGTTTAATAATTCCATGAGCATGCATCAGAAACTTGTGAGGGGCAAGGAATTGTAGGAGGTTTTTGTCAGATACATGTCAACAATCTCATATAATGAAGGGCTGGAGAGATGGCTCAGTGGCTGAGAGCTGACTGCTCTTCCAGAGGACCCAGATTCAATTCCCAGCACCCACATGGCAGCTCACAACTGTCTCTAACTCTAAGATCTGACACCCTCACACAGACACACATGCAGGCAAAATACCAATGCAAATAAAAAATAAATTAAACAAATCTATAGTAGGAGCATGAAATCTTGTAAAAGTCACAAATATGAAGGGTGGAGTGAGAGAGGGGGATGAATGAAGTGAGCAATCTCTACCAGTTTGAAGGTGACAGCTTTTCAAATGGACAGAGGAACAAGCAGCAAGCTGTTGAAAATGTACCTGAGGAGGGAAAGCAGGGTGTATATGTTGGCAGCAAACTGTTCTGCTCCCAAGAGTCTTGGCGCATACTCAAGGATGGAAAGAAGACCAGCTAGAATTATGTTAAGGAAGGACCTGGGTGCTGGGTGAAGACTTCTCATTTAGTTCTCAAAGAAATGTAGAGTCATTGAGGTTTGGTGGTAGGGAAGTGTAATGACTCCTATCATCGTGACACACCCTTAATACAAAGAGTCCTCTGGCTGGCTTTCCACTGAGACAATTTCAGATTCTCTTGGGTCCCAATTTTAATATAATGAAATCGTTTGTTCAAGACCAAACACTTGCTTTTTCCCTAGCACAGGGGCCTGAATCCAGGGCTTTGCACATGCCAGTCAAGTGCTCCTCCACTCCACCGTCCAGTCAAGTGCTCCTCCACTCCACCGTCCAGTCAAGTGCTCCTCCACTCCACCGTCCAGTCAAGTGCTCCTCCACTCCACCGTCCAGTCAAGTGCTCCTCCACTCCACCGTCCAGTCAAGTGCTCCTCCACTCCACCGTCCAGTCAAGTGCTCCTCCACTCCACCGTCCAGTCAAGTGCTCCTCCACTCCACCGTCCAGTCAAGTGCTCCTCCACTCCACCGTCCAGTCAAGTGCTCCTCCACTCCACCGTCCAGTCAAGTGCTCCTCCACTCCACCGTCCAGTCAAGTGCTCCTCCACTCCACCGTCCAGTCAAGTGCTCCTCCACTCCACCGTCCAGTCAAGTGCTCCTCCACTCCACCGTCCAGTCAAGTGCTCCTCCACTCCACCGTCCAGTCAAGTGCTCCTCCACTCCACCGTCCAGTCAAGTGCTCCTCCACTCCACCGTCCAGCCCTTGTTGGGATTTTTATTGTCAACAGTCTGAGTTGCCCAGGCTAGCTTTGAACTCACTCTGAGGTCCAATCAGACCATGACGTTGCAATCTTACAACTTCTGTCTCTAAAGCAGTTGAGAGCGCAAGCCTACATCAGTCTAAAAACTATTTAAGTCATGTAAAAGTTCTCAAAAATGTAAAAGGAATTAGGAGGGGAGAAAAGGGCAGGATCATAAAAATCCAAAACAGGTTAGACTTTACTTACTGTGCTTTGCGTTGACAATGTTGTGAACTTGGCTATTACCAATAAGGGAATCTGAAGATCTGTATTTTCTGATTCCTCTAAAGAAGTGAGCTACACTGCTGTAACTGCTTTCTACTTCAAAGATGGTAGTACCCAAAGCAAAGTAATTATGACTCTCACTCGTGACATGAAATCAGTATTAGAGAACAGTTCCTGGAGAAAATCTGGACCTGCAGGCTCCTTCCATGGAAGAACCATCTGTCTCAAGATTTGGGGGCTTTCAAACTGTTTGCCTGAGGCCATTAAGATTGGAAAGAGGCAAAGCTGCAGCCTTCAGAGACCACAGTGCACAGCTGGGGCTGCGGTCAGACCAGCATGCATCCATCCGTCTGTCCGTCCGTCCATCCTGTTGCCTCCTAAGCTATGCGCAGGCATCCTTACTAGCAGCAAGCCTTCAGCCCTTCAAGGTTCCTGGGGTGCATGTCATTGAGAGTGCACAGCATTTTATGCTTGTTAAACAGAATCTTGTACAGTACTGAAAATTTGTAAGTTCAAGTGCCCATGCAGGCCTAGAACTCACTACAGAGCCCAGGATAGCTTAACTGTAACTGTCCTGCCTCAACCGACCAAGTGCTGCTGTTACAGATGTGTGTCACCATGGTCTGTTTCCAAGTGGATTCTTTTAATAATAATTAATGACAATGAAGACTACAACCAGAATCATATGTCATCTGCATATGCAGTCAGCAAATACACTGACCCAAGGCAGCTTAAAAAATGTCTATTTCTGAAGCTCAGGAAAAATGCCTTTATACAAACTAAGCCAGCAGGTGGACAGGAAGAAACCTGGCCGAGGACAGTGAGTGGCAATGCTGGCTGTGGAGAGCTCTCTCTCAATGTGTGTGGATGTGTGTTCTTATTTATTTTTATTGTATGAATATTTGGCCCGCATGTCCCCAACATGCATGACTGGTCCCCATGAAAGTCAGAAAAAATAGGATGCTGTGAGCCACCATGTGGGTATTGGGAACTGACCCGAGGTCCTCTGCAGGACCAGCAATCTCTCCAGCCCCCCTCTTTCCTACTCTTTTATGTTGCCTATCTTCACACATGTTAAGGCTTCACATAATTTCAAACCATTAAAAAAGTAACCTGAAATTTTAACAAGGCTATATAAAAATACTTAAAAGATATGACTCAAAATATAGACAGTAATCAGTAGACGTTCAAAGCAGTATAACTAGAATTGATATTAAACTGTTATTTTTCCATATGAATATAATTACATTTTCAAAAAGTACTTTTTGGTCCAGTGGAATAGTTGATGGTTGAAGGCTCCTCATCATTTGAGTTTAACCCCAGGACCCACATGATGGAAGAGAAAACTCTCACAGTCTGTCTTTTGACCACATGTGCACAAGGGTATGCATGTGCTTACACACATACAAACAGTAATGAAAACATTCCAGCAAGATTTGGCCCAATCATGTGCCTAACTGGTTAAGCTTAGACTGCTCATCTAATATTGAGGACAGATTTTGGTTTTGGTTTTGTTTTTCAAGACAGGGTTTCTCTGCATAACCACCCTAGTTGTTCTGGAACTCGAGATTTGTAGTCCAGACTAGCCTTGGAATCAGAGATCCACCTGCCTCTTCCTCAGAGTGACGGGATTACCAGTGTGTATGACCATGCCCGGCTGAGGACAAACTTCTAGCTAAGCACTGTTCTGCGTAAGGGATTATAGAGAATAAAGGAAAGTAAAATACAGCTTTAAAGAAATCTAACTGAAGATACTAAGATGTATAAAGTTTAATGTAAACAACCAGCACACATGTCAGTATGTACAAACCTTATCACATGTTGTTAATATTCTGATCTCGCCCCTTGGCGCCACCCTGTGTCCTAATGTAAAAGTCTCTTTTTAAGGAAAAACTTGCCCATTTCTCTCTCTCTCCCTCCACTCCCATGAGGTGTGCATCCCTGGACCCCCCCCTCTTCCTCTCCTTCTCCCTCTCCCTCTCTCTGTCTCCCTCTTTCTGTCTCTCTGCCTCTTCATCACTCTATTATAATAAACTCTCCATGTGGATGCAGCCTCTGGGATGTAAATGTCCACCCGTCATGCCCGCATGGAATGGGTCACATGCTAGCCCGCCATTGCATCTGCCCAACATGCCAGCATGGTTCCCTACACGCACAGGATACCGGGTGGGGGTGGGGGTGGGGGGTATAATAATAATTTTTTTGTTTTGTTTTGTTTTTCGAGACAGGGTTTCTCTGTGTAGCTTTGCACCTTTCCTGGATCTCACTCTATAGCCCAGGTTGGCCTTGAACTCACAAAGATCCACCTGCCTCTGCCTCCCAAGTGCTGGGATTAAAGGCGTGCGCCACCACCGCCCGGCGTGTAGCAGTAATAATTTATAACACATGTAGCACACTATCCCAGGTTTCCATAGGTTCTACTGTCCCATTCAAAATTACTTCCTCCATCTCCATCTGGACAGAAAGCACTTCCCACTGCACAGTCAATGGGTATTTCTGGTGCCAAGGTTCACCAACAAAAGCTCTCAGACCTACATCCCTGCCTGAACTGCGGGACTGAAGCAGATGTGCATCCAGAAGGTGACCACTAACCTGCTCCAGACTTGTTTTCAACACTACTGGCTCATCTCTTTTTTTCTGTTCATCTGTTTTCCTTTTCCCCATTTCTGGATCCTCCTGCAGTATCTTATGGATCTGGTCTTCACAAGTTTTTTCTTCTTGTAACTTCTCTTCTCTCAGCTAAAAAATACAAATCATACAAAGACAGTGTTAAAGAAATCTCAGACTTAAAAATCTCTTTAGACTAGACAAGTTGCAGCATCCAGGGTGACTCTCATTAGGCATGGCCACCCCCATTTTTACATAAATCTGCTTTTACTTGGCTCTACCTAACATACTTCACAGAGTAAGACAGAATTGCTCTATATTCTTTATTTTCCCAATAAACTTTGTATATAAGTAAATATAATATGAACAATTATGTATATAAAAAATAATGGTTTTTTTCAAGATAGGGTTTCTCTGTCTGGCTGTCCTGGAACTCATTCTGTAGACCAGGCTGACCTTGAACTCACAGAGATCCACCTGCCTCCGCCTCCCAAGTGCTGGGATTACAGGTGTGCGCCACCATCACCCAGCCCGAGGTTGATTTTTAAATGATTTGTTATTATTATTTTTACATGCTGACTGCAGTTTCTCTTCCCTTCTCTCCTCCTAGTCCCTTTCCATCCTCCGCTTCCCTTCAGAAAAGGACAGGTCTCCCATGGATATCAACAAAATATGTCACAGTAAGACTAGGCATCTCCCTCATATTAAGGCTGAGAAAGGTGACCCAGTATGAGGAATAGGAACCTCTGTTCCCACTGTTAGGAGTCCCACAAGAGGACCAGGCTACACACTGTCACATGTGTGCAGAGTGCCCAGGTCAGTCCCATGCAGGCTCCCTGGTTGTCAGTTCAGTCTCTGTGCTACTCTGCATTTTGAAGCAAAATAAAACCAAAAAGCTAGCTGTACATATAGGTCCATTCACACAGGAAAAAAACAAACTTTAACCTAAAAATTCTTACCCCATAAGCTACATATAGTTGTACTGGGCCAGGAGAAGAGCTGAAGCAGCCATAAGAGCATGTGAGGAGCTGGCTGGGTCTTATTAGCAACAACAATGACTTCTCCCAGTTCCAACATCCTGAATTTTATGTTCATATCCTACAGTCACAGCATAGGTCAACAAAGACACAAGACCTACAAAGAAGTCTAAGGCATAGATATATGCTTCTCATTTGGGAAAGACAGCAGCGTTGCCTTATGCAACTAGAAGAGGGCTTTAGTGAAAGCCTGGGCAATCTTAGGTAAGTGGTTCATTACTTACTTAGCTCAGAACAGGGGCCCCTGTGCCTTCCTCTAAGAAAACTATGACTATAAGTATTCTAAATAGTTATCAGAGGATCTTACTGTGCTCCTACAGTATATCAAGCAGTCCTTTCTAATTTTATTTCATTTTTCATTGTTCAATGTTTTAATAAATATAAATGAGATAATATATCCCAAGCACTGATAAGATAGTTTTCATTTCTTGTAAAAAGATAAAGCTAAAGAAAAGGGATAGTTTTGGGGAGGATGTTGTTTTATTTTTAATTAATGCATTATTTATTTTGTGTGAACATTTGCACAAATGAGCAGGAGCATGCAAGCATGTCATGGTGTCCATGTGATTGAGGACAACTTGTAGGTTTCCTCTCTCCTTCTACCCAGTGGGTCCCAGGATCGTCCTCAAGGGCTCAGGCATGGCAGCAGGTGTCTGTACTCCCTGAGTCATCACTGGCCCCTGTTTTATGACAAAAGGTCTTACTATGTAGCCCAGGCTAGCTCTGAGCACAGGGTGCTCCTCCCTTGGCTTCCTAAGAGCTGGCATTACACACTTGCACCATCATTCCTGGTTAAAAACATACTTTTGATAGGATGTTGTGCCTAGGCTTAAATGATAATAATCATAGCCCACAGTGCCTGCTTAGCCTTATTTTTATGATTTCTGTGTCTGATTCCTGTAAGCCTGAATTAGTCTCTAAGACACTGAACCTGCTTTAAGTGGTTATCTATAAGCGGAAAATACCACACACAACGTTATGCAAGGAGGAGATTCAAATGAGATGGACTCCCAGCTCCACCCAATTCAAATCCAGACGGGAAACAAAACTAATGTCAGCGCTCCAGCCACAGGAAAGAAAGAATTCATGTCTTCTACCATCTCAGAGACTCTTGTTTAACAACTGACCACAGCCACACCGATGGGCACTTTACTTTTCAGAGGACACAGAGGCAAAGAGTGGTCACAGAGTGATCAGGTTTTAGCATTATAGTAATTGTTATTTGCTAATTGTGTGCCAGGTGCTGAGTGAGCTAAGACCTCAGCCTCAGTGTCCATGACATTTGTACAGCTTCCCATGTTTTACTCACGCCTTTAAGACTCCAGGAAAGGATCTAACCGCTTTGGGTAGCACACAGAGGATGCCAAAGTGACAGCCTGTCTCCCCAGGACTTGCCCTGCTCATATCTTCATGTGTATGTGTGGGTATGACTTTGGTGACAAACAGGTGGACACGGGAGGTTCCCTGAGTTTAAGGAAGCATTCTAGCTCAACCATACCACAAGGACACATGCTCAACTACGTTCATAGCAGCACTATTTCTAATAGCCAGAACCTCAAAACCACCTAGATGTCCGTCAACTGAAGAATGGATGAAGAAAATGTGGTACATATACACAATGGAGTACTATTCAGCAGAGAAAAACAATGACATCATGGAATTTGCAGGCAAATGGATGATACTAGAAAATATCATCCTGAATGAGGTAACCAGAAGGACAAACATGGTATGTACTCACTCATAAGTGGATACTAGATATAAAACAAAGGACAATCAGACTGCAACCCACAGAACCAGAGAGGCTATATAGCACAGGGGACCCTAGGATGACTGCGGCTTATAATAAGTTTTGGTTTTACTCAATTACTTGGCAAGCCTCAATGAAACATTTCACTATTAGGATAAGAATTTATACTGTATCAAGCTGATAATAAATAAATAAATAAATAAATAAATAAATAAATAAATAATAAAAGATCAGCTAGACCAAAGCTGGAAGTGCCTAGTAGTGAGGTGGTAGGAATCCTAGTTAGTTCTACTAAATCTAAATATATATCAGATAAAAACACTAAAAGCATATTTAAATGAAATTTAATTTAAAAAAGTTTTGAACATAAAAACTATTGAGTCTTGTAAATGGATTGATATTTTCTCTCCTACTGATCTCTAATTTCTAGGATATAAAGTCACATATATGTGAACATGTGTATATCAAGGCTGATAAATTTTTATTCATTGTAGATGGCTCGCTTCTCTCAGCTGTTTGAGAAAATAGACTCTAAAGTTTATTACAATGCAAAACTGGCACTTCCGTTAATATAATAGGAAACAAAGAAGGTTCTAGAAAGTACTGATGTTTGACAAAACAAAGATATGTATTAATAAATTATAGAAAAAAAGAGAACAAATGATTTCATCAGAATTAAGAAAGGAAGCATTCTAGTAAACCAGCTGTACTTAAGAAGTGGGTTGTGGGCTCCAACCTGCAGCTATTCCCTGGGCCAATTCCTTACCCCAAAGTAACAACAATCTGGGTTTCTTTAAAATAACAACAACAACAACAAATTACTTTTTTCCTTTTTTTTAAGTCTCTCAAATATTACATCCCGATGGCAGTTTCCCCTCCCTTCACTCCGCCCAGCATCCCCCCATACACACCTCCTCTCTCCCCAGATCCATTCCTCCTCCATTTCCCTTCAAAAAAGAGCAGGTATGTTAACCAAAAATGGCATAACAAATTACAATAAGGCCAGACATATCAAGGCTGGACAAGGCAACCAAGTAGGAGGAAAAGGATCCCAAGAGCAGGCAGAAGAATCAGAGTCCCACAAGAACACAAGCTACACAACCATAACATCTATGCAGCAGACTTGGCTCGGACCCACAGAGTCCATAACTGTCACTTCTGTCTCTGTGAGCCTCTTTGAGCCCTGTTTAGTTGATTCTGAGGACCATGTTCTTCTGGTGTCCTCAACCCCTCTGGCTCCTATAATCCTTCCCCTTGCCTCTCCTGTGGGGTTCCCTTGGCTCCACCTAATGTTTGGCTGTGGGTCTCTAAATCTGCTTCCATCAGTTGCTAGATGATGCCTCTCTGATGGAATATAGCAAAGTATCATTAGGAATCATTTCATTGATTTTTTTTTTTTTTGCTAGCCCTGTTTGGTTCTATTAAAAATCATTTTATCTACTTGCTTTGGGGGGGGGGGAGATAGGGGCAGCATCTCACTTTAGAGCCCAAGCTGGCCTTGAACTCTCCAGCCTACTACCTCAGTTTCTCAAATGCTAGGAGTACAGGCATGTGCCACTATACTTGGTCTAGTTTTAAATTTCACATACATGGAGTTTTATGCTTTTTGGCTGTCATCCTTCACTAATCACTCTGTGAAACTTATCTCTGTGTTCCTTCTCATTTTGTTTTTTATATTCTATTATTTGATTTTAAAACAATTTAACCATTCCATTATTCACAGATATCTGGAGACATTCTAGTCTGTGGCTATTTAGAAATAAGCTAATTTCAAGAATGACTAGGTATGTGCATACCATAAAATAGTATCTAGAGAAACTGTGAGTCATGAGATATGGGCATGCTGCCAGCTTTTCAAGTTAGTTATCAAACTACACTCCCACCTGCAGCCCCTCGTGTAGGAGGACAGCAGTCGCTCCCAGACTCTCCACCACTCAGTACTCTATTCTTGCCATCCTGTGGGTTGGTACTGCATTCTGACTCTAATCTGCATTCCTCTGATAACAACCCTGCAGAGCACCTTTCCTAAGCTCACTACTTGCACATCCACTTCTTGGCACGGATATTCACATCTTTGCCCTGCTAGTAAGAGTTATATATATTCTTTGGATATGAGGACTGTCAGGATAAAATATACACACATATATGTCTGTGTGTTTCAGCTTAAATGTATTCACGAAGTCCATGTGTTGAAAATGTAACCCTCATGTTTGCATGTTAATGGCATTTGAAGACAGGGCTCTGAGAGATTAGGATTTGATGCAGTCATGAGGGCAGGGCCCTTCTGATCACATTGGTGACTTTGTAATGAGAAGAGAGATGTGCTATGCTAGCACACTGGCTGTCTTAACGTGTGTATTAGTTACTTCTCTGTGATAAAACGCCATGACCAAGGCAAATTAAGAGGAGTTTTTTTGGGCTGTGGTTAGAGAGTGGGGGTCCATGATGGCAGAGAGGAGGCCTGACAGCTGGAGATGGAAACTGAGCTCACATCTTGAACCATCAGGAAGTAGAGCAACAGGAAAGGCATGGGGCTTTTAAACATCAAATCCCCGCCCCAGTGACATACTCCTTCCAGCAATGCCCCGCCTCCTAAGCTTCCCCAAACAGTGCCACTAACCATTCAAATGACTAAGGGACATCTCAAGCCATCACACTATGCAATTGTCTCTGTCATGTTACAACACAGGGAGAAGCCCTCACCAAATAATTAGCAGATGCAAGAACCATGTTTATGGACTGTGCCACCTTCAAGTAATCCACTGTCTTTATAAATTACCTAGTTTCTGCAAAAGACAATGGACAACTACAACATACCTGTGTGCATAGATACATAATTTCCTTCCCACACAGCCTAAACACAGAAAATCCCAATCTGTACCACTCTCAGTTTTAATTGCATGGAAAGTGCTCTTTCTGTTTTATTTAAGCAGTTTCACATACCTTGAGAATCCACTTTCAACTGACCTTTCTTTTGTTTTTGTTTTTGAGACAGAGTCTCACTATGCAGCTCTGAGAGGCCTGGAACTCACTTATATGGACCAGACTGGACTGGAACTCACAAGGATCCCCCTGTCTCTGCTCCTGAGCGCTGGGATTTAAAAGCATGCACCACCATGACTGATTTTTTTTTTTTTAATCAATCATGTTAGGGCTGTCATTAACAGGACTTGCTGCAATTCCCAGCACCGACAGGCAGCTCACAACTGCCTCTACGTCCAGATCCATAAAATAAAACACCCCCTGGCCTCTGTGAGTACATACACACACACACACACACACACACACACACACACACACACACACACACACACACAGCCCTACAATTCTCTGTGTCAGTTGTTCAATCAGTTTGTTCCTGAGACTTATTCATATAACTGAGTTTGTTATTAGATATTCCTTTATATGAGTAAGACCTATTTCACTGCACAAACGTACCTCACTTTTAAATTCTACTCAAATACTAGAAAGTGCAGGTTGAAATATATAAGCTACTGAGTAAATGCTTTCCATGATGAGTATATCGCTGAAAAGCTCCACCTGCAAGGCACGAAGTTCCAGCTGTTCCAAATGTTCACGTTCTTTCTTATATTTAGTCTTTTCAGCCATGGGAGAGGATGTAAGATGCTGTCTTTGTGGTTTTAATTAGTATTTCCCTGATGGCTAAATATGCTGTCTTTTCATGTCCTTAATAGGCTATGCTCTTTTGTGAAATATCTTTTCAAACCTTTTACCCTTTTATTGCTTTTACTTATTTACTTATTATCTTATTAGAATGTACAAGAATTTCTGCTATATTTCACTGGATACAAGTTCACTGTTAGATACACATACTGAGAATATTTTCTTCTAATCTTTGTTTTGCCTTTTTATTTCTTTAATAACAGATTTGAAGAGCAAGGTTTATGGGTTTGTTTTTTATTCTGTTTTTATATTTTGAGAAATCTCAATATATTGGTTGTCTTGGTTAGGGTTACTATTGCTGTGATGAAACATCATGACCAAGGCAACTTGGGAGGGAAGGTGCATTTCCCTCGCAGTTCCACATAACAGTTCTCATCAAAAGCAGTGAGAGCAGGAACTCATGCAGGACAGGAACCTGGAGGCAGGAGCTGACGCAGAGACCATGGAGGGGTGCTGCTTGCTGAACTGCTCTTCATCACTTGCTTGGCCTGCTTTCATATAGAACCCAGGATACTAGCCCAGGGATAGCACCACCCACAATGGGTTGGACCCTCCCTCATCAATCACTAATTAAGAAAATGGCCTATAGCCAGAGCTTATGATGCAGAGTATGTATCCATCGAAAGAATGAAGTCTAGACTATACAAAAATCTTGTAAGATTAAGAAAAATTTGAAAACTGGCAAAAATATTGCACAGTCATAACATCTAATGTAACATACAGAACACAAGAAACACAGGAAAAGATGCTCACCATCATTGTTCTAAGGAAGAGGCTATTCACTGTTATATGGAACTGTGAGGGAAATGCACCTTCCCTCCCAAGTTGCCTTGGTCATGATGTTTCATCACAGCAATAGTAACCCTAACCAAGACAACCAATATATTGAGATTTCTCAAAATATAAAAACAGAATAAAAACAAACCCATAAACCTTGCTCTTCAAATTTATTATTAAAGAAATAAAAAGGCAAAACAAAGATTAGAAGAAAATATTCTCAGAATGTGTATCTAACAGTGAACTTGTATCCAGTGAAATATAGCAGAAATTCTTGTACATTCTAATAAGATAATAAGTAAATAAGTAAAAGTATAAAAGGGTAAAAGGTTTGAAAAGATACTTCACAAAAGAGCATAGCCTATTAAGGACATGAAAAGGGTCTACACAGCAGTAACTCTCCAGTTTCCAACTACAACTTTTTTTTTTTTTTTGGTGTTTTGAGACAGGGGTTCTCTGTGTAGCTTTGTGCCTTTCCTGGATCTCACTCTGTAGACCAGGCTGGCCTCGAACTCACAGAGATCCGCCTGCCTCTGCCTCCCAAGTACTGGGATCAAATGCATACGCCACCACCGCCCAGCTCCAACTACAACTTTTGAAAGTCTTTCCTTTCTTACCCAAGCCAAAAAATAAAAAATTAAAAAAAAAAATAGCAGCTCATTTTTTTAATTCTAATAATAATTGATACTTATATATGGATTTCCATGTGCCAACAGTATTTCACAATAAGGGTAAGCTAGAGACTATGGTATCCATTTGAAAGACCAAGAAACTGAGCTATACAAAGATTCTATACCTTGCCTAAATTCACTATTAGTAAGTAGCAAAAGCAGGATTTGAAGTTGGGCAGTTGACTCTGCAATATTGTCTTTCAGCTTAGGTTAATATTAACTGTATAATACATGTCATTTGACAAATATCTGCATTTTTAAAAGCCTGAGATAAACAAGTAGGTTCTTAATAATAAAAAGGGTCAGTGAACTGGGCATGGTGGCACACATCTTTAATCCCAGCATTCAGAGCATCCAGAGGCAGACAGATTTCTATGAGTTTGAGGACAGCCTGGTCTACATATTAAGTTCCGGGACACCCATGAAGACACAGAGAGACCTTGTTTTTTTGTTTGTTTGTTTTTAAATGGGAGACTTTTAAATGTATTTTAAAAGGGCTATAAAGATGGCTCAGCTCAGCTCTGTCCCTTGCCTGAAGGGGGCGGTCCCGGTGGCCTAGACCAACCAGCTCAGCTACCACCCAGACCCACACTCTGGGCCTTGAGTTGGCCCACCCTAACATCCCCTACATTTGTGACCCGCTGGAGTCCATGGAGGGACTGGTCCCACAGAATGATAACTGCAGGATCTCCATGACTCGGGCCAACAGCGGGATGTCTGAGAGGAGTTTTGGTGAGAGCCCAGTGATGGTGGTGCGCCAGAAGCCTTGAATCAGACCAATGACTCATTGCAATGAATATTTATGGGTGGGGTCAATTGGACAAAAGGGTGTACTGTGTGACACACCACAGCTCCCAATGCCCCTAGGATAAATGAAGAGGTGTTAGAAAGATGGAAGGTTGAGGTGGTTGTTTGTTTGTTTTGCTTTAAATTATTTTTGGGGGGTCATGCTGCAGGGATGAGGGGAAGGTATGGAGGGACTAGGAAGTGAGCAGGACTGGGGTGCATGATGTGAAACTCCCAAAGAATCAACAAAGAATTATGCCTATGGGGCCCTTTCCATTCAATGGTAACATCCCATAGACTTATAGCTGTTTCATAATGCAAAATGCATTTAGTCAACTTCAAAAGTCCCCATGGTCTACAATAGTCTCAACACTGTTTAAAAGCCCAAAATTCAAAGTCTCTTCTGGGACTCATGCAATTTCTTAATTATAATCCCTGTAAAATCAAAATGAAAAAGCAGATCACATACTTCCAACACTCAATGGCACAGGATATACACTACCATTCCAAAATGGAGGAAAGGGAGCAGAGTAAGGAAATACTGGAGCAAAGCAAGACTTAAAATCAGCTGGGCAAACCCCAAACTCCATGTCTGATGTCAAAACCCTCTTCAGTTCTCCAACTCCTATCTGCTTTGTGAACTGCAACATTTCTCTCTTTTGAGCTAGTTCCACTGCCTGTCAGCAGCTCTCCTTGGCAGATATTCCACGGCACTGGCATTTCCAACATTTTGAAGTCTCCAAGGCAATCCAGGATTCACCTCACAGCTTCACATGATGGCCTCTCTAGGCCTCCATGCAGGGACACCCCTGACACATGCCTAGCTTCAGTGACTTTCCTTAGTTATGGAGGGAGATTCCATAATGCCCTTCTTCTATCCTTGACTCTAAAGCCAGAACAATGGGCCTTAGCTGGAAGTTCTGCTGCTTGCCAGGGCTGGAACAAGCCCTCCTCATTCAATTACATCTTCACCAACTTTCTGTTTTCAATGGTTCCTTCACTGCCTAAGCTTGGCTGTCTAGAAACTCAATCTGTAGACCAGGCTGCCCTTTAACTCAGAGCTCTGCTTGCCTCTGTCTCCTGAGTACTAGGATTATGGTATGTACTACCATGCATGGACCTAAGCTGTTCTTCAATTCCTTTTTACAAGTTGGAAGCTTAGCTGGTGGGGTCTTGCCCTGAGGTCATCATTCCCTTTATTCCATTTAGCATCAGGCTTTTCTTCAAACTTTTTCCTAGTGTTCCTTTTCTCCTCACACTCCATAGTTTGTATTTTTCCTTGCTCAGCTTGCTCCTTTTCATTATAGATCTGCATAAGACTGACCATTAATAACCAAGCAACACAGCCAATACTAAGGTTGTTTGGAAATGTCCTCTGCCAGAGCTGTTAATCCATAACTCTTCAACTTAGCCTCAGGCAGATTTCTGGACAAGGGCAAAACCAGCCAAGGTCTCTAGGCCACATAGCCATAGTCTTCTCCTTTGAAACCTCTTGACCTGGACCCCATAGTTAAGTCATCCTCAGCACCACCATCTTCCATGTTCCAACTAGGATAGTCCATTAAGCCCCACTTAAAACATTTAACTGCTTTTCTAACCCAAAGTCCTAATTCCGAATAAAAGCATGGTTGGGCCTGTCAAAGCAATACCCCAGTACCTGGTACCAATTTTGGTTAGGGTTTTACTGCTGTAAAGAGATATCATAACCACAGTAAGTCTTATAAAAGAAAACATTTAATTGAGGCTGGCTTACAGTTCAGAGGTTTAATCCATTATCATCATGGTGGGAAGCATGGTAGCATGCAGGCAGACATGGTGCTGAGAGGTAGCTGAGAGTTCTACATCTGGATCCATAGGCAGCAGGAAGAGACTAAGACACACGAGGCCTGGACTGAGCTTCCTGGACCTCAAAGCCCACCCCTGGTGACACACTTCCCAACAGTGCCAGTCCCTATGAGCCAATGGGGCCATTTTCATGCAAACCACCACAAAGCCTAATTAATCAGATAGCTTAACAAAGTCTTTTACTTATATTAGAGGCTAAATAGTTATAGATGGATGATTCCTTTGTTTGGGTGCAAGTAACATTGAGATGATTTTTGTTTAAATTATTCTCTAAGCCATAAAAACAACTCTATTGGGCTGGAGAGATGGCTCAGAGGTTAAGAGCACTGACTGCTCTTCCAGAGGTCCTAAGTTCAATTCCCAGCAACCACATGGTGGCTCACAACCATCTGTAATGAGATCTGGTGCCCTCTTCCATATACATAATAAATAAATAAATCTTAAAAAAACTATATTAATATAATAATCTTATAAGTATTGATCCTGTCTCATAAATATGAAAGTAGCAAGGCAAAATATCACATTCCATAAGTAACCTGAATAACTTGTTACTCTAAATTTGATCACGCTCTAAATTTCCTATGTGTGTCATTTTCTCCAAAAAGTACATTACTTGAGAAAGCTGTTTCCCATCTGTGTAGTTGCAAATAGCATAGGGACTACAACCTTAACTAGTGTTCTTTAAGTTTAAGCACCCAGCCTATAGAGACAGTCTTCCCTTGCACAGTGAGGCTTAAAGTGCACTCTCTTAGAGGTTTTCTTTTCCTTGTACCTGCGCTTAGATAATAAGGCCTTGCACTATTTCTCTGTCTCTAGAAAGAGGAACACCAGCACATGTCAGAAATGGGCATTTTCTCAAACAGTACGTAATGTTCTGGAGGAAAAAATAGCAGATAGAATAGACATAAGAACACTAGAAATCTTAAAATGAACCCAGTCCTATCACAAGCCAAGGACATTGTTACATAAGTCACTGTTCACAAAGAAGAGGCTTTAGGATTAGATAAGCAACAACAGAGTAAACATTTGTACTTAAAAACATATAGGAAAAACATCTTAAAATAGGTCAACAAGCTGCTGCTTCTGTGATATGACAGAACATGTTTTAAACTCCCTAGGTTGCTGCAAGTGTTTTCTAAAATAAGCAAATAAACAGAAAACAAATAAGGAAAAAGCTAGTTTAAATCTAGGTTATTATACAACATCTAGATAGCCAAATAGATTGAGTGAAATGTTCAAGTTTTAGTAAAACAGGTTCTATTTTATAGTTTCAAGCAGAAAGATAGTGAAATGGATTTTTGAAAATACAGCCTCAGAAATCAAAGAGTTAGCTCAACAATTAAAGCACTTGCTGCTCTTGCAGAAGACCCAAGTTCAGTCCCCAGAACTCATGTCAAAAGGCTCATGACTATCTGCAACCTTGCTCCAGGAGCGAGGATGCCTCTGATGGCTGGTCTCTGCAGGCATCTACATTCACATGCACATACCCACACACAGGCACAAATGCGTTCTCAGCCAGTAGTCATGCTCTCTTTTCTTACTAAAGAAATCCCGCTTTTACTCAGGAAGTTAGTGCACCTGATAAAATGCTAAACTTCCCAGGCTCCCTCGCAACAGGGATCTGTGACATTAGAATTTAAAATTTCAAAAGACCCAATTCACCCAATAGATGTGTCTCTTGAAGGATCACCCAGCTCACACAATGAAAACAGCACTTCTGTTTATGTGAACAGAAAAAACAAAGTAATTCAGAGCCCTGGGTCATAATGCTGCAGTGCTCTGCCCTGAACTACCTGTCTCCAATGTTTGTGTTACCGGAGGGTAATAAAAGCCTTCTTAGCTTTAAAATCAGTTTTTACTGGTGTGTTTAAGGTGCATAGCATGATAGGGTAGGCACAGCAGTAAGATAGTTAACATAATTACATCAACTCACACAGTCATTTTCTTTGTTTTTATGGCAAGAACAAAAGAAAAATCTATTCTCACCTACTTTGAGCTATTTAGAATTTCTACTATTTACAATAAATACAATTCCTGACTTGTTGGCCTATTCTATTTCTAACACAGTAACCAGAGATGCTTTAAAGTTACATGTAAGATTCCACTGCCCACATCCCATTAGGCTCTTTACCACCTTTGACCTGGCCCTTCAACATCTCTCAACTCGTTTCCTAGAACCTCTCACCTGCTTTTGCCCTACTCCCGTTTGTATGCTTCAGACACACTGAGGTCCCTGTGCACTGAACAAGCCAGACTGCTGGTCCCTAGGCCTCTGAGGGGCTTCTCATGCTGTACCTAATTTGCTTCCTTCAAGACTGTCTTGCCTCTGAAATAACGTCCCTAACCACTCTTTCCAAAACTGCTCTAATGTTCCCTCCCACTGCTTTCTGACACTTCAGACTGCCTTATTATGTTCAATCATGATTGCTTATTTCTTGTCTTACCACTAAAAAGGAATCTCCCTGAAGACAAGGACCGTATGTGTCTTCTTCTATACTCTATCGCCAGTGACTCATACCAGGTGCTCAATAAATACCTGAATAATAAAAACTTATCATTTCATTTATAGTGTGTGTGTGTGTGTGTGTGTGTGTGTGTGTGTACTTGGCTAGATGGAAGAAATGAGCTGTTGCTATGTCTAGCCAGCCTTACTTCCTGTCTTTCTTGTAGAAGTATGAGCAAGCAGCTGCCCCATGCTTCTGTCACCACAGAGCTGTGCCTGTAACCACGTGGCCACCTGCAGCCATGCCCTTTCCACCATGAGTGACTGTATCTTTCCATACTGTGAGACAAAATAAACCCTTTCCTCCTGGAGCTGCTTCTTCCAAGCATTTGACCCTCTGAGAACAACAATCACTCCATCTTGCCTCTAATCTATGACAGTGCCTGATTCTGATTAAGTAGGTCATATACCTTTATGTAGTAAATGCCCACATACAGAATCATTACCTAAGTATTTACAAGCCCAGGTGAGCAGTGGCAATGCAGGGGGAGGACTAGGGAGGGTTGACATCAAACTTCTACAGGCCAGTCTGACAATTAGTTTGAAATTAAAACAAGAAAAGCAGCAGTTGAAGGCTGGAGCTCAGTGGCAGAGTATATCCACCATGCCCTCAGTTCAATCTCCAATATTGGGGGAAAAAAGATTATGATAATACAAATAAAAGCTTCCTGAGTAGTAAATATTTTGTAATTAAGAGAATGTTTCATATGCCCCATGGCCTCCATTATAACTCTCCCGGAGTACTTACTAAAAAATAAAAGCTGCAAAAATATCAGTAGCTACAAATAACTAGAAGTGCTTACAAAGAAGAATAATACAAACAATTAGCAAGAGCTGTGCTAAGTGTCAAGAACACTTTTCTTGGTAGAGTGTGATGGCCCCTATAAGCTACACTTTCATCTGAAAAGAAAACTCAAAAGAGTTCTTAGCTAAGTTTACTTCAAGTGTAGCTTTAAATCTATATAGGCTGGTATAAAATAGTATGTAGAAAGATAGACTATGAATTGTAAATTTTTAAAGACCCAACAAATCAAAAGTAAGCATTCTTTAACATCAATATTTCAATGAACTTGAAGAAAATAAATGTTGTTCTAATATGTACACTGTACCTTTCTTAGGCATTCATATTCCTCACGAAGTTCTCCGGGCTTGCTTAATTTGATTGGTGCTCTGAATATAAACTCTGGAGGAAAAGGAAAATACTTTTAAATAGGGTTTTGTAAGAAGGGACCATGACAATGTCCTACAACTGACTACCACATTATAAATCACATTAAAAATTTGTTTTGTTTGTTTTTTGATGCAGGGTCTCAGTATATAGCTCTGGGTGTCCTAGAATTCACTGTGTAGACCAAGCTGGTTTTGAACTCTGCCTGCCTCTGCCTCTGTGCTGGGATTAAAGGTATGTGCTATCATACCTGGCTCAGTATCAGTATCTTAATTTGAATATTCACTCATTCATTAAGTCAATACTTACTAAAGGTTATAAATGAGGACTGTTTTAAGCATTGGAAGAAATGTGAACAAAAGCAGTCCTTGTGCCATGAATTACAATCTTGTGGAGGAACAGACATAAGTAACAAGTGTGAATATATTCTGAGTAGCAGCAATAAATGCTATAGAAAGGAAATCAATGTAGGGTAGAAGGAAAAGTCTATTTTATACAGAGTAGTCTGAAAAAGGCTCACTGATAAACATGCCAAAAGACCACAAAGAAAAGTATATTTGAAGCTCCTATGTCACATCACACACACACACACACACACACACACACACACACACCACAGATATACAGATATGTGCATATATGTTTCATATTTTTTTTTAGCATTTAACCTACTTTCTTTATCCCCCAAAGCCTTCAGTGGTTCCCATGAGCCTATGCAACAAAGTCACTACTTCCCAACATGTTCTTCAAAGTGCTCCATTAACTGATCATCTTTTCAAAATCACTACACTGCTCAACCCTAGACTAACCACAAAATAGAAACCATATACATTAAAATTTGTGTGCTGTTTCCAGATCTGAAATTCTAACTTCTCTCCTTTCTGTATATATTTCTAAGCCAAAGACATAAGGTCTATAAGACACATAAAGTACATGGTAGTTATCCAAACGGGCAATAAAAATGAAAATTTAGAACAGGAATAAAAGGTAAGTCTTAAATGTTATCAAAAGGAAGAGCCAAGCATGGTGGTACACGCCTGGGATCCCTGCACACGGGAGCTGAAAGCAGATTGCAATAATTTCAAGACTAGCCTGGCTACAAAGCAAGAAGCTATTTTTCAAAAGGGTGGAGGGGTACCCATTCTATTTCTGTAAATAGGACAAAAGCTTGTATCCCCTAGATGTTTAGTGCTCTAACTATAGTAATAGTTTTGTGGTTTACTGATAACTCTACCACTGTTGCTTCTAGAAAAACTAAGTTCTTCCAAAGCCCTTTGTCTTTTTTCAGTTGTCTCAAATATTTCCAAAAGAAAGTATACTGGGGCTGGAGAGATGGCTCAGAGGTTAAGAGCACCGACTGCTCTTCCAGAGGTCCTGAGTTCAATTCCCAGCACCCACTTGGTGGCTTACAACCATCTGCAATGAGATCTGACACCTCTTCTGTATACATAATAAATATATAAATCTTTAAAAAAAAAAAAAAAAGGAAAGTATACTGAAGAATAAAGAAGATACTTAAACAGGGTGACGTCAAGCTCTCCCTGCACTAAGACAACACCCCGCTCTCAGTTTGGAAGACAATCTATCACCCTCACCCACTTCAAGACCTAATGACTGTTCCAGTCATACCCAAAAGCACATTCCACTTACAAGTGCGTGCATTTAAAAGTCGATCCTTAAAAAGAGAGAAGGAAGAAGAGAAAAGATAGCCAAACTCCTTTTCAAAAAGTACTTCAGGGGCTGGAGATGGCGCAGCAGTTAGGAGCATCCGCTGCTCTTCCAGAGAGCCTGGCTTTAGTTCCCAGAACCTACACAGTGGCTCACAGCCATCTGTAACTCCAGTTCCAAGGGATCCAAGCCATCTTCAGCTCTCCACAGACACCAGACACGCATGTTATGTACAAAATACCTGTAGGCCAAACACTCATCACAAAAAAAAGTACTACAAACGCACGTACTGAAATCCTATTACAGGTAAGATACTTCACACATTTGTCAGTGAAACTTTCACAGCAACATTACAGTTGGTATTATCTATTCTACAACTGAGGTAGGCAACTGTGGGTCTAATGGTCTGCTTAACACAGCACTGCAGGTGCATGGCAGAGATGAAGAGAAACTTTAATAGGAGTAAAAGGAGAAATTATTTAATGATTAAAGGGGCAGGGCTTCCAAAATTAAGGCCAACCTCTCTCCCCTCCTACAAAAAGCACTCAGTGGTGCCCCTCTTGAAAAAGTCCTCCTGGCATGTCTGTGGAAGGTGGTCTTGACTATGAATTGATGCAGGAGGACCCAGCCCACTGGAGGAATGTGCAGTCACCATACTCTGAGCAGGTGGTCCTTGGCTGTATACAGAAGTGAACTAAGTGGGAGTCTGTACTCAAATCAGCAAGCAGCATCCCTCCATGGTTTCTGCTTCAGTTCCTGCTTAAACAGGCTTTTAACATAAACCCCTTTCTACCCTAACTTGATTTTGGTCAGTATTTTATAACAGAAAGGAAACTAGTATACTTCCTTACTTACCTAAAAACACAAATTATTCATTAAAAGATAACAGTTGTGAATTTGTATGAACCTACAGCACAGCAAACAAGCAAAATTTTAAGGAGAAATTAATATGAAATTATGGTAAGAAATTTAATATACCACAATTAAAAACATGCATTAGGCAAACCAAAAAGGTAGTAAAAAATAAACAGAAAAATATGCAATAAAAATATTACATTTGATCATATTTATCTATATGTGTGTCCACTCAATAAGTAGAGTATTTATTACTTAGAGAAAACAAGAAAATTCAAATATTTATAATACACTGCATTACAAAGACATTTCGAACAGTCTCAAAGAATCCATACGATAAAGATTTTGATCTTTCATACTGGCTGCCATTTTCCAAGCTGAGCTTTCTAGCTATGCAAGTGCCAACTGTTACCCAATATTCTTTTTCATTACATTCCTTTCCTGATTAAATTTGTAAAAATAGATTTCTGCTGATTACAACTGACAAGGTTGGCTATTTCTATTTTTCAAATAGTACTCTGAAATAAACAGTAAACCAGGAGCTAGTAACCCAAGAAGAAAAAGAGAAAGATTTTGAAAAGGCCTAATGCAGGTACCACAGTGGGCGCCAAGCTGCAGTGACTGCTAACACTACAATTGAGTTACACGTTCACTCCTCTGCATGGCCGCTTGTCTATCAACAGAACCACTGCTGACAACTGAGTGCTGAGCCCCAGATACAGGAACAGGAACAGATAACAAACCCTTCCTAAGAAGACACTGGGTTACAGTCCCACTAGCATGGAACTGCCATCTGTTCAGCACACCTCAAGTGCTGAAACTTTAGCTTTGTCAATCTAAGAGGCAATGACGACACTTCCTATAGACATTTCATGAGTAAACTGAGGCCTTGCCACACAGCTAAGAGTAGTTTGCATTTCCTCTGAGATCAGTTTTCTTTACTGCTCACATAAACTCATCTTTTTGATTTGTTAAAGTCCAACCATCTGAAGAGCAACACTTTTCTTATCTATCGTTTATGTGGATTCTGCTTATGGTAGACATTCTTATGTAATATATTACTCAAATTGTTGCTTTTTTTTTTTTAAAGATGGGCTCTTTGCCTGGAACTTAGAGATCTACCTGCCTCAGCCTCCCAAGTGCTAGGATTGGGATTAAAGGCATGCATGCCATGCCTGACCTCAAATTGTTCTTTTATGGTTTCTGCATTTTGTACAATATTTGGAAGACCTTGAGACCAAGACATAATCAACTTTATCATAGTTCCTTTTGGTACAAACCAAAACAATCTTCTCAGATTAACTTTTTTAAATTCTAAGTATTTTGAGGAGCAACATAAGGAACATAATCTTATTCAGGCTTATAAATAAGACTACTATCCAACACAAGAGAATAAAAATACTTTAGTGATAGCTTGGAAAAAAATGACAACTTAGTTTATCATTAGGAAATTTTCTCTGTCTAAAACAGTTCTTGCTGGTTATTTATCACACAACAAAGTCTGTTATTTTGTGTAACCAGTATACACTAATTTCAAAAGTGAATAAGATTTCAAGTCTCAAGAGTTTAATATCCTTATCTTGTAAATAATATAAAACTTAAAACTTAACCCTAGACAAGATTCAGAGCCTCAGATAAATCAGGCTCAATTTCCTCTTCTATAAAATCAGAATAATAGTAAATGCTATTCTAATTAATGGTATCTTTCTCTATAGGCTATAAGAATCAAATGAGAATATAGAGAGTGAAAACACCTTGTAAATTATTTCAGACAGTAGAATACAGCATAATTTATTAAATATAAGATCATAGCTGATATTAGTCGTGTGATGCTTTTTATCTTATAACTTGGTTTTATTAGCAAGTTGCTTATAAGAAACGCAGACTTAGCTGTTTTTATATGCATATTCCACAAAAAGTGAAATTCACTTTGGAACATTTATTTAAAAATTCATATAAGACTAAACAGGAACTCAGCATCTGGCATCACAACTCTTTGGGTGGGCTCATAATATCTTTCTCTGTTAATGAAGTGAAAGAATTCAGAAATGTCAAAGCTTCTCTTTGTCTCAGTCTACTTATCTATCAAATACGAATCAAAATACTGGCCAACCGATCTCATATGCAATTAGACCACAATTACTATGATCTATCCTATCTTACTATGCCTCTGACTTGTTTGAAATCAAAAGACAAGAGTAGGATATGCCATCATATTTTCACTAACATTAGAACGGACACAAATCACCTTACTATTGGGTTGGAATAATTTAAAAATGTAAAATGCTCAACTAAGCATGATAGCTCATGCCTGTAACCTCAAAATTCCAAAGGGTGAGACAGGAAAAACTTGGGTCTGAGGCCAGCCTGGGCTACATAATAAGACCCTACATCAGTAATAATAATCATCATCACCATCTCTATATCTTTTAAAAAAAATATTGTAGAGGGCAAGAGGTATTTGTGCACATAGATAAGCCTTGAAGAAGCCAGGAAAAGTGAAACACACAGGCTTGTTTCTTCAAAGGAAGATTTTACCTGTCTTCCTGGAATTCTGGGAAAGGATGTAGTTTACAACCTGGTGATTCCTTGCTATCTTTGAGACAAACTCTACTGTATTCTCCTAAAATGTATGTTTTGCTTATCCCAGACCCTTTCCCCCTAAGTCTTTAGCATTGCTTCTAGGCCATGAAACCCATCCTTGAGTGATGTCACTTGTGCTTTACAACAGCCTAAGTGACTTCTATGTCATCTTAGGGCCAGGCTAATCTGACACCCACAGGCAGTATGTTTACCACAGTCATTTTCCCCAGACCCTAAATCTTGGGCACTATCTCTGAGTCAACAGTACCCATCTTTGTGAAAGAAGCCAGGTGTACTTATAAAGAATTTCAATGTAAACATGTATTAAGCTCTGCTACACTCATGGGATTGAATTGATTGTTATCAGCAAACTTTTTCCAAAATCATGCTGAATTTAAATATGGCTAAAATAAACCATCTCAGACTCTCAAAGTTTAGCCCAGTACCAGTTGCCTACGTTGGGCTACGTTTCATTCTTCCCTTACCTGGACTGTTGCCCTGCCCACTGTAAAGCTTGCGGGACCCCCAACAAAGCACAATGCTTTTTATTTTTTAAACTAATCTACCTCACAGGAAAACATAAGTATAAGTAGTAGTATTACTACGAGTCAATGAAGAATCCTGGCAATAGGCCTGGTATGTGGCATATACCTGTAACCCTGGTATTCAGAAAACTGGAGAAGGATCTTTGTGAATTCCAGTCCAGGCCAGATTACATACTGAGTTCAAGGTCAACCTGGGCTATGCAATAAGACTGTGTCTCAAAAGTTCAAAATAAAAGTTTTATAATAAAAACATGTAACAGTTAATGAGCACACACTATAGACTAAATATCAAATACATGCAAACCACAAATTGCCAGAAAGACAGATATTGCAGACCTAACTGCCTGTCATTATGAAGGTATGCCTACAAAGATAGCCTTTGGCTAATGCCTTGAACTTGGATTTCAGGTAGGCTCCTACCCTCCCTGGCTTTTCTGGTAAGAGTGGTTTGTTGCACATCACTGACTCTAGAAACACCTGCTTACCTATTAGAAGAATGAAATTTTGGTACATGCTCAACAGAAAATGTGTATGATCCATTCATTACAAAAGCTCTAGGCAGTAAGCCTCCAGCAAGTTTCTCTGGTTGGCAACATTCACATATTGCTCCACTTTCTTTGCTGGGGGAATAATACATACCTTGCATGCCTCCACTGAGAGAAAACTATGGAAGCCTGTACCTAATTTCCCCCAGACTTTGTCCTATAAAATGTCAATTTTCCTCAGTATTACTTCACTGTCCTACATCACAGCTATGAGCTCAACTACATGCTGAGTCCTGTTAATGCTCCTGGTGAGTATCTGAGGTTGTGGGTTTTCCAGCACACACACACACACACACACACACACACACACACACACACACACAGTGTAGCCCAGGATAACCTTAAGATCTTCCTGCTTCGGCCTTCTATATTCTGGTATTACAAATGTGCACTACTAAATGCCTAGCTCTAAAAAGTCTTTAGATCCCAGTTTGTATCTGAGAAACGATAGCAAGATTACACATCTATAGTTGTTGGTTCAATATCAACTTTTAATTCATTCTTATTTCCTAGTCAACATTCCTCTAAAATCTGTAAAACTCTACTACAGTTCAATCTTACAGGTAAAATGCTATTTGGCTTAGAATAACTACAACATCAAAACAATGTCTCTGAAACTCTATGAAGTGTGGCATTTTAATCTGTATGGAGAAAATGGACCAAGCAAAGGTCAGAAAATGAAAGCAAGCTCCCCTTTTAAATTTTTTATTACATGTTTAGCAACTTATAGGAGGGGGTGTGTGTGCTACTGTGTGCATACAGAGGTCAAAGGACAGCTGTGGGTCAGCACTTCCCACTGTGTGGGTCCCAGGGTTGAACTCAGGGGGTCAGGGTCGGCAGTATGCACCTCATCTGCTGAGCCATCTTGCTGGTCCAAGGGCTCCTCTTTCAAATCACTCCTTCACAGTTGAGTGGAGACTATATAGCGGTCACTTAACATTATCAGTTAGTATGAACTGGTTTCATGAAGATAGCTTGTACCTGCTGATGTGGGATTTTACTTAATTTTTCCTCACTTCTTAGGACTATATGTCAGCTCCTCTACCCCCAAAGAGGAAACTGAGGTTGAAATGCCAGCAACACTACTACCAGCAGAGGAACAAACATCAAGGCCAATAGGAAATGCAGCACAACCCTCTCTTACACAAAGGAGTTAGTTACACACACACACACACACACACACACACACACACACACACACACCAATCCCATGAGACCTTGTTGCTTAGCTGGTTAAAAGTATTACTCAGGAAGACATCTACCAACTGTTCAATGATTCCCAAGTGCTTCAGTAGCATGAGAAGAACCACTCACCCTTGCAGAAAGAAGTGCTAGACATGGCTTTGGATGCATGCAAGCACAGACTATCCCCATTCATAAACAAATCCAGGGGCTGACAGAATTTCCTGATGCCTGTCCTCTGACTCTGACTATGCATATCAGGAAGACAAACTCCCAAGGGATGAGACTGTCTAAGGATGATACAAACCTGTGGTCAGTGACTTAAGCATTGTACTTACTTTAGTCTAATGTAAATTCTAAGAACAGAAAAACATCCTTAAAGATTCTTCTTAAGAAAGGACTCCCGGGCCAGGCGGTGGTGGCGCATGCCTTTAATCCCAGCACTCGGGAGGCAGAGGCAGGCGGATCTTTGTGAGTTCGAGGCCAGCCGGGTCTACCAAGTGAGATCCAGGAAAGACACAAAGCTACACAGAGAAACCCTGTCTCAAAAAACAAAACAAAACAAAAACAAAGAAAGAGAGGCCTCCCTGGAGCAGGGTGACTAGTGATTTGTTAATAAAAAGAAATGAACTACAAGACAGAAATTTTGCTGCTTGTACCACGTCCAGTGTCACTACCAGAACATCCACACTCACTGTAGCACTTTTTTAAATTTTATTTATTGTGTTTGGGTGTTTTGTCTGTATGTATGTCTCTGCACCATGTGTTTGCCTGGTGCCTATGGATGCCAGGAAAGGGCACCGGATCCCCTGGAACTGGAGTTACAGACAGTTGTGAGTTGCTGTGTGGTGCTGGGAGCTGAACATGAGTCCTCTGGAAGAGAGGCCAATGCTCTTAACCCCTAAGCCATCTCTCTAGTCCTTCAATGTAGGGTTAGATTTTTTCTTTTTTAGAACCCTACTCTATTGTACTGGAAGATGCTAGCTTACCAACCCCAAAGGCCAAAGTCAACTGTCCTCTAGTTCTGGGACATGACTAGTTCCCCATCACAAGTTTAATTTCTTATGAATGTAACAGAATAAAAGAGAATTTTGGAAGACCTATTTTTAGATTTTAGTGAGAATATTCTCACTGACTAGCTATTTGTCCTTGAGACAATTTTTTAAAACTCTCTTGGCATGAATTTCCTTATTTGTGATTTTATAATAATATAACATCTTAGAACTATAGACATGATATAAAACAATGAATTCAAAAGGTTGTAAATTGTTAAAGTGTTTGGTGAGTTATTTACCACCATGCAAACACATGGTTAGATTAATATCTCCTGAAAAATGGTTAACTGGGGAGTGTTGCATTCTCTTCAAACATAAAGGGACAATTGTCTATAACCACCAGAGCTGGCTATTTACCACTTACATTTCACTACAATATAAGAGACAGTCATGGGACACAGTCTCTGCCACCTCTGTCGTTTGTATCCCCTCGTTCCTTCCTTTCATCTGCCCCACGTCTATTCCTGAAATGCTCTCAACCTTCTGCGCTCACTCTTCTCAGCCACTCTCCTTACTCACCTTGTACCAGGCTAAAAGTAAAGCACCCTTCAATAGTAGTCAACTGTGTGGAACTCAGGGTGTGCTGGGCCCATGTCTAATGCACTAATCATAATGTCTCTGTGCTGCATCCTTATTACCATTTTCCTAATGAGGAAACTGAGGCAAGGAGATTTTTAGTTTGCTAATGCCCCAGTGCTGTAAGAAAACCATGACTGAAACCCAGGCAATCTAGATTCAGGTTCTGTACACACACACACACACACACACACACACACACACACAAAACAAAGGACATAGGAAATTACAGCCTAGGTTATACAAACTATAAAAACCATTAAAAACAAAATACTTTAATGTAGCAGGTTGGCAAAGATCAAAAAGTTTGCTTTAGACAAGAGTTGGTAAGGATACTGTTATCTTTTTTTTTTAATTGAAAATAGGTTTTTTTTTCTCACGTTATATATCCTGATTAGTTCCCTCTACTCCTCCCAGCTCCTCTCCATCTCCTCTCTCATCCAGCTCCACCCTCTTTCTATCTCTCATTAGAAAACAAACAGGCTTCTATGGGATAATAATAAAATAAGATAAAACAACACTAACACATTGGAACTGGACAAAACAAATGAACAGAAGGAAAAGAGCCTAAGAGAAGGCACAGGAGCAGAGACCCACTCACTCACACATTCAGGAATCCCATAAAAACACTAAACTGGAAGCCATAACGTATATGCAAAAGCCCTGCTGGGTAAAAAGAGAGAAAAAACATATGAATAAAATAAAAATAAACAATAGTACAATAAAATTAGAATAAAAATGAGTCTTGACAAGGCATTATAGGACAAGGAATCTCCAAAGATGCACAGAGTTCATTTTCTGTTGACCAACTACTGCTGGACATGCAGTCTACTCTTCAAGAGAAGTTTGTTTCCCCACTGAGACTCACTTTGAGGAAACTAAATTTATGTTTGCAAGTGGTTACCAATTGGAGATTGTTTCTGAGTTCAGAAAGGGGGCACGTGCCTACTTCTCCTTTTGGCTCTCGGACCCCAACTGGCACAGACCCATGCAGGCCCTGGAGTAGTATGGAAACCTAACACAGAAAAAACTTCCTAAAATATAAACATATATGAAGGCGATCTAAATGAAATAGCCAAAAAAATGGGGGAGACAGAGCCCAAACTGGCCATCTCTTGTCACCAAATGAAGCTTCCAAGATTGGATTTTATCTACTGAGTTGTGGCCACAGGGGTCCCACATGAATCTCCAACAACCCAGGTTGTTGCTAAGACTCTAGGTTGCTCTCTTCTGACTGACAATAAGGCCCATTGCTGAAGACAACACCCACACAACACTTCAGACATGGAGAAGCCAAGCTGATGACTACACAGAACATTCACTCCTGTTTTCTAGCATCTTTGGTGCAGGAAGGTACTCTGCAAGCTACCAAAAGAGAAACATAAACCCTCTGATGTCCAATGCGGTCGCCTGCGAGATATGCTAGTGCAATGGTGGTACAAAGTTTATGGGAGTCACCAACCAGTGTCTGGTTTGGTTGAAGGTCCACTCCACAAGACAGAACCTATCCCTGACACTGCTTAGGTGACCAAGAACCTGAAACGAGACAGCCCAGGGAACTAGGGTAAAACCAAACACTACTAGCAATAAAATGACTATTCTCATAGACCAGTGCTCAGCCACCATCAGAGAAGTTGCCTCCTATAGCAGATAGGAACAAATATAGAGACCTACAGCCAGTTTATATAGAGAATAAGAGACCTTGGAACACTCAGCCCTAAACAGGATGTCTCCATCAAATCTCTCCCCTTAGGGCTCAAGAAACCCCAAAGAAGAGGAGACAGAAAGAGTGTAAGAGCCAGAGGGGATGGAGGACACCAAGGGAACAAGGCCCTCTAAATCAACATGATTGACACACATACGACCTCACAGAGACCGAAGTAGCATGCACTTTAAGATACTATATCTTGAAAATAAAGTGTGCAAAGATGTCTGTACAAGAATGCTCACTGCAGATCACTCACAGTACTTAAGACTACCACCCGAGCAGCCTGCAAATCGAAACTGACTAGACAAAGTGCTATGCAAGTGGGACACCATTTCTGTACCAGCCACTCCTACAAGGCTGCTTTCCCTAGCTCCTAAGTCGGCCTGGTGATCTGGGGTAAGACGTCATCCACTGTGCATAAAAACACAGCAGCTCTGGATGGATCATCTCCCTGCTGAGGCTCACCATGTTCTCCAACAACAGTCAGGAGAGTAAATCACCCCACTACCTAAACAGGACATAAACGGACTCAAAGCTGCTGCAGCCTCTGGTTTGTAAACGTTACTCTGACCTTGCTCTCACCCCACAGGGGTCCAATGAGGGTCCTGGGCATTCACCAGACCCAGCCTTCCTCAGAAGCTCCTGGAAACTTTCCTCCTCAACACTGAAAGACAGCTAAAAGACCTCTTGTTTCTTAGTGGCTTCTGGAAGGCTCCCCAGCCTCTTACCCTGCTCACTTCAGCCAGCAAATGCCCCAGAGACAGCAGAGAACGCACCTCCTCACTAGGGCCCTAGCCTGTCAGGTCTGGCTGTGTGGCACCCTGAGTGATGCTTTTTGTCTCTGCAGGCCCATAAGGAGAGCATGTCTGACTCTCTGCTTCTTGCTTTTCTTACTAGCTGCTCCCTCCCTTCACCAAGAATCCACAAACGTCTGAAGCCCTGGCTGCCTTGGCAACCTTACAACGCTCCCACATGGATTTTTTTTTTTTTTTAAATAAGGCTCTTCTAGTTATTCTCAGTAGGGGTTTGTCTGCTACAATCTGTTCCACTGTAGTCAAAAGAATTTAAAATCTACATACTTCATAAGCACTGTAAGAAAAACAAGATTTCATGATAAAAGCACAAAGCACAAATGAGACCAAACTATTTTTTCAAATTCTGAGATGAAGCACATTGTAAGGCAAACATGGATACACAGATGAATCTGAAGGAAAAAGAAAGGACCAACAGGAGCTGACATAATAAAGGCCAGGCTGCCTGAAGTTGTGGTAGATATCAAGGAAAAATACTGGCAAAGACAACCAAGCTGCTCAGAAACTAGATGAATATGCTGAGAGGTAAGAGCGGAACACAGGAGACGGTGGACAGCAATGGACGGCCATGCTGAGTAGAGGCCATGGGGTGCAAGGACACAGGAGACGGTGGACAGAGACAGACGGCCATGCTGAGTGGAGGCCATGGGGTGGAAACCATAGCTGAGGAGGCTAAAGGGTAGGACTAAAGCCTGAGGATTAGTTCTAGACACAAAACAATGCATTTCTGCCTCTAAGGGGCATGGGCAAAGTGGTATGAAACTCCTCTAAACGTGAGGATATGGATGGAGGAGACGAGGTCGGAGCAATTATTATTGAGTGAATGTTCTAACGAGACATGGGTCCTAAGAATGAGAGAGGACTGAGAAGAAGAGACAGGCCTAACAGAGCCACAGGAGAACAGAGGGAACACTCTAAAAAGGCTAAAACAGTACCACCAAGATGGCTCAGCGGAAAAGGGCACTTGCAACCAAGCCTGGTGACATCAATTTGATCCCGAAACCTACATGGTGGAAGGAGAGAAGTGACTCCTGCATGCTGTCCTGACTCCAGACAGGTATACACAAAGGTATACACAAAAGAAATAACTGTAAAAAGCTTTAAATGATTAACATCTTGCTAGCAAAGACAGAAAAGAGGCTTGGCTCTGATGCATGCTGGAGTGGAGGGTGAGAGAACACACCACAACTGCCTACGGCACCTGAACACAGTGCTGAGACTCAGACACAGTTACAAACGTTAAACATGGCCGGGCGGCGGTGGCGCACGCCTGGAATCCCAGAACTCAGGAGGCAGAGCCAGGAGGATCTCTGTGAGTTTGAGGCCAGCCTGGGCTACCAAGTGAGTTCCAGGAAAGGGGCAAAGCTACACAGAGAACCCTGTCTCGAAAAAAAAAAAAAAAAAGTTAACCATGTGTGCAAAGGAAAAATCAGGGCTTGATCCTATCCCCAGCTACCAGCATGCACTGGGGTGTGGGGCAGATAAAGGGGAAATACTGTACCTCTTCAAAACATAGTAAGTGCAGAGATGCACAGAAAACGAATCACTATTGACACACTCTCAACTTACCCATGTGTGTATGTATTATGTCTGCGCCTATCCAACAACCTCCAAACAACTGTCAAATAGAACACATGAAAAGAGACCTTTGTGAGGAGAGCCTCACCGTGTTCGCGAACACTGTCCCGAGTGCTGAGATGACAGGCACTGGCCCACCACAGCCAGCCCTCCGAAAGGAGGCCTTCTAACGTTAAATTCAGCACACACTCTGCAGCACGAGAGGAAGAATAGAAGGAAGTCATAAATGTGTACTAAAACCAAACTAATAAGCCCCCACACTACGGGGGCTACAGCTCAGAGTCGGAGCACTTACATCACAAGGTGGGCAGTGGGTTCAAATCCCAGTACCACAAGGGAAACAAAAGCTTATTGTCTGCTCTTCTGTGTTTGCTCCTTCTGAGGGTGTGGACGGCGGCCAAGCGTCAGTCAACTATACTAACCTAGCACAACTGCACACTTCCTCACCCAAGACAGGAAGAATTATAGTAGGCAATACCAAGAGTGCTTGCCTGGGAAGACGGTGCAGAGGGGAAAGGCTAAGCACTAAGAACATGGACAACACTTGCTGCTCTTCCGGAGGACATGGGTTTGATTCCCAGCACTCACACGGTAGCTCACAACTGCCTATAACTCAAGTTCCAGGGGATCTGATGTATTCTTCTGACCTCCACAGGCACTAGGTATAAATTGGGTACATACACATATGTAAGTAAACAAAACACTCGTATATTTTAAATAAACATTTAAATTTAAATAAATATTTAAATATAAAAAATTTTTAAATTTTTCTTAAAAGCTAGTAAAATTTAGAATCAAGTATGGAGACTACCTACCAATGCATAAACCTGAACATCTCTAATCACCATTACACTCAATTTCACTGTTTATATTTTTAAAGCATCCCTTGGTAAAGCATTAATCAAATCAAAATTTCACAGCTCATACACTAAGAATTTATGTTTATAACTTCATATATAATAATTTAATTTCTAGGAATGTATCTTAAAAAATGTTCTAGAACAGAACAGAAACACTTATATAAAACTTTTTCAGGGCCCACAAGATAGCTTGGCAAAGATGCTTGCCACCAAGCCTGATGGCCTGAATTTGACCCCAGGGCCCACATCAGAGAAGGAAAGAGCCAGCTCCTCAAGCTGTCTTCCAACTTCCTAAAGCATACTGTAATCCAACACACACACATCCACGCAAAGAAACATAAGTTAAAAGTTAAAAAGCGGGGCTGGAGAGATGGCTCAGAGGTTAAGAGCACTGACTGCTCTTCTAGAGGTCCTGAGTTCAATTCCCAGCACCCACATGGTGGCTCACAACCATCTGTAATGAGATCTTGTGCCCTCTTCTGGCCTGCAGACAGAACACTGTATACACAATAAATAAATAAAATATTTTTTTAGGGCTAGAGAGATGGCTGAGAGGTTAAGAGCACTGACTGCTCTTCCAGAGGTCCTGAGTTCAATTCCCAGCAACCACATGGTGGCTCACAACCATCTGTAATGAGATCTGGCGCCCTCTTCTGGCCTGCAGTCATACATGTTGTATACATAATAAATAAATAAATCTTTAAAAAAATTTTTTTTAAGTTAAAAAGATTTTCACTACAAAATGAAAACCAAAAATAACCTCAGTGCTCAACACTGAGAGACTGATTAGGCTAATTATGACAAGCCAGACAATGGACTATTATTTAGCTATAAAAATTATATAGAGGACTATGCTGGCTAATTTTATGACAACCTGACAGAAGCTAAAGCCATTTGAGAGGATGGAACCTGAGAAAATGCCTCCCTATGACTGGGCTGTGGGCAAGCCTGTAGGGCATTTTCTTTATTATTATTATTATTGTTGTTATTATTATTATTATTAACTTTAAAAATTTTTATTTTACATGCCAGTTTCCCCTCCCTCCTTTCATCCTGTTCCCATTCCCCCATGTCTTTTTTACTCCCCCACCCACTCCTCAGAAAGGGTAAGGTCTCCCATGGGAGTCAACAGATGAGGAAGGGCCCAGCCCATTGTGGATAGTATCATCCCTGGGCTAGTGTCCTGAGTTCTGTAAGAAAGCAGACTGAGCAAGTAAGCACCCCTCTGTGACCTCTGCATCAGCTCCTGCCCCCAGGTTCCTGCCCTGCTTGAGTTCCTGTCCTGACTTCCTTCAGTGATGAACTAAGATGTGCAAGTGGAAGCCAAATCAGCCCTCTCCTCCCCACGTTGCTTTGCTCATGGTGTTTCACTATAACAACAGTAACCCAAAATAAGACGAGGGGATTTTTTTAAATTTATTTATTGAGTACACTGCACAGGGCAATAGCTGGGCAGTAACTAGAATACCCAATAACATAAGTTGCTTTAATAAGATGAAAAGCCATTGTTAGAGTACTGACATGCTAGAAAAAAAAAAATGGTGACTTAATAGAATTCATAAAAGGAGAAAAAGAAAATCAAAGTGCTAACATAGGAGTGAGTGAGTGAGTGAGTGAGTGTGTGTGTGTGTGTGTGTGTGTGTGTGTGTGTGTGTACACACCATGGAAACAGTCACAAGATATTAGGAGGTCAAAGAGGAAATGAGCAGTGAAGAAGGGAAAGTGACTGAGAAGAGAAAACACATAAATACGAGCATGCAACCTTCCACAAAGAAGTTTAGTTTGGTTTATTAGCTAGACACATCTACACACGGTCCCAGAAGAGCTGCAGGGCTAGCAGTCACACAGGACAAGCAACTGCCGAATCAACCCTACAGCCAAGTGCTGCAGTCAGGAGTCCCGGGGAGGGAGCAGGGCTGGAAGGAGAGGCAGGCTTTCGGAAGGAAGGGTGAAGCAACACTAACCAGTGGCCACAGTGTGCCAACTCCCGAATCAGAGAAACCGACAGTAGAGGTCAACAGACTTGCAAAGGCAGATTTAAAACTAGAGACAGGCAAGTAACACTTCCACACTGAATCAAAAAATGGCCCCCAAAGCAATGTTTTCTTGTTAGGCAACCTGCAATGGATCATCAGTAAAACCCTATGATTAAAGAGGTCACAGAATCAAATGTAGGAACAGGACTCAGCAGCAGCTGAGAAGAAAGGCTTGGGCCTCAGGGCTCTCAACCAAGGCGAGCAAAGAACCACATGTCCACAGCATCACATTCACCATCATGGAACAATGACCTCTGATTTCTTCTATGTGAGGCAAAACATTATTCATAATTGTGGTTTGCATGAAAATGGCCCCCACGACTCAGAGAGTGGCGCTAGGAGGAGGTGTGGCCTTGGAGGAAGGGTGTCACTGTGGGGTGGGCTTTGAGATTTCAAAAGCTCAAGCCAGGCCCAGTGCCTCTCTTCCTGCAGTCTGCTGATCCAGATGCAGAACTCCCAGCTACCTCTCCAACACGCATGTGCTGCCATGCTTCCACTACGCTCCCGCCATGACGATTATGGACTACACCTCTGAATGTAAGCCAGCTCCAATTCAATGCTTTCCTTTCTAAGATTTGCCGTGGTCATGGTGTCTCTTCTCAGCAACAGGACACTGACTACGACAACAATCATCAATAAAATGATTTCTAAGTTTGAAAGAGTCCAGAATCTAGCACCAAACAGACCTGTGCTCAATTGTACCCTATCCTGGATTGTACCTCCACTATTCTTCCTGGCTAGCTTGATTCTTTAACTATAAATAAAATGGGAGTAACTCCTATCTGAATAATCGACTAATCTTCCAGTATTACTGAGGACAGCTTGCGTGCATATTCAATGGCAGCCTCCCTGTCTCTCAAACTTTCCATCTATCCTCAACTTTGCTTCTCTAGCTCTGTATAACGAGATCTGGCCCTATCATCCTCCTAATGAGTAACTGTGGTTAGCCTTTAACTCCCTCCAAGATCTATACAATAGAACCCTAAACCTAACACTCCAAGCATATCTTTACCCTTCCTCCAATAGACCTGTCACCAGCCCTTACCCACTATTTCTAATATGTCATACTTGAACTTCACACATGCTGCTTCTTCCTAAAATGTTTTTTCTCCTTCATCGCAGGATGATCCTCTATCCATACTTCAAATCCTGCCTTCTCCTTTTCCAAAGCTTTTCTACTAACCCAGAGAGAAGTATTACCTGTCTGACACTCACAGCATTCTATAAATGTACTAGCATGTATCTATCACACATGCTATGAAGGCTTGACTCTGCCTCACTGCCTAGGGATAAAGATAGAAAAGATCACTAAGTATGTATCCAAGTGTCATTCAGTGCCTTCAAAAAGTGTTTGTTGAATTATCCAATGAGAATATAAACTTCCATTCAGTTTTCTCTACTCAAAGTCTCTGGAATCATCAATTTCTCCCCTCTACCATAATACACAAATGTAACATATCTATTGTTGACTTAGTATCACCTATCTTAAAGAGAAAAGCCTCTTAAGCTCTTACCCCACAGGTACTGATTCTCTGCTCCCTTGACAACAAACCTATGAAGACTATCTGTTCTGCAATCTTGTTCTTAGTTCTCAATTCAGCCCAGTCTGGGGGTATTCTGTTGCTGTTGGTTTGGTTTATGTGAGTGTTTGCTTCCATCCAACTACTGTACCAAATGCTTTTTCAAATGCTCAAATGCACCTCTGGTTAGCCAAAGATGGCTAACAGTACAGATGGAAAACAGTTAAGAGGATGGACATAATCCACGGTACAGAGTCTACACTTATATCGAAGAACTACGGCGCTCTAGTATCACCTAAGCGGCCTTATTGAAAACATGAGTCTGGGATAGTGCAGCCCATTGGTCTTTACAGCAGTACCATCCACTCCCCCGGAAAGAAAGGAATAAATAACCAGCCAGCACTGTCCTTTGTATTACACCTCCTTACCACCTCTAGAGCTGCCCAGAATGTATTCTTCCAAAGCAAATGCGAAAGCACACGTTCCTCAGCGTTCCTCTTTTTAATACACTTTGCTCTCAAGTCCAGCCTTTCTAGGAACCTAGTCCAGTGCCTTACACAAATTAGGAATTCCTCATTAAATACAGCATAAAGCCTTAGCATACAGGCAAAGTAAATTCCATAAATGCTAATTCTTCTACCTCCAAAACTTTCCTGCCTATATCAAACAACGCCTAAAGCTGACAAATCCTTCATATCCTATTTAACAAGCCTACTTATTTCTGTCAGAAATATCTGCATTGTGAGAGAATTACAAGAACAAGACACACACAGAGTTACTCAATTTCACACACTACAGGATAAATTTAAGTAAAATCGTGATGCGGTAGAAATTTCCCAGACTCTGAAATTCCAGACATTTAGGTGATTAAACATAAACCTGAATTCGCACACAAGCCACACATACCTGTTCATACATGTTCTGGTTTTTTCTGTTGCTGTAATAAGACACCCTGACCAAAGCAACTTAGGGAGGAAATCGGGTGTTTGGCTTACACTTCCAGTTCAGTCTATCACTGAGGGAAGTCAGAGGAGGGACTCAGCAGAAATCCTCTGCTTGCTAGCTTCCTCTTTGGCACACTCCAAGGTTCCTGCTTGACTAGCTTTCTTATATGGGCCAGAAGCACCTGCCTATGGCTGGTGCCATCCACAGGGAGCTGGGCCCTCCTGCATCAACTAATTACCAAATAACCCCTCAGACCAATCTGTACCCCCCAAATGCCCAAAGACCAATCTGATCTAGGCAATTCCCCAGTCAATGTTTTCCTCTCAGATAATTCTAGTCTGTGTCAACTTGACAGTTACTACTAACTGGAACAATGGGTAAAAAGTCTGGCAAAATTTACCCTCATTATCAATGGCTGTCTCTGAAATGGGAAAACAATAGCGTATAATATTACCAATGTCTTCACTGTGCCTTTTTTTCTGTATGCATGTCTGCATGAGGGTGTCAGATCCTCTGGAACTGGAGTTATAGACAGTTGTGAGCTGTCATGTGGGTGCTGGGACTTGAACCCAGGTCCTTTGGAAGAACAGCCAGCACTTTTTTGTTTGTTTGTTTTGGTTTTGGTTTTGTTTTGTTTTTCAAGACAGGGTTTCTCTGTGTAGTTTTGGTGCCTGTCCTGGATCTTGCTCTGTAGCCCAGGCTGGCCTTGAACTCTGCCTGGCTCTGCCTCCCGAATGCTGGGATTAAAGGTGTGAACCACCACCACCCGGCTGCAGTACTCTAACCACTGAGCCATCTCTCCAGCCCTCGTGCATTTCTGGTGTTTAATTTTCCTATACTGAACGCAAATGACTAGTAAGTTTCTCCATACTTAGGTTTTGCTCTCCATAAATCCATTCTGCCCACTACTGTCAAAACAATTTCAACAGTCTTCCTCTTCTTTGTATCCCTAGTAACTAGCACTGTGCTTGGCACAATAGTTAATGAATACATTAATAATGAATAAAACCTAGTATTAGGTATTTGCTTTCTCTAAAGCACCTAACATGTGCCATCTCACCTAATCCATACCACTTTCCAATGCAACCATTATTCAAACTTAGAAATGAATTTTAGGTGCAATTTAAGCAGCTTGCCCAAAGCCTCACAGCTACTACAGGGTCTCAAGCTAGAATTCACATTCAGATCCACTACTTTTCATTCTATCTTTCTTCCAGAATACTTTTCAGTATACAAATAGTTACACTTCAGTAGGGAGCAGAAGATATTATTAATCATGTATGCATTTTATAATCCTTCTGATCTCAGTTAAAGTATAAATGCATTAGAATATTGCTGTTCCAGACCCAGTTGCTACTGAGAACTATGTCTGGGTCCATGGTCCTACCACAGCTGGAGTCTGTGCTGAAGTTCATGTATGGTATTGTCACCAAAGGTCGCATAGAAGCCTGGGGTTGAAGCCGCCACCTGAGGCCTTGGTGGTGTCCGGGGTGGCATCATGATATGAGTGGCCAGTGCTTCCAGCAGAGCCAGGATGTTGTCTGGGCACCAGCTGCTGCTGAGGGCCATGTCTGTGGCCTGTGTCACCTCAGGGCCATAGGAACCATGCATGATGAAATCAGAGGGCCATGATGAGCCAAGCCGCCCTTTGCTGGCCCTTGCACTTGGGAGATATGGCCCCATCCCTCAGCACAGGTGAGGGAGAATGAACCCTGATGACAGGGGCATAGGGGAGCTGGCCCTGCCCCATCACCTGAGGTAGGCGGCCCCAATGGCCCACAGCAGGGTCTTGAGTTGGCCCACCCTCACATCTACTCCATCAAGAACCTGCTGGAGCTTGTGAAGGGACTGGTTCTGTGCTACAATATCCTCAGGATCTCTAGGACTCAGGATGGCCACAGGATATCCCAGAGGTGTTCCAGTGAGGATCCAGTGATGCTGGTGTACCAGACACCAGAGGTCTTGAACCAGACCAGTGACTCACTGCAATGAGCATTTGCTAGTAAAGCTGATTGAACAAAAGGATATACTATGTGACACACCACTCCCAATGCCACCAGGACAAATGAACAGGTGTTAGGCGGGAAAGAAGGAGAATCGAAGAGGGTTCTGTCTGTTTGTTTGTTCTTGTTTCTGTTTGCTTGCTTGCTTGCTATGCTTTGATTTTTTTAAATTTTCTTTTGGGGGACACTGCAGGGGTGAGGGGAGGATATGGGGGGACTGGGAGGTGAGGGAAATGCATGATGTTAAATTCCCAAAGATTCAATAAAGAAATTATCTTGGGGGGGGGGCGGAGAATACTACAGTGCCTATCAAGATGAAGAGAAAAAATAAACTGACCTGACAGTACATTTGCAGAATGCCCTTCTCTCCCCTTTCACAGGTAACTTTCACTACTCAATTAGCATCATACATCATCCTAAACATTATAATCAAGTTACTGATGAAGATGAACACATATAATAAATCCTGGCTACTGAAGAAAAAGACATTCAACAAAACGGAAAAATACCAGTCCATGACTCCATCAGGATGGTGTTAAAGTAGAGAAGTTCTGAACTTAGGCCCTAATACGGACAGCTACCCCATTCATCCAGCACATGCTTAAGAGCCTACTGTGTGCCAGGTAGTGCGGCACCACAGAAATCAGGCCACCCTCCCCAGGCCCCATCCCTGATCCTAGCACTTTCAGCCAGATCCCATCTCCACCAGGGAGAGAGATGAACATCAGGCTTAAGTAGGAATTATGTCTATGGAAACATTCCGAACGGTGGACAGCACGTAAGTTTTCAGTCAGTGACAATTTACTAGGTAGGCCTGGCCCTGACCTCCTTTAACCATTAACTGCTTCCTACCAAAATGCGGTAAATTATCTCCAGCCACTGGAAAACCAGAAGCAATTCATAAACAAATGGGCATTCCTGCAGTCTGCAGCAAGAGAGAAAAATTATCTCTGTCACTTTAGCTCTCTCCCAAGCATGGGGACTTTGCAAAGGCGCCTGCCCTGTTCCTCTTCTGTAGAGATGGACCCTCCCTCCCTTGCTGTCCTCCATTTCTTCCTTCCTTCCCTCCCTCCTTCCTTCCTTCCTTCCTTCCTTCCCTCCCTCCCTCCCTCCCTCCCTCCCTCCCTCCCTCCCTCCCTCCCTCCTTTCTTTCTTTCTTTCTTTCTTTCTTTCTTTCTTTCTTTCTTTCTTTCACTAACCGCCAGAAAGACTAGTCTCCACTGCTGACTTCATCTCAGGCCTTCCCTTCCAATAAGGCCATCTTTGTGCACCTTTCTATTTATATCCATGGCATCAGCTGGAGCTTTTCTGACTGCACTGAACATTTTTTTCAAGATTTATTCATGATGAGATGTAAGAACTTCATTCATTCATTGTAATAACAGCTACAGAAGTGAGCCATAACTCATCTGCAGGCTGAGATGAACTGTGTGAGCATGCGCATGCGTACCTGTGAGCTCCCCTAGGGCAGGTGACCACTACTGGAAAGGCTGCACAGCGTGTATCAGGCGAGGCCAAAACCTCCTCTCCTCTCACTGGACACTTGCCCATTCTTTTAGATCATGTACCTCTGAATTTTACCTACTGCTACTTTTCTAACTTTAGTTGACCACTTGGTTTTGTTACTTTTAGAAACTGGGTGCAATCCCCAGCACAGGGCCGGGGTACAGGCGGGGGGGGGGTGGGGGGGGGGGCGGGGGGGGGGGCGGGGGGGCGGCGGCACAGGACACGGCTGCTGTTTCATCGCAGTGTGTTTAGTTATGGCTCCGTGTTTTTCAATTCTTGCTGGACTTCATGAATATTAAAAGATTCAGGGTTTTTTATTAGTTCTGAAATTCTCTCAAGTCATCCTATCTTCAGATCCTGCATCCCCCTTGTTCTATCTGCTTTTCTCCTGGAATTAATACATTTGGAGCTTCCTGATCAACCCCTCGCTCGTTCCTGGTTTTCTATTCGATGTGGACCTGAGGAGCTTCCTCAATACTCACCTACTTTCTCACATGTAAAAAGCAGCATTCACCCTCACTGACTTTGGATTTCGGCTACAGTTCGTTTTTACAAATTGTTTCATGGCTTGTTCAGAGGTGTTCAATTCTGGATGTCTTTATATAAAAGATATTCAGTTCCGGAACAGCGTTAGTCCTGAACTATGCTCGCTTACTGGGGTGTCAGTCCTGAACCACACTCACGTTAACTATCCTCTGAGCTCCAGTCCCTGTTTTCTGCCTGTGGCCTCTCCTATTATTTTCCCAGCATAGGTTATTTGAACCAAAACCTCTCTGATCTTGAATGTGAAAAAGCTATACATCCTGTGTTCTAGTTTCTTAGGAAAGCATTTTTTTTTTTTTTTAAGTTCCTCTTTGCAAAAAAGCCCAGGCAAATCAAGACAAGATTTTTCTTCTTCTTTCTTTGTGATGGAGGGTAAATTTTTTTTATAGCCAATCCTTTCACAGAGAATATAACCCATGAAGAACCCCAGAGCTTTGCAGAAGTCTTAGCTTCTTACACATGGCTAAACTCAATTCAGTCCCCCAGGAGGAGAAAAACAGAACCTCCTCCCTCACTCAGATCCCTTGAGCCTGCTGGGGATAACACGGCAGGGCTCAAGGACTCAACGGTTTGGACAGCTCTGTGTCTGTTGACTACTGTCTCCCAGCAAGCTCAGGACTGCTCGCACACACACACACACACACACACACACACACACACACACACACACACACACACACTGGAAGTCACCAGTCTGCCTGGTTGGGCGCAGTCTCCCTTAGCCATCTTTCAAAGACAAGCAGGGTTTCCGACACGCGTGCCAGTTGCCCATCACAGTCTCTAAGGTGCAAACATGAACTCCTCTGGGATCTCCAGTGCGTTCTCACTCTTGGGCAAAGCGTCCGAAGTCCACTATCACCCAGCACGTCCTGTCCCCATCCTTCTACTCTCTCCTGGACACTCTGGGTTCTAACTCCTGGGCCAGACTGGCTTTATTAAGACCAATAAAACAAGTAAGTGAGTGTCTTCAAAAAATGATAGGAACCAAATATTCAGTAAATTAATCAAATAAAATGTGATGAAAATGAATATCATATTCTTGAGTAAATTCACATACAAATGAATTCAGGGTGGGCAACTCTTCTAAATTAACTAGAAGTCAGGGAGCAGGAGTAAGAGAGGAAACACCACCTGAATTCCTGCTGCTCAATCTGAATGCACAGATCTGAGCTATTCTTTCCACAGTAATTCATTTCACTGGAAGAAGAGATGGTGAGGTAATCTCCACTGAGTTTTGCACAGCATATAAACAGGCGTGAGGCACATGGTTCCTGCTTAGTGCAACACAAAAGGACATGCTTATGCACGTCATTAAGGAGAAAGGGATGAGTCACTTTATGTATCTTGAAACAAATCCTTATAGACCAGGGAGATCCCTGTCCTTTTATACAATCCATAGTTTCATTATTCACTAGTCCTAAAAGCAATTTAGGCAACACACATTGCAGACGTTGTCTGACAACTGAGTAATAAACCAAAACTATTTGCTTTTCACCGAAAGCAAATGTTTAAAATGTGTGTTAATCATAAGTGAACAGGAAGTGTGAACAGGGATGTTTGTGTAGGAAGACTATGGAATAAAAAAAGGAAGAATAAATAAGGTACTATTCACTTTTTCATCTACTAATTTTTTGAAATTCAATTTTAAGACAAAAATAGAAGAAAAAAAAAACCCTGCCAACTTAAAATGGTTATCAGCCTTTGTCTAACTTACTAGAATTATGCGGTCTATACTAGAATTACTTCAATCATTACCTGTAGTAGAAGAAAAAAAGAATTGTCCTAAAAACAATAAAGTTCCCATTTCAAGATCAAAAACAGTATAATTTAGAAGGATCTTTGGCTTTAATTCTCAAAATTCCTTAATTGTTTTCAATAAGGCTTAAATATAATTATTATGTACAGTTCTAAACCTATGCACGCCTATGTAGTAAATGTTTTTAAATCAGCATGTTAGAATGCCTTTAAATTTAGAATATAAGTTCCACGAGAAAGAGATTTATAATATTTTGTTCACCAGCGTGAACAATGCTTAGCAAAATGTAGTATTCATTATAACCCCTGCATACTGCTCAAGACAGTACAAATACTTAGTATGTCCGCACAGACAGGGGCTCAAAGATGTTCAACTTGGAGTCGGTCTTGATCTTATCACTACTACAGCCTTCACACACTGAGCTTCACAGGTCGGCAAAAACAACTAGTTAACTAGGGATGGTGGTACACACCTGGAATCCCAGCACCCAGGGAGATTCTCCCAAACTGAGGGAGAAGGGCTTCTCAAGTCTGAGACCATCCTGGGATACACAGTGAGACCCTGTCTCAATTAGATAAATAAAATGTCAAGCCACAAAAATGTCAAAAACACAACCAAAATTTTCAACAAGTACAGACTACACTTGCCTCAATAGACAATCCAATTCTAAAAGAGACAGTATATTTTTTAAATAATTTATTTTTATTTTATGTGCATTGGTGTTCTGCCTGTATGCATGTCTGTGTGAGGGTGTCAGATCTTGTAGTTACAGACAGTTAGTTGCCATGTGGGTGCTGGGAATTGAACTCATGACCTCTGGAAGAGTAGTCAGTGCTCTTAACCACTGAGCCATCTCTCCAGTCCCGCAGTGTACTTTGAAATCCCACCCCCCTAGCTGAGGACCCAACCCAGGGCTTTGCACTTGCTAGGCAAGTGCTCTACCACTGAGCTAAATCCCCAACCCCTTGAATCTTTTTCAAAAAATAAATAAATTGTGCACAGTGGCACATGCTTGAATCCCATCACTTGAGAGACTAAGGTTAGAAGGTCTCCAGTTTACTGCCTGCCAGGCTCCACAAGGTCCTGTCTCCAAATACAAACCACAATAAGCAGCTTCAGTAGCATATGCAGAGGATGAAGTGTGAGGACACCACTTGACTGCAGGAGTTTAAAAACAGTCTGTGCAACAGAGCACAACCTGGCCTCAAATAAATAAACAAATAAGTAAAAAGAAAAGAATCCACTTCAACAGCAGCGAACCTGATATAATTTCATTTCCAGTTTTACAAAGCAATCCCAACCCTTCCAACATTAGCTGGCCAAACTGATGTAAGAATCCACTAGGAGATATACTTCTAGGGTTCCTACACACGACCTCCTGCTGCTGTAGTTACAACATGAAATGCAATGCAAACAGTTCAGCCTCTTCCATTAAAGCCAGCTGAAGCCAGGCTGGTAGTCATACTTGCAAGCTCAGCACTCAGGAGAAGAAGCAGTGGAATAGTTCCACACCTCCTTCATTCCGGCTGGCTGGACTACAACGTAAGATCTTATCAAAACCCAAACCAAGTCAACATGGGCCTTTCACGGTCACCAAGTCTGTGTTCTGTCTTGTACACAGTACTCTCAGCTTTTGTTTATCTACTACCTCACTGCAGCAAGTTGTAACTAGGAGTTCTTTCTCCCCTCCACTCAGTCTTCTCTCTGGTACAATGAGGACTCTGAAGGAAACAGTTCTGAACCTCTTCCTTTTTCTCTTCTTTATCAACCCTTCGAAAATCTGTTGAAAATCTCTCCATAAAAATGCATATACTTACAAAACAGCTTTTTAAAAATTATCTAGAGAGCTGGCTCATGCTAAAGAGCACTAGCTACTTACTCTTCTAGAAGTTCAGTTCCCAGCACCCACCTGTCTAGTCTCAGCCATCTATGACACCAACTCCAGGGCATCTGATACCCTCCTCTGGCCGGCCACCTTGGGCACCAGGCACACACACACATACATGCGGGCAAAACACTCATACACATAAAATTTTTATTTAAATTTGAAAAAAACTTTATAATAGAAAAAGGTAAGATTCCACTTAAACATTCACCAAGAGATGGCTAAATAATGTCATGCCCATTTAATAAAATTCCATACAATTATAAGAATATTAAAGATGTTTTCTCTTCTAGCACGGATGTATTATGAATGTATTCTTAAACAAACAAACAAACAAACAAAGGAACTTACAGGGCTAGGGAGACGGCTCTGGGGTTACCAGTGCTTGACCTTCAATGAAGACCTAAGTTCAAAGCCCTATATAAAAGCCCGGTGTAGCTCCATGCGTCTGTCACCTCAGCATTGATGGGCAGACTGGAGGATGCTACCATCTTGCTGACCAGTCAACCTAGCAAAATGAAGAGCTTCTGGGTCCATTAGAGACCTCATCTCAAAGCAATAAGGCATAGAGGAAGGTGTCCTCATTTCAAAGCAACACGGCATAAAGCAGTGGTTCTCAACCTGTGGGTCTCGACCTCTTTGGACGTTGAATGGCCCTTTCACAAGGATCACCTAAGACCATCAGAAAGCACAGATATTTACATTACAGTTCATAACAGTTATGAAGTAGAAGGAAAATAATTTTATGGTTGGAGGTCACCACAACATGAGGGTCATAGCAATAATAAAGTTTAAACCAATGGCATAGAGGAAGGTATGTGACATCTTACTCTGTCCTCGATGTGTCCATGTAACATACACACACAACATACACAACAGTGTGTATAACACACAACCTTTTGTATAAAATGTCAAAAATATACATTTTAATTTTGATAAGGACTTCATAAAGATGTGTGAGGTGTGGGAGAGTAAACACTGGAGGTGGCAGAAATGAGGGGAAAGTGCCATTCACCAAATACCTTCTTCTGTTTGCCTGACTCCTGAAGGATATAAAGGGCTTGGGTTCTGGTTTTGAGACAGAGCCCCATGTAGCCCAGGCTGACCTGAAACTTATTCTGTAGTCAAGGAAGATCTTGAACTTAAGGTCCTGTCTTCTTCTCTGGCTCCCAAATAGTGGATTACAGGCTTGTCCTAGCACAATTTATGACATTTTTATGTACTTATTTTAGGAGGTGTGTCCATATGCCACTACACAACTGTCCAGGCTCAGTTCTTTCCCTTCACTATGTGAGTCCTGGAGCTGAGCTCAAGTCAGGCTTGGCCCTGTTGGTACCAGCTTGCTGCCCCTCATTAAAACTTTAATGTAAAATATGGTGTCTAAATAACTTCAGTAAATACCCACTAGAACTGAAAGATAATCCCCAAACCCGATTTGGCAATTCTTTTAAGTCTTGTTTTTTGAACAGCTTCTCACATAGCAAAGAATAATCTTGAACTCCTGACCCTCCTGAGTCCACTTCCCAAATACTGAGATCCCAAGTTTGTGTCATCATGGTTGGTTCAGCAGTATTTTTCTATTCTTCTAAAATTATTTAGCTGAATAAATATATGATTGCATATACTCACTAATCCAAAAAGAAATGTAGGGAATATACTTTTCATTATGACCCACACATAACTGGAAGATACGAAATAACACAAGAAATCCTATGGACTCTCATTTTAAGTAAAGGTCCTTAGTCACTAACAGCCTGTCCTTTATGAAACAAACTTCTTTAATGGAAAATGTTTACACAAACCAACAAGTAATACTCTCTTTCATAGTTCAAATTTCAAAGCAGATATTTCACAACTGCTCCTAGAAATACAGAAATAAAAATTGCTCTCCTATCTGGCCATACAGTCAATGTAGTGGTAGAGAGACCAGAGAAATTGCCTTGGATATTCATAATCTCAGAAATTAAAGCAAACTAACTTGAGCGCAGGAATCAGATGGAATTGGACTTTCACCATTAGGCGAGTTATTTAATCTCTCTGGGCCTCAGCCTCATCTATAAAACAGAAATAAAGGTACAACTTCACAAAAGCGCTGTGATGTTCTAAACAAGAAACACAGAAAGTAAAACGCAGACCATCTCAGCCAGCCCTTAGACAGAAAAGCAAGGTAGGTGTCTTTGGCAGGTGTCTCTGCTTAAACCAAAACAGATGCATTCTGGACCCTGTAGTTTCTAGGAACTGCACTTTCATACACACAAAGCAATGCCTGCTCTCTCCTACAGAAAGCAACGTAAGGCAGAATTCCTAACATAAAAGGGCTGGCAAATGGCATTTGCTGATTTTACAGTTCTTGAACATCTCAGTTGTAGATATGACGCCTGGGCGTGCCCCAAAGAAGCCTAAGTCTTGGTTTGTGTTACAAAAGGGATTTTCTATCTCAGACTTCAGCACCAACAACCAACAAATGATGGATGGGCTGCCCATGCTGAGAAAAGGAAAGGAATTCAGGCCAAGAGTCCGACAACAGAACTTTAAACTGCCAGCATCATAGACGGAAAGACAGAAAACAGCCCCAGCCAACCAATCTTCGTCTCCAAAACTTAAATCCCACCCAGCTTTTTCATGGAGCACTACTGGCGTTTATGATTAGTATTATCACAAATATAAATAGATGGTATTTACCTCATCCTCACTTGGTGCCAGGCTCTGCGATAAGCATGTATTTTTTTCAGGACTGCACGAGAAGAACCACACGTGCGAGCTCAACCTCCAACCCACTCTGCTCTCAAGTCTGCAATGCCCCCCCTTCACAGCTTCAGATTCAATCTGTCCCCCGAGCCTGGGATACCCAACACCCGTCGCTCATCCACTGGAGCCCAGGAAAACACAGCCTACTTCAGAACACGACCCCAAGCCCTCCGCCCAACACTACACCCAGCGCTGCGGGGATCCGCCAGGGCCCCTCCCCCTCCACGCACCAACTTCAACATGCCCCTAACTTGTTCCAAGAACTGTTTCCTTCCCAACTTCTGACTTACGCAAGGCGCGGGGTCCCCTCACTGCCCCTCCAAATGCAACACGCCCGCAGTTCGTTCCAAAGTTCAACCTTCACCAACACAAACGGCGTCAGGACAGAACCCGATCGCGACCCCAGGAGAACTCTCCACACCCGCTCCAGTAGGGCCCGGGATCCTCCACCCCGCTCACCAGGCCAGAGCCGGGTGGCTGGGCCTGGCTGGACCCCAAGGGGACGAGGGGAGGCTCCACCTGGCTCCGCGCGCGGCTCCGGGTCCGGCCTGGGCCCCGCGGCGGCCGCGCCCCCGTCCCGGCGCGGGCGGCAGCGCTCCGGCTGTCCGCGACGGGCGCGCTCGCCCAGCAGCTCCGCGGCGGCCTGGCCGTCGTCGCGGGCCCGACGGCGGGCCCAGCCCGAGCCGCGGGGACGGCAGCGACGGCAGCCCGGGCCCGCCGCGCGTGAAGCGCAGCCTCGGCACCGCGAGTGGCCGCACGGCAGGGCCGCCACTTCCCCGGGGGTCTCCAGGCAGCCGGCGCAGCCCGACTCCTCCGGCCGCGGCGGCCGCGGCAACACTAACAACGCGGGGCTAGAGGCCGGGCCCGGAACCCTGGCCTTCGCGGCCGCCATCTCGTCACAGCGGCCCCGCCGGCCCCGCCGGCTCAGAGCCGCTGTGGCTGCCGCGGAAGAAGCCCGAGTGCTCGGACCTGCCGCCGCCATCTTGTTTCCCGTTTGAAGGGAGAGTCGGTGGCGCTGGGAGGAGAGGGGCGGGCGGGGCCGTGCGCGGCGGGCAGCCTCTCTGCATATTCATGAGGGGGCGGTCGGGGGCGAGGACCGCCGGCGTGGGGACGTTTCTCCCTGCACCCCCGGCTCCGCCGAAGGCGGCTCATTAATATTTAATGGTATTCTTTAGAGATCCGGCCTTCGGCCCGCCCTCCAGTCTTCGCCAATTCCAGCCCCGAACGCAGAGAGGCTGCGCGCTGGAAGAATTTACTTGGGAATTCTGAGCGACCTGGAGCTGTATAAAGTGATTACGTCTGTGTGAGCTATTCGGAAACCTGCCTGAGCGCTTCTTTTGGTAAGGGCCTGTGCTTTTTCTTCCCGACCACGACAGCTTGTTGGGATTGCCATGAGGCCTCCCGTGACCCAAAGTCTTTAGTGAGTGCTGAAATAATAACAACCCTGGCCAGCCCTGGTCTCATCCTCTCTCTCTCTCCACAACCTTTCATGAAATCCCCTCCTTTGGCTGGGGCAAAAAAAGCATCCTTTATCTCACTCGTATACCACAGCCTCGCTCCTTCTCAGATTCCTTCCTTGTTCGATACTTAAATGTAGAAACTCTTCTAAGCTTTGTCCTAGGTCCCCTTCTCTTCTCACTCTATATGGTCCCCTGGTCCCCTCACACTTCCTCCTTTCTGAAACCCCACATCAGTATCTGCAGTTCAGAGTTACTGACTCCACCATTATGGAAACATACCTGCATCCCTCGTGTTCGAACCTAATGTCACACTCCTTTCAAAACAGCCCTTCTTATTTCCCACATTCTAGTCACAGAACCATCTCTACAGGTCCTCAAGCTCCCAGCCCAGGCATCTTTAACTTCCTCATCATCTCCCATAGTCCTTCCATTTTCTGGCCAAAATGACTCCTTTCCAGCCTGCTCCTGGCTCTTCATTCCCCGGTCCCACTGTGTGATTTATGTCTCATCATCTCTTCCCTAGCTGGCAGCAGTGACTTCTGCAAACTGACCTCCCACCACACAGCCCCACTTCCCCTAAACCTTGTTCCCTGGCTCCTAGAGTTCATTTCTAAAGGCCAGCTCTGGCCATGCTGTTCCTGTTTAAGCCAGGGAGAGGTGCTCAGACTGTCTTGGAACTCTCTTTGTAGACCAGTCTGGCCTCGAACTCACAGAGATCCGCCTGCCTCTGCCTCCCCTTCCCAAGTGCTGGGATCAAAGGTGTGTATCAGCACCGCCAGGGGTGCTCAGACTTTATTTCCACTTCTGGATCCAGGGGATTTAGGAAAAAGAATGGCTCCCTCATGGGAAGATGGCTTTTCTCCAACCGCTCTCCTGCTGTTGACTTCTCTGCCTCGAGGTACATTCAGACCAAGACGTTATCTTCGTAGAAAAGCAGAGGCTTTGGAAAGACATTACTTTGCCAGTTCATGCCTTGTGTCAGCCGGACACACGTAGGAGGAGGTATCCAGAGGCCCCGGGTTCCATGAGATTATGCAGAGTTGGTGCTAACCATTTCAAAGCAGAGGGATTGGTCAAAGCCAGAACCAGAAAAAAAGCCCTGGATTCCCAAGATGAGAACCAGGTAGCTAAAGGCAGCCAGCACCTGAGGAGGGCCAGCGAGTAACTAAAGTAAATACTGTGTTCAGGGTCAGAAGCCCAGACAGCCGATCCTGCCAGACAGACAGAAACTTGTACAGAGTGTGCTGGCTTGTTGTGTGTCACGTGACACACTCTGCAGTCATCTGAGAGGAGGGACCTGACTGGAGACAAGGCCTCCATGCCATGGGGCTCTAGGCAAGCCTGGAGAGCATTTCCTTAACCAGTGATTGCTGTGGGAGGGTATGGGCAGTGCAGCCCTGACCTGGTGGTGCTGGGTTCTTTAAGAAAGCAGACAGAGCAAGCCAGTAAGCAGCAGCCCTCCGTGGCCTCTGCAGCAGCTCCTGCCTCTGGGTTCTGCCTATTTGAGTTCCTGCCTTGGCTTCCTCAATGGGCTGTGACCTCGTGTCTGTAATCCAATAACCCTTTTCCTCACGAGGTGCATCACAGCAATAGCAGCCCTACCTATGTCAGAGAGCAACACCACCACAAACAGCTCCTTCCCGAGAGCTGTTCACTCAGTGGGACTTCAGTCTGCAGGGCCTGTTCGCTGCTGGACGCAAACAGTGCAGCATGCTGTCTTGGACACAAAGAGAAACTGGAAGTTTTCTTTTCCAGGAGGAAAAGTAAGAGATCTGAATATCATTGGACCAGATGCCAGATCTGATCTTGGTCCTGGTCCTTTTCATTGGCTCACTCCCTCAGTTTCCTTGGCTTTAAAATAAATGTGCTAGAATTCAGCAGTTTTCCACCTGGGATGCACCACACAAGTGTGTGCACATGGGCATATGGCAGCCCAGAGGTTGCCTCAGACCTACCGAAGCCAAAAGCTGAGGTGAAGGATGGCAGGATCTGTGAGGTTCATTCTTAATGTTGTAACCCAAACTCCTAGGAAGGACTGTCACAATGGACACGTTCAGAAGTCCCCTCCATCTCTCAAACTCAGAAGACCAGTTCCCAGTCCCTCCTCTATGCTGTTGCCAAAGTAACCTAACACAGTAATGGTTTGAGAGGGCCAGGCAGATCTGCGCAGAGTTATTCATGCTGAGAACAGGAATCGGAAGAAGATGGTTCTAAAGTTTCAAGTGTAAACCAGAGATTGTGATCATGATTGACAAGCCAGCAAAAACAGAGCAGCTAGAAAGGAGCACCAGACTGAGAGAAGAGGAGGACTGAGGCCCCGCAGACATTTTGTTCTATCTCATTTGCTGCCATTTAAATCTCCTTTCTGCTGGGAAATGCCTCCTATGTATTTCTGACAGGAGGAGGGAAGCGGAACTAGGGAAGCAACTAACACCTCCCTGCCCAGAGAAGGCCCAACAGGACACAGGGCTTGGGCTCCGCCTCCTCGGGATTCCTTCCAGAACTCTGAATCTTCGGTGAATGACAGATTTAGAATAGTTCACAGCAACAAAGACAGCAGGTGTCCAGCAGCAAGGGCTCTTGGGTGAGAACTGGGGAGGGGTGGTGTCCTTACCGCGGGGATAGTAGCCACACTGGATGGTTCCGGAGGTAAGGACTATGCTGTGGTACCAGCGGCCTGGCCTCTGCCTCTTGATTCAATTTTGCCTCAAACCGTTCTCAGTTCTTGTAATTTGTCCTGCAATCCTCTTACCAAAACGTGGGCTTGTCAGCAGAGACTGGTGGTTAGGATGCCTTACAGATTATGAACCGATACAGCAAGGTTGGGCCAACCCTCTGGAACAGAACAAGTCCAAACATTGGCGGGAATGAAGACACTCTAAAGAGACACTTGAAACCACTGAAGCAACAGGCCCCATGGAACTGAGATTGCCCTGGTCGTCCTGGGAGAAGGAAAAGTCTAGAAACTGGCTAGGCCAGAGGAGGAACTTGTCTCTCAGAAAGAGACTCCACGAAGACTGACAGCTTGTCAGGTCACCTTGAGGGAGACACTCCAGCCAGACAACAGGCCACACTTGGACCCCAGCTGCTTCGCTCCACATGCCCCTTATCTCTATTTAAACCGAAGCTTCATGTTAGGCCCCAGAAGCTGGATTGACCAGAGGAGGGGGATGTGGCCCACAGACCTCTTTGTTCCTCTTCCTGCTGTGGCCACACTGACTACATTTTTGTCTGTTTTGCACTGTTACTGTTAATGGGCCTGTTGAGGGCAGGTGCTTGAGCCTACCTTGCTGGAGTGAAAGCAGGATTCAGGGTCAGGGCTCTGCCCTCAGCACTATAGTGGCAGTAGCAGGCCACGCTCTTTTTTTCTCATCCCCCACTGGCTCCCCAGACGTCCAGGAAAAAGTGGGACCCGTAGTTGAGTGCAGGATGCTAACTGGAACAAGAGTGGAGTCTCCTGCTTCACTCTGCTACCCCATTCACACAGGCCGAAGACTGCATGGCTGCCATGGTGCCTCAACGTGAACAGCTCCACACAGTCGTGAACTATCCTTAAAACTCTTCCTCCTCTTCATCCACTCCCTGCAAACCTTTGCTCTCCCTTCAGGCTGGTGACCCCAGCTTTGCTCTCCTGGGCCAATGGACTGGGCCTCCAGTAAAATCGTTCAGCACAGTTCCCAGTGGAAACAAGGCTGCTGTCGGTTAATTTTGCTCTTTCAGGGGTCCCACCACCCAGCTCCAAAATAAAACAACACAGAGGCTTATTAATTATAAATGTCCAGCCTTAGCATGGCTTGATTCTTGCCAGCTTTTCTTCACTTTAAATTAACCTGTCTGTCCTTTGCCTCTGGGCTTTTACCTTTCTCTATTTTTGTATACCTTTATTTCTTACTCCATTGCTGGTTGTGTAGCTGGGTGTCTGACCCCTGATGTCCTCCTTCTCTGGCTACTTCTTCCCTTATCCCATAATTCTCCTTCTATTTATACTCTCTTGCCAGCCCTGTCTATCCTTTCTCCTGCCTTGCTATTGGCCATTCAACTCTTTATTAGACCATCAGATGTTTTAGACAGGCACAGTAACACAGCTTCACAGAGTTAAACAAATACAACATAAATGAAAGTAACACACCTTAAAATAATATTCTACAACACAGACACAGCCCAGAATAGACCTCACACAGCTAGCGTGAGAGAAAACCCATCCCTTAGACCTCCCTCATGGCTACTCTTCTCTTTGGGTGGCTTCTTTGTCTCCCTTCCTTTGGTTTCCGAAGTTCTCACAAAGCTAATCCCTCTACCTATTGCTTCAAAGCCATCTGACACCTCCAGACACTCTATGAACCCACATAACCCTTGGGGTTTGCCCCTTTGACAGGCACATGTGTGCATCAATAATTGTAAGAAGAGAATTGTGACAAAGCTAGAAGCAGTGTACCGAGCATCCACATGGTCCTAAGGAAGCAGAGAGCATAGGTGGAGTCAGGGAAGGGCTCAAGAGCTCTGCTTTGAGGAATTCGCCCAGTAAACAGGAGGGAAGGCAGGCAGAGGCAACAGCCGAGGCACGGAGGCGTCAAAGCTCAGCTTTTGTGGCAGCCTCTGACTAAGCAATTCAATGTGGGAAGAACATAAGGTTGGGAATGTACCTGGAATTGGGGGAAATGAAGTAGGGGCAGCAAGCCTGAAGAACTGAGCTCAACCCTCAAAGCCCATGTGGTAGAAGAGAACTGACTCCATGTCATCGTCAGACCCCACAGGCAAGCCTGGCATTTACAGGGATCTCTCTGTTTTTCTCTGTGTGTCTCTCTGTGTGTGTCTCTCTCTGTCTGTCTCTCTCTTTCTCTTCCTTCCTCCCTTCCAGAGGACCCAGGTTCAATTCCCAGCACCTACATGGCAGCTCACAAATGCCCGCAATTCCAGTTCCAGAGGGTTAGTGCCCTCTTCAGATCTCTGAAAGCACTAGGCGTGCATGTAGTACACAGATATAGTACAGATAAAACACACATAACCATGAATTTTTATTTATTTGTTTGTTTGTTTATTTTTCGAGACAAGGTTTCTCTGTATAGTTTTGTGCCTTTCCTGGAACTCACTTTGTAGACCAAGCTGGCCTCGAACTCACACAGAGATCCGTCTGGCTCTGCCTCCCGAGTGCTGGGATTAAAGGCGTGCACCACCACCGCCTGGCCCATAAATTTTTTAAATGAAAGAAGTGGTTTAGAAAAACAAAACTAGAATTCACAAAGAACTTACACTGTGTGGCAGGCACCATATTGAGCAGTAAGGTGACTGTCTCAGTAAAGCCTGTACAATGGGCATATTTATGTCTCTTGTTTTGCAGAGGAAAACACAAGACCTGTAGGAGCAATCAAAAGACATCATATTTGGACTAAAGGAGTGTGGTGTATGGATTTTATAAGACTAATTATCAAGCCTATAATTTGAATATGGAATAAAAATAATGTCTTCTCCCTGCCCTGTATGGAACTGAGATGTCACTAGAGAACACTGTCCATTCACTCAACATCCATACAGAGACTTCAGCCACAAGAAGGCAGGCAGGGTACTGATGATATGGGGCAGCTATGAAATCATGGAATAACATTCAGTAGTTGATATTATTAACATTTAGTGAGTTTCAAAGTATAATGCATAAGAAAAAAAATCTATTTACCAAGCAAGCACATTGGTAAGTCATCTCTGGATCTCCTACTTAGATACTGTAAATCCATTAATTACACATGCAGCCGGTCCCTCACATCCCTCCTTCCCGTCTCCATCCGCACAGGCTCCTTCTCCTTTCTGTACTTCTTCCTGACTCTGAGTCTTCCCTACTCTTCTTCCCCATAGACTCTGTGATTCTAAGCAATCAATTTCCTTTCCTTTTTCATTTTTGAGACAAAGTCTCACACTGTATCCCAGACTGGCCTGGAACTTACACCAATCCTATCAGAGAGCAGGGATTACATACCACCCCAAGCTTGCTTTATGCTTTACAAAGTTGTTGAGTAAAAAATTGTATATTATATATGTGTGTATGTATATTATAGTTGTTTTTAAAGAGACAGGCGGCTTCAAGGGTACATTGAGTTTATGATAGAAGGAACAAGAGGAAAATGGGTGAATAACTCTACCCAAGCCCATTTCCAAGTAAGACGTTTAGAGACATACCTTTCTCTGCTAGTATCTGCCACATTATAGGTAAGCTCACCTGTTTAATGCTCACTGAGCCTGCCTCCAAAAACCTCATTTTGCCTAGACCAAGGCCCCAAAAGAAAGTGGGAATGGTCCTGTCCAGGACCAGTGTGAGAGGCAGTGAAACCATTTTATTTTTTGTTTGTTTGTTTGTTTTGTTTTTGTTTTGTTTTGTTTTTTGGTTTTGGTTTGGTTTGGTTTTGGTTTTTCAAGACAGGGTTTCTCTGTGTAGCTTTTCGCCTGTCCTCGATCTCGCTCTGTAGACCAGGCTGGCCTCGAACTCACACAGAGATCTGTCTGGCTCTGCCTCCCGAGTGCTGGGATTAAAGGCATGTGCCACCACCGCCCGGCCCATTTTATTTTTTATCATAAATGGATGCATAGATAGTAATACTGACGGAAGAATTTGCCACTGAAGAAAATGTCTCCTGTTTGGGAATAAAATGATGCAAGAAGGGTTCAGCTAAAGGCCGAGAACAGAGAGCACAGTGACCAGCAATGAATTTGGTTTGTCTGTTCTAGAATGGTACAGAAGATGGCTCTTTGTTCACTGTTTGGTTGCTGGTCTCAGCTCTCCCTCCCATCCCTGAGAAACAACCACCTAGTCTCCCATTCTCCCAGAACTGTGATGTCATGATTTGACCACCAGGGGGCAAACAGAGACTGCACAGTCTCTCACACCGTTTCTAGGGAGCCAAAGTTACTTACTACTCAGAGCCCTGCTGGCTTTGGAAATCATCAGAGGTTTCTAATTAAACCTCTTTGTTAATAGAAATGAAAACTAAGGTTTAGAGAGAGGAACTACTTTGTCAGTCCATGTAGTGAATCATCTGAACTAGAAACCAGTGTGCTGACAAGTCCAGTTCTACCCATGCTCTGCCCTGCTAGGCTTTCTCCTGTGAGGCAGGGTCTCTATATAGCTCTGGCTGGCCTGGAACTCACTATGTAGAACAGGCTGGTCTCCCATTCACAGAGATTCCCCTGGCCTCTGCCTTGTGACTGCTGGGATTAAAGGCACATACCATTCATTATGCCTGGCTAACACTGGGTTTTCATGTTTTTCATGAAAAGACTAGTTCTCAATTAAGTTATAAAAACATGAGGCTGGGGATTGTGTTTTGACCAACAATGAACATCCCCAACACCTACAATGCAGTTTTGCAGACTGCCTGTGCCATATGTGATTTGGAGGATTTCATCAAGCACCATGAAACTGCCATGTGGCAGATCCAGCCACCATTCCTGAGTGCACGAGATGAAAACACACCATGTCTGCCCTCACAGAGCTCAGCAAGGATGAGAGAGACAGATCTGTGAACCCATAGCTAATCCAGGCAAGGAGCCGAACAGTGGCAGAGGGAAAACACATGGGAGGGCAGAGAAGGAAGCCACTCCTAGACCTGCCTGCACGGAATCGGATCCAAAGGAAGAATCTGAACTCATTAAAGAAGAAAGGAGTCCCAAATGGAAGGCACAGTAGAGGAAGCCAACATTTAGAGACACAAAGATTCGCTGTACAGGGAGAAAAGGACAGATTCTGAGTAGCTGGATTAGGGGTGGAGAAGGAGGAAAAAGGAGAACATGAAGTTGGAGGGGGCAGAGGTAGGGGTGGATCTGGGAAGAGTTAAGAGGAGGAGTTGGGGGTGAATATGATCCAAATACATTGTATGAAATGCTAAAAAAATAATGAAAGTATATCTTCAAAAAGAATATGGTAAAGAGAAGACTAGGGTCGGGGTGGTGACTTGGTTGGTAAAGCATCTGCAGTTTGAGAGTGAGGACTGTAGTTCAGATCCAGGCAAAAGCGAGTGTGGCAGCCCTCCTGTATCACCACCACAGGAAGCAAAGACGGCGACTCCCCAGAGCAAGCTGGCTAGCTAGATTAGACGAAATGCTTCTAGGTCCAGTGAGAGACCCTGTGTCAATACACATGGTGGAAAATAACGGAAGACACCAGACCTCAACACGGGGCCTTCACACACACACACACACACACACACACACACACACACAGAAGTGACACAGAGGGTGCAGGATGTAGCTCAGATGATAGTCTTTTTTCAGCACTCCCGAGGCCCTGCATTCAATCCCCAGTACTATATTAACCAGATGTGGTGGGTGGCCTGTAATCCCAGTACTCTGGAGGTAGAGGAAGGAGGTACAGAAGTTCAAAGTCATCCTCTACCACCTAGCAAGTTTGGGGGGGGGAGGGGCAGACTGAGGTACATAAGATCCTGTCTTAAAAAGAAAAAAAAAGTAAAGAGAAAATTGCAAAGGCCATCTGGTAGAAAATGGAGTTGGACCTGGAAGACCGTTGAATGTGACATTTGCGCACATGTCAAGCCTGCTCTGGGGAAAGCCTGGGGGAAATAATTCCAACCAGGAAAGACACAAAACAGAGGCCTTGAGAAGCTGAGAATGTGATGTGTCCGAGGGGCAGAAAAAGGCCAGGTGCCTCCAGTACAAGGAAGAGAGGAAGTTCGGGAGGGCAGGGACAGCTAGCTCAGAAGGGCTTGCAAACAGTCTCCAAGAGGCTGGACTAGATTCCAAAGGCAATGACAACTCTTCATCAAGGAGAACATTAAGACTCTGAGTTAACTTCACAGATGATGACCCTAAGGAGCCTTGAGTCCCACATTCAGATGGACACAGTGTGGGCCACCATCTGTTGTAATGACTCAAATTACATGGCACCACCCTCTGGCACCCTACCTATTAACAGACCCATTGACAGAAGCCTGTGAACAAACTCTTTCCTAACATCCCTGAGTGCGGGCGGAGGGGGCCAGAACCAAAGGTCCATTCCCCTGTGCTGCTCCTCTCCACTGCTCATTCTGAGAAGCCACGTTAAGAATCCGAATCGCCCGTGTGTGTGCACCCAGAAGTCAGAGGCCAACACTGAGTGGCTTCATTAACTGTTCTCCACTTACCTTTTGAATCAGAGTCTCACTGAAACTGTAGTTTACTCGTGGGCTAAGCAGGCTGACCAATGAGCACAGGGATCCACCTTTCTCTGCCTCCTCAGAGATGGAGTTGCACATGCTTGCTGCCATGTCTGGTTTTGTTTTAATTAAAGTTTTCCACTTATTTTACATCTTGACCACAGTTTCCCCTCCCTCCTCTCCTCCTGTTCCCCCACTCCCCTATTTCCCAGCCCCCATCCCATCCACTCCTCCTCTTTTTCTGTTCAGAAAGGGGCAGGCCTCCCATGGATGTCAACAAAACAGGGCATAGCAAGGTGAGGGAGGACTCAGGTCCTCCCTTCGTATTGAGGCTGGGCAAGGCAGCCCAGTATGAGGAATCGGTTCTCAAAGGCCAGCTCAAGCGTTAGCATTGACCCCACTGCTAGGAGCCCCACAAACAGACCAAGCTACATAACTGTCACACATATGTAGAGGGCCTAGGTCAGTCCCAAGCAGGCTCCCTAGCTGTGATCCAGATTCTGTGAGTTCCTAAGAGCCTAGGTTAGTCATTTCTGTGAGTTCCCTTTTGATGACCTTGGCACACACACACACACACACACACACACACACACACACACACACACCTCATACAATCACACACACACACCTCATACAATCCTCCCTCCCTCTCTTTAACGGGACTCCCAGAGCTTGGCCCGGTGCTTGGCTGTGGATCTCTGCATCTGTTTCCATCGCTGGATGAAGGCTTTCTGATGAAAATTAAGGTAGTCACCAATTTGATTACAGGAGATGCCAGTTCAGGCACTCTCCAGTATTGCTAGGAGTCTTAGCAGGGGTCATCCTTGTGGATTCCTGGGAGTTTCCCTGCATGCCTGCTTTTTATGTAAGTGTTGGGATCTGAACTAAGGTCCTCAGATTTGCACAAGTACATCACTGACTGAACCATCTTCCCAGCCTTTCTCGTCTCCTTTTAGAAAAGGATGTTAAATGATTCAGGAACAACCCTCTTCAGCATTCTTCCTGCCAAAGTGCCTGGATTTTCTTCCTATACTTTTTTTTCTTTCTGCTGCTGATTTTGTAGTGAGTGCTGAGGTCAAACCCAAGGCCTTGCACAGCCTGGAGAACGCTACAACACTGAACTCATGTTTCTTAGAGAGTAAGGCTGAGGCCGTTGGTTTCTTCAAGCACTGGATGAAGGACCAAGGTCTCGTGGACTCCCTCCTGTCCTTGCTCATTCAGTCAGCCACATTTGTCCGATGCCTTTGTGTATCAGAGGTTTTGATAAGTGCTAAAAGAGAGAAGTAAGCATCTTCCTCACAGTACAGGGAGAATACACAAATATTAAAAACCCCTCATGAAGAGGGGAAATTCACTAGAGTCCTTACCTAGCATGTACCAGGTCTGTTGTTTGATCCACAGCACTACAAAATAAAAAATAAAAAGACCAACACTTACCCTGAGAGAATCAGGGAAAGCATAAATAAATAAGATAGATAGATAGATAGATAGATAGATAGACAGACAGACAAACAAATAAATAAGAAGAGGACTAGAGATGTAGCTCAGGGGTTAGAGTACTGTGTCCAATTCCCAAAAGGCTTGAATCAATGTAACCCTTGCATTGAGGGGTTGAAGGTTTAAGGTCATGCTGAACTGGATAGATGGTTTTGGGGGCAAGAGCACTTGCTGTGCACGCATAAAGACATGAGTTTGAATCCCCAGCACCTACATTAAAACCTGGGTGTGGGATCTAGAGAGATGGCTCAGTGGTTGAGAACACTTAACAACTTGTTCTTGCAGAGGGCATACATGGGTTTGGTTCTCAGCATCCACATGGTGGGCTCACAATTGTCCATAACTCTGATCCTGAGGAGCCATAACCCTAGTACTGTGGTAGGTAGGGAAAAGAGCATTGCCTGGGCTTGCTAGCTATGAGCCTGGATTCCAGATTTAATGTAGACCTTGTTTCAAGAAAGGAAAAAAAGTGAAGAATGATAAAGCAGTATTACCTCCTCTAAGCCAACAATTATGTCTGGGGCCATTTGTGCCAGCATGCAAGTATATATACAGCACCCACACATGCATACATACATGCACACAGAAAAGAAAAGCAAAAGTTCAGGTCATGAGACATTCCAGCATGAAAGCACATAATATAATAATCCTGGGAGGCTGAGGCAAGAAGATCACTGAAGCTAGCTTGGACAATTTGGCAAAGCAAGAGTAGGTATGAAACTCAATCAGAAAGTACTGGCCTGCTATGCTCAAGGCCGAGATTTAGAAGCAGGAGGAAAATGTGTACACAAAGGTAGAAAAATGTGTGGCCACTCTGTGAAGGAGCATGATTGGTAAAGCTGTCGGGTAGGTGGCAATAACAGAAAGGAGTTGAAGTGAATCCAATGTGAAAGTTTGACATTGTAATCCTGTGACTGACAGGATGGTCAGAAACAGTTCAAGCAGGAAGGTGATGACATCCGGTTTGCAGTCGAAATGGCCAGCACAGCTCCTACAGCAAGCATGAGGAAAATACATCTAGACAAGGGCCAGGAGACCTGGGGACAGGCTGTGGGAAAGTCCAAGTATGGGCTGAAGATGGCCTGAGCTCTGGGGATAGATGGAGGGGGAGGCTGAGATAGTGGAGGTAGATAGGATGACGTAAAATGAGCAGGTTCAGGGGATGCCAGTGAGTTACACCTAAGCCATGCATTCCATGCACAGAACAGTTTTTGGAAAAAGGAAGAAAGGAAGCACTCTCCCCTTACTAAAGCACTGTGCCCTCGGGAGAAAGGAGCATCGAGTTAGAATTGGAAGGGAGAAGTTGAGCCGGAAGCATATTGGTGGAGAGTCACTGTTCTGTTCCTGAGAGCCCCAGGGAAGGCTGCTTCCGGTCGTTGGCTCCTCCCACTGATCACTGGGGTGAGGAGGTGACAACACAGGGGGACAGGGACCCCAGTCTTAACCTGGAAATCAGATTCTCTACCAGAGTGGGGTGTGGCCCGCCATCTCCTCTCCTTTCTTACCCTCTCCAGGTCTCTCTGAGAGACTCTGGTAGCTGTACAAGAGAAGCTCAGAAAGCCAAAGTTCAAAGCAAGGAAGGCTGTGTTTACCCACAGTGCCCCAGCAAGGTGTGGATGGAGCCAGGCCCTTGAGTCTGCCCATTCACTGCAGAGCCTGGGTGCTGTGGTGTGGGCAGAGCTGGTTCTCTTCTCAAAGTCTTGTTAGTTCAGGAGCTCAATCAGCATGAGGTCTGGAAGCACAGGCTGCCTGGGCTGCTGGGGTCTGGGTCAGCGTGAGCGTGCTCACCTTCTGGTGAAAAGACAGGGCTCTGGCAACCGGCTGCTCCTGTCACATGCAGAGTGGTGGGGCCTCACCTGTGCAGGTGGAGTTCACCCTGGGCTGCTTGGTTAAGGGGCAGCAGGAGGGACTCCATAGGAAAGTCTTGCTGGGCTAGCTCTCAACCAGGGGATGGCACCAGGGGACAATGACTGCAGATGAGGGAAGGAGGTCAAGTGGCAGCTAGGTGGCATGGCTCTGAAGCTGGTGTGCTTCGACCTTTGAGATGCCTTTTGATCCTTACGACAACTGTGGTATGACAACACAAATATGAGGAGACTCTACGCCATCATTTTACTGCTGGGGGAAGACACTGAGGCTGTGGTCTCCAGACTACAAACTGCACTGCATTAAGAATGGCAGTTGAGGCTGGAGAGAAGGCTCAGCAGTTAAGAACTGCGGATATTCCTTTACACTGTGTGAATATATGTCGCTGTGAGTGGTTTAATAAAGAAGCTGACTGGCTGATAGCTGAACAGGATAAAGTAAGGTGGGAGAGCCAAACTGAGAATGCTGGGAGGAAGAAGGGCGGAGCTGGGGAGTTGCCAGCAGACACAGAGAGAAGCAAGATGGGCGTGGTACTGAAAAAGGTACCAAGCCACGTGGCAAACCATAGATAAGAAATGCGGGTTTATTTAAATGTAAGAGTTAGCTAGTAACAAGCTATTGGTTATTAGCTGAGCATTTGTAATTAATATTAAGCCTCTGTGTGGTTACTTTCAGGACAGAACTTCTGCCAACAAAGAACACTGGCTGTTTTGAAAAGGACCCAGGTGTAGTGGGTAGTCATCCCAGCCTTGGCCTGGAAGTTCCAACCCCCATTAAGGCTTTGGTAATGGTCACGCCCACAAGGCGGGATGGAGGGAGGATGCTGAAGACCCAGGATCGAGAGGAGAGGCTTCTCTTGGTTCCGGGACGCTGGACGCTGGAGGTAGACTGAGCAGAGTTCTTCCAGAGAACACCGCCGGACTGCGCCATACCTTTCCCAGACCCTACAACCTATCCCTTCATTTATAAGTTACCCCACAAAATAAACCTCCCTTTTAACTACGTGGAGTGGCCTTGATAATTTCACCAATACCCAGGTTCAGTTTCCAACACACACTGGCCACTCACAGTTGTCAGTAACCCCAGTGGATCCAGCGTCCTCTTCTGGCCTCCTCAGCCACCAGACACCAATGCTGCAGCACACTGACACACAGGCAAAACACCCTACACATAAACTAAACCCATCTTTTTTAGAAGAAGAGTCATCTCAAGTTTAAGCGATCTTAAATAAATTTGCCACATAGATGAGTAGCTAGGCTGAGGGATGGTGTAGGTGAGCATTGTTCACTTGGCCCATTAATGTTGACAACCGCCGTGAGTAATATTTATCTTTCCATTGTCTATGAATTGGTTCTGACTTTAAAGTGTCAATTTCTTTTCTTCCCTTAGGGAAAAAATCAAGGAAAGGTAGTAGACAATAGTTGTCCATCACTGTCTAGCACCATTGATTCCAGGACCCTGCAAAATTCGTGGCTGCTCAAGTCCCCTATATAAAATGATGTAGTATTTGCAAACAACTGGCACATACTCTCTTGTTTCAATACTTTAAAAATCTCTAGATTACCTACACCCACTAAGGTGCAAATACTTTATAATTGATGTACAGTTGTGTTTAGGAATTAGGACAACAAAAAGCCTACACATGTAGACGAATTTCTAAATGGTCTTATTCAATAAGAAACACAGAGCCAAAGAGATCAGAGCAAGAGCCATGACTACCTTTATCTTACCACTCGCTGTTGTCCTTCCCGAGAGAGAGTGTCTTCCTGTGTATCTTGTGTTTTATTGCTTTCCTGTTCTGCCTTCTCATTGGCTGTAAGCCCAGCCACATGACTTCCTCGTCTCTGCCTGTCTATACAAACCTCCTGGTCTCTATGATTGGTACTGGGATTAAAGACGCAAGGCTCATCATGCTTGGCTGTGTCCTTGACCACACAGAGACTCTGCTTGCCATGTGATCAGATTAAGGGCGTGGGCTACCACCACCTGACTTCTATTCCTGCCTTGCTAATGACCTCTGATCTCCAGGCAAACTTTTTTATTAACATACAAATAAAATCACATTTCAGCACAATTAAATTATCACCACATACACGTGTTCAGTAAAGTCATTTTTAGTAACTTAGGTCCTTAGTTGGTTCAATCTGTGGCTGCTAAATCCATAAATATGGGAACAGACTGTACTTACAGCCAGCTAAATAGAGCCAATGGTAAAATATCTAGACATTTTTGCAGGCTGGTTATTAAGCACAGTTATTGGCAAAGTTAAATTACATGAACTTATGATCACATAAATTGTGTTTAAAACAGAGGTAATGAGGGCTGGGGACGTGACTCAGTTGGTAGAGTGTTTGCCTAGCCTGCGTGATGCCGAGTTCCAAGTCTTCAGTGCTACATAAACCAGGCGTGGTGGCAGCAGGAGTCAGGATTAGAAGTTCAAGGTCATTCTCAGCTTTATAAGGAGTTCAAGACCACTCTCAACTACAGAAGACCTTCTCAAAAAAACAAAGTTAAAATAATAAAAAAATAAAACAGATGATAAATACTCAAACACATCAGTTTCTAGTTGTCTTTGCAACAATGCGCTTAAGGTTATCAATGCCTATTGTAATTGTATGGGAGAAATACACAGTAATGTGTTCCGTTGTGTTTCTTCTCTCAACTGCTCGGTGAACTGTTAGGAACCTGAATTGATCACAGTCAGGACTACTTACATCACCGAAATTAGCAACTGTAGACACCAGAATCATGAGTCCTACAAGTTTCCTATCACTGTGAGCATCAGGGCTCTGGCCTGTGGCATCTGTGCACTTCCTCATGGCACGGCCTCGAAACAGCAATCTGTGCTTATGACTAGGCCCAAGAAATCCAGACCAGTTCTCATCCTGAGACTGGCAGCCAATTGAAGCAAGAAGCAACTGGACATGTTGAAGTAGAAAATGAAATAGACAGATTTAAAGAACAAGCCAGTGAAAGAATTTTGAAAGTGTAACAAATATAACAATCTCCACCAACCATTTTTTTTCAAAATAGGTAAGAATTAATCATCAAAATCCAACATTTTGGAATAATATCTTTCAATAACATCATCCACAAGTGTCTGCACTGCTTAGGGAGGAAGACAAGAGGTGCCAAATTATCTAACCAGACTTGACATGACAGAATGTGAGGACATAAAATCAGGTTACACAGTAGATTTGTATTTTGATGAAAATTCTTATTTTGAAAATAAAGTTCTTGCATTGACACAGGAGATTACTTCCTAAATATAACACCAGCAGCACAGACCCTGAGCACAATTAATAAATGGGACTTCTTGAAACTGAGAAGCTTTTGTAGGGCAAAAGACATGGTCAATAAGACAAAAAGACAGCCTACAGAATGGGAAAAGACCTTCACCAACCCCACATCTGACAGAGGACTGATCTCCAAAGTATATAAAGAACTCAAAAAACTAGACATCAAAATACTGAACAATCCAATTAAAAATGGGCTAAAGAGCAAAATAGAATTCTCAAAAGAAGAATCACAAATGGCTGAAAGACATTTAAAGAAATGCTCAACATCCTTAATCATCAGAAAAATACAAATCAAAACGACTCTGAGATACCACGTTACACCTGTCAGAATGGCTATGATTAAAAACATTAATGACAGTCTATGTTGGAGAGGATGCAGAGCAAAGGGAACACTCCTCCACTGTTGGTGGGAGTGCAAACTTGTACAGCTACTGTGGAAATCAGTATTGCGGTTTCTCAGAAAACGATAATCGATCTACCTCAAGATTCAGCCATACCACTTTTGTGCATATACCCATGAATGCTCAATCATACTACAAAGATACATGCTCAACTATGTTCATAGCAGCACTATTTGTAATAGCCAGAACCTTGAAACAATCTAGATGCCCCTCAACTGAAGAATGGATTAAGAAAATGTGGTACACAATGGAATACTACTCAGCAGAGAAAAACAATGACAGCATGAAATTTGCAGGTAAATGGATGGAACTAGAAAATATCATCCTGAGTGAGGAAACCCAAACCCAGAAAGACAAACATGGTATGTACTCACTCATAAGTGGATACTAGATATAAAGCAAAGAACAATCAGACTGCAACCTACAGAACCAGAGAGGCTAGATAGCAGGGGGGGACCCTAGGATAACTGTGGCTTATAATAAGTTTTGGTTTTACTCAATTACTGGGCAAGCCTCACTGAAACATTTCACTATTAGGATAAGGATTTATACTGTTATCAAGCTGATGATAGAAAAGTAAATAAATGAAAATGAAAAAAAAAAAGAAGAAGAAAAGAAGGTTCTCTCCAAAGGATTTCATCTGCATGAGAGCAATTCTCCATCTTCAAAGTCCACCAGGTGCAGATGGAAATCTGGAAAGCATTTGACAAAACACTCAAGTTCAACACAGAATAAGGCAAGCAGGAAGAGATACCATAAAGAACCAGAAGGCTTCTTTATCTGATTGACTGATCATTCTATGCAGGTGAGGATGAATTAAGAGAGATTATCATCTGGGCGGTGGTGGTGGCTGCCTTTAATCCCAACACTTGGGAGGCAGGTGGATCTCTGTGAGTTCAGCCTGGGCTACAGAGCAAGTTCTAGGACCAGCTCCCAAGCTACACAGAGAAACCCTGTCTCAAAAAAACAAACAAAAAACAAAAAACAAACAAACAAACAAAAAAAGAGAGATCATCAAAGATGATGTTTGGCCAGGCCTCTTGGTTCCTGATATGGATGATTGGGGGGGGGGGGTGATTATGATGATTATGATGATGTTGATGAAAAAGAAGGAGAAGAAGGATTGGAAAATATTGGTGAAGAAGGGGATAAGGGTGAAGGTGAAGAAGATGAAGATGATGAAGAATAGGAAGGGGGGAGAGTGAAGACCTCTGGTAGATTCCAACCTTCTCCTTTTTTCTTTTTCTTTTTCTCCAGTACCTGAGAGCAAGTTCAGTCATTTCTCTCCTCCCAACCTCTTTTGTGCTCAGTCAGTTTTTGAGTTATCTTTCTTCTCAACACTATAGTTCTCAACTTATTTGGAGGGAAATACCTTGAGCAAAATACAATGGGAATATGAAAAAACAAAACAACCAAAAAACCATTCCCCTGTCCCCATTCACTAGCATGATGCAGTCTCTATTACGTAGTCCTCTCATGTCACCTCCCTTGTGGTGAGTTCTTTTAGAAGCATGCTGACAAAATTCAGTGCACTAGATTATGTAGGCAGAAGTTTCTGTCCCACCAGCCATTCCCAAGTAATCACACAGAGGCTTAATATTAATTATAAATGCTCAGCCAATAGCTCAGGCTTATTACTAACTAGTTATTACATTTTAAATGAACCCATATTTCTTATTTACACTCTACCACATGGCTTGGTGCCATTCCTCAGTATGGTATGCCCATCTTGCTTCTCTCTATCTCTGTTGGTGACTCTTGACTCTGCCTGTCTTCTCTTCCCAGAATTCTCCTAGTCTGGCTTTCCCACCAAATCTCTTCCTGCCCAGCTATAGGCTAGTCAGCTCTTTATTAACCAATGAGAGTAACACATATTTATAGTGTACAAAGATTGTTCTACAGCAAGGTTTAGAAGCTTTGTCTTGCCCTGATCCCTGTGATCCACACTGCGCTGCTGATTTTACTCTTAAGCAATCTCTAGGCCAGGAATAGTGCATGGCTAGAGCAAGGAAGGCCTCTGAAGCTTCGTCCATCTGGACCTGCATTCACGGGAAAAATTTTGACTGTTATGGGCTATCTAGGTATGCAAATCAAAATTTTGTTAATAATAAATCACAAATTCAATTAAAAACAATTGTTTAGTATATGAATACCTTTTCCATTTGTTAGACACAAAGATACATTTGCATGCAAATGAGATTAATGTAATTATTTGTGTCTAGATAAACAATTAGATAATATCAGAATATGTGATACTATAAGATATGGAGCCTCTTCCAACTTACTCAGAATTGATTAATATTTTTATTTCCTAATTATCAATGCTGGAAATGCTGCTTTGAGTAAGTAAGCAGTGCAAAACACTGGGGTATGTTCAAGGTGTTCTTAGCAATTATTGGAAACTCTGTCCAAATCCCAAATTTTCCCTAACCCCAAATTCATTGAAGATTTTTTTAATGAAACTCAAATTAGCAAGTAGTTTAAAAACAACAATTTTAAAATCAAATGTCTTTATATCCAGCATTCAGGAGGCAGAGGCAGGGGGATCTCTGTGAGTTCAAGTCAGCCTGGTCTATAGTTCTTAACATAGTGAGTTCCAGGCCAATCAGAGCTACATAGTGAGACCTTGTTGCAAATAAAATGGAATAAAACAAAAAACTACAACATAATATGATCCAAAGATATTTTAATTTAATTTGATACTTACATGTTGAATGCTACAATAGTCAAATATTAAGGCATTGCTTATCATAATTAAGCCTTTATGTTTCTAAATGAGCAGAATTTGCATGTACAGTAAACACTGTAATTCATAACTGACAATAGTCTTGAATCTGAACTGGAGTGTTTCCGTGCAGCACTTGGTGGCACTGCATCATGTGACCACATGCCCTGTGGTGGTTTGAATGAGAACGCCTCCATAGACTCATATATTTGAATGGTGGTTCCCAGTTGTGGAACTGTTTGGGAAGGATTAGGAGGTGTGGCCTTGCTGGAGGAGGTGTGTCACTGGGGAGGTTTTGGAAGTCCATGCCGCCATTTCCAGTTAGCACTCCCACCCAACCCACCCATGGTACTTTCAGACAAGGATCTAAGGTATGCTCTCAGCTCCTGCTCCAGTGTCATGCCTGCCTGTTGCAATGCTCCCACTGTGATCATGGACTCACCCTATGAAACGGAATCCTCAATTAAATTCTTTCTTTCTGTAAGTGGGCTTGGTCATGGTGTCTCATTACAGCTTTAGGAAAGTAACTGTAGGAAAGACATACCCTGTGCAAAGCACACACAGTGTGTACTCAGAGCCAAGACTGTAGTGAAGTCATGTGATACAACTCAGGCAAGCACTCCCAGAAACACCGGAGATTCATTATGCTTTTGATACTGAATTAATATTAAGTTATTGCACATTCAGAAAACGTTTCCTTTGCCACACTTCCTGCCACCCCCACATTAAGTTATGTGACTCCACATAGGGTTGAAACCCTCAGATTAAGAAAGTAATACTGGGGCTGGAGAGATGGCTCAGTAGTTAAGAGCAGTGGCTGCTCTTCCAGAGGACCTGGGGTTCAATTCTCAGCACCCACATGGCAGCTCACAACTGTCTGTAAGTCTAGTTCCAGGGGATCCAACACCCTCACACAGATAGGCATGCAGGCAAAACACCAATACACATACAATTTTAAAAATAAAATAAAATTTTAAAAAAGAGATAATACTGGGGGTCCCCAGCAGCCGGCCAGCAGGTGAGAGACCTGTAAGCAGGCTGCACCACCACCACGGCCACCCACTGGACTCTGTTCCCACAAGACTCACTCCTCCACCCAAACCCACAGACCCCAGCATCTTCTCCTTGGCCAGTAATCCCCTAAAACATCAGCAGTCCCTTTAGGCACAAACACTCAGAACAGGAGAGTGACTGATCTCCCAGCTGAACTGCCTCAACCTCCAGGTCCTAAGCCCCAGGGCACATCCCATGTCCCTCCCACTCCCATCTCAGCTCCAGCAAGGCAGCTGGGCTCTGCCTCCTACTCTGGTGGAACCCCACTGCTCTCTCTGGTGCAATCTCCAGCAGCCAGCCAGCAGGTGAGAGACCTGTGGGCAGGCCACACCACCACCACTGCCACCCACTGGATTCTGTCCCACAAGACCCACTCTGCCGCCCAACCACACCTACTCCAGGATCCTCCCTGTAGACAGCCCTCTCCAGCAACATCAGCAGACCATTTAGGCACAAGTACCACCCACACAAGTTGGAAGAACAGATGAGTAAACACCGGGGTAAGAATACATTCAACAACATAAAGGGCAATACGGCACCACCAGAACCCACTGGTCCTACAACAGCAAGACCTGAACATCCCAACACAGATGAAGCAGAAGAAAACAACCTTGAAAAGAAGTTTATGAAGATGATAGAGGACCTTAAAAAGGAAATGAAAAATTCCCTTAAAGTAATCGAGGAAAAGACAAACAAGAATGGGAAGAAATCAATAAATCCCTTGAAGAGAGCCAAGAAAAAAAACCATCAGACAGGTGAGGAGAGCAGTTCAAGACTTGAAAATTGAAATAGAACCAATAAAGAAAACACAAACTGAGGGAAGTCTGGAAATGGGAAACTGAGTAAGCAAACAGGAACTACAAGCATCACCAACAGAATACAAGATACGGAAGACAGTATCTCAGGCATTGAAGATATGATGGAGGAAATAGATTCATCAGTCAAAGAAAATGTTAAATCTAAAACATTCTTAACACAAACATCCAGGAAAGTCTGGGACACCATGAAAAGATCAAATCTAAGATAATAGGGATCAAAGAAGGAGAAGAATACCAGTTCAAAGGTACAGAAAATATATTCCACAAAACCAGAGAGGAAAAATTTTCCAACCTAAAGAAGGACATGACTATGAAGGTACAAGAAGCTTACCTATAAAAAGACAGGCTAGGGCTGGGGATTTAGCTCAGTGGTAGAGTGTTTGCCTAGCAAGCACAAGGCCCCCCGGGTTTGATACTCAGCTCCACAGGAAAAAAAAAAAAAAAAAGACACAGGCTAACAGAATGGATATATAAAAGAATCCATCCTTCTGCTGCACACAAGAAATACACCCAAACTTCAAAGACAGACACTACCTCAGCTGGAAAGATTGGGAAAAGATTTTCTAATCAAATGGACCTAAGAAGCAAGCTGATGTAGATATCCTAATATCTAACAAAATAGACTTCAAACTAAAATTAATCAAAAGAGATGGAGAAGGACATTTCATATTCATCACAGGAAAAAACCCATCAAGATGAAGTCTCAATTCTGAACATCTATGCCCCAAATACAAGGACACTCTCATTTGTAAAAGATGCATTACTAAAGCTTAAATCGCACATCAAACCCCACACATTAATAGTGGGAGACTTCAACACCCCACTCTCACCGATGGATGGGTCTGCCAGACAGAAACTTAACAGAAAAATGAGGGAACTAACACATGTTTTGACTCAAATGGACCGAACAGACATCTATAGAACATTTCACCCAAACACAAAAGAATATACCTTCTTTTCAGCACCTCACAGAACCCTCTCTAAAACTGCCCAAATACTCAATCTCAAAGAAAATCTCAACAGATTTAAAAAAAAAAATTGGAATAACCCCCTGTACCTTATTGGATCACCATGGCTTAAAGTTGGAATTCAACAACACAAACTACAGAAAACTACACACTCATGGAAACTGAACAACTCTCAACTGAACCACCACTGGGTCAAGGAAGAAATAAAGAAATCAAACACTTCCTGGAATTCAATGAAATTGAATCACAACATACTCAAACTTATGGAACAAATGGAAGCAGTGCTAAGAGGGAAGTTCATAGCACTAAGTGCCTGCATAAAGAATTGGAGAAATCTCACACTAGTGACTCAACAGCACACCTGAAAGATCTAGAACAAGAAGAAGCAAACTCACCCAGGAGGAGCAGACAACAGGAAATAATCAAACCTGGGCTGAAATCAACAAAATAAAGAGAATAATACAAAGAGTCGGTTCTTTGAGAAAAAGCAACAAGATAAACAAACCCTTATCCAAACTAACCAAAACACAGAGAGAGAATATCCAAATTAACAAAATCAGAAATGAAAAGGGGAAACATAACAACAGACACTGAGGAAATCCAGAGAATCATCAGGTCATACTTCAAAAACCTGTACTCCACAAAATTGGAAAATCTAAAAGAAATGGACAATTTTTTGATAGGTATCACATACCAAAATTAAATCAAGACCAGATAAACAATTTAAATAGACTGATAGCCCCTAAGGAAATAGAAGCAGTCATTAAAAGTCTCCCAACCAAAAAAAAGCCCAGGGCCAGATGGTTTCACTGCAGAATTTACCAGAATTTCAAAGAAAAGCTAATATCAATACTCAAATTGCTTCACACAATAGAAACAGAAGGAACATTGCCAAATTCGTTTTATGAGGCTACAGTTTCCTTGATATTCAAACCACACAAAGATACAACAAAGAAAGAGAATTACATACCAATCTCCCTCATGAACATTGATGCAAAAATACTCAATAAAATACTGACAAACTGAATCCAAGAATACATAAAAAAAAATCATCCAGCATGATCAAGTAGGCTTCATCCCAGAGATACAGGAATGGTTCAAATTATGAAAATCTGTCAATGAAATACACCATATAAACAAACTGAAAGGAAAAAAATACATGATCATCTCATTAGATGTTAAAAAGGCCTTTGATAATATCCAATACCCCTTCATGATATAGGTCTTGGAGAGATCAGGGATACAAGGAACATACCTAAACATAATAAAAGCAATATACAGCAAGCCAACAGCCAACATCAAATTAAATGAAGAGAAGCTCAAAGTGATCAGGAACAAGACAAGGCTGTCTGCTCTCTCCATATCTATTCAATATAGTACTCCAAGTTCTAACTAGAGCAATAAGATAACAAAAGGAGATAAAAGAGATACAAATTGGAATAAAAGAAATCAAATTTTCACTATTTGCAGATGATTTGATAGTACACATAAGTGACTCCAAAATTTCTACCAGGGAACTCCTACAGCTGAGTAATGTGGCAGGATACAAGATTAACTAACTAATTAACTAATCAGTAGCCCTCCTATACACAAATGATAAACTGGCTGAGAAGAAATCAGAGAAACATCACCCTTTACAATAGCCACAAATAATATAAAATACCTTGGGATAACTAACCAAACAAGCGAAAGACCTGTAGGACAAGAACTTTAAGTCCTTGAAGAAAAAAATTGAAAAAGATATCAGAAAATGGAAAGATCTCCCATGCTCATGGATCAGTAGGATTAACATAGTAAAAATGTCAATCTTACCAAAAGCAATCTACAGATTCAATATAATCCCCATCAAAATTCCACCACAATTCTGTGCAGACCTCAAAAGGACAATACTCAACTTCATATGGAAAAACAAAAAACCCAGGATAGCCAAAACAATCCTGTGTAATAAAGGAACTTCCAGAGGTATCACCATCCCTGACGTCAAGCTCTACTATAGAGCTATAGTAATAAAAACAGCTTGGTATTGGCATAAAAATCGACATGTGGATCAATGGAATCAAATCAAAGACCCTGACATAAATCCACACTCCTGTGAACACCTGATTTTTTACAAAGAAGCCCAAATGGAAAACATAAAGCATCTTCAACAAATAGTGCTGGTATAGCTTGCTGTTTGCATGTAGAAGATTGCAAATAGATCCATATCTGTCACCATGCACAAAACTCAAGTCCAAGTGGATCAAAGACCTCAATATAAATCCAGTTACACCTAACCTGATAGAGGAGAAAGTCAGGAGTAGCCTTGAATGCATGGGCACAGGAGACCACTTCCTAAATATAACACCAGTAGCACAGACACTAAGAGCAACAATTAATAAACGGGACCTCCTGAAACTGAAAATCTTCTGTAAGGCAAAGGACATGATCAATAAGACAAAACGACAGCCTATAGAATGGAAAAAGATCTTCACCAGCCCCATATCTAACAGAGGGCTGATCTCCAAAATATATAAAGAACTCAAGAAACTAGACATCAGAATATCAAATAATCCAATTTAAAAATGGGTACAGATCTAAACAGAGAATTCTTAACAGAAGAATCTCAAATGGCCAAAATATACTTAAAGAATTGTTGGACATCCTTAGTCATCATGGAAATGCAAATCAAATTGACTCTGAGATACCATCTTACACCTGTCAGAATGACCAAAATCAAAAACACTGATGACAGCTTATGCAGGAGAGGATGTGGAGAAAGGGAAACACTCCTCCACTGCTGGTGGGAGTGTAAACTTGTACAGCCACTTTGGAAGTAAATATGGCTGTTCCTCAGAAAAATGGGAATCAGCTGTATCAATCTTGGGTATATACCCAAAGGATGCTCAATCATACCACAAGGACACTTGCTCAGCTAAGTTCATAGCAGCATTATTCATAATAGCCAGAACCTTAAAACAACCTAGGTGCTCCTCAACCAAAGAATAGATAAGGAAAATGTTGTACATTTACCCAATTGAGCATTGCGCAGCTGTTAAAAAAAAAAAACGACATCATGAAATTTGCAGGCAAATGGATGGAACTAGAAAAAAATCATTCTGAGTGAGGTAACCCAGATCCAGAAAGACAAACATAGTAAGTACTCACTCATCAAGTGGACGTTAAGAGTAAAATATAGGATAACCAATCTACAGTCTACAGCCCCAGACAGGCTAGATAACAAAGAGAGCCCAAAGAGGGATGCATGGATTTCCCTGGGAAGGGGAAACAGATCTCCTGGGTAAACTGTGGGAGGAGGTGAAACTTGAGGGAGCAGATTGGGTTGGCTCCCATGGAAGGTGGTTTGGAGGTGGGACAAAGCAAGAGAGTAACGAAAGAGACATCTTGATGGGGAAGCCATTTGGGAGAACTCTGGTGCCAGGGAAACTCCCAGGAATCCATAAGGATGAGCCCAGCTAAGACTCCTAGCAATAATGGAGAGGGTGCCTGACCTAGTCATCTACTGTAATCAGACTGGTGACTTCCCTAATTGTCATCAGAGATACTCTATTTAGTAACTAATGGAAGCAGATGCAGAGATTCACAGCCAAATGCTGGGCCAAGCTCCAGGAGTCCTGCCGAAGAAAATGAGGAGAGATTGTATGAGCCAGGGGGTGGGGGAGAGTGTCAAGGTCATAATGGGAGAACCCATAGAGACAGCTGACCTGAGCTTGAGGGAGCTTATGGACTCTGGGCCAACAGTCATGGAGCCCGCATGGGACAAACCTAGGCCCTCTGCATGGGTGTGGCAGTTGTGTAGCTTGGTCTGTTTATGGGGCTCCTAGCAATGAGTCCAGGACCTGTCTCCTTGGTGCTTTGCTGGTTTTAGGGAACCTATTCCCCATGCTGGTTTACCTTGCCTAGCCTTGACTCAAGGGGAGGAGCTCAGTCCTGCCTCAACTTGACCTGCCATGCTTTGTTCAAGCCCATGGGAGGTCTTGCCCCTTTCTGAGTGGAGTAGTAGATGGGGAGGGGGGTAAATGGGAGTCAGGGGGAAGGGAAAGGGTGGAGAAGGAGGGGAAACTGTGGTCAGTATGTAAAATAAATGAAAAATATTAATTAAATGAAATAATAAAAAGAAGGTAATACTGGCCTGAGTGTCTTGAGGGGTGACCTACAGATGTCTGCCGGGATTTAAGACCCACTCAACAAGGGAAAATTCATACCTAATACTATTTATATCTGGCCAAGAACCTGTGGCTTGAGGGGCCATAGGTCCTATGGGAGAACCTGCTACTATGATTTTGCTAAACTGAGGCACTGTAAACTTCCTTCTAATTGTTTATCCTTACACCCATATAGTAGTCCAGCTCACGCCCCTGTCCAGAGAAGTTTCTTGAAGTGGACAGAGACCCACAAGTGACCTAAGTGCACAGAAGAAGTGACTGCTTATCTCAAACGGGACATCTCCATCACAGGCCCTCCTCCCAAGGCTCAGGAAATAGAAAGGTTGTAAAAGTCAGATGTCAGGAAGGACACCTGCAAAACTGTCTTCTGTACATGACAGGCAATTGCCTCAGGAACTCTCAACAGCTGTGCTTGCTAGACAAGATCTGCATGAAATCAATGTAGTCCATATTTCAGCAAGGATAGTGGAAGGCTCAAAGGACCCATTCCTAGTTAAGAAGCTACAGGTGGTCTATGGGAAGGACTCTCACAAGCTGGTTTGTGAGGCTGTGGGTGGGGGGCAGTAGAAACAGAGAAACTAAGCAATATGCATGCATCTCTCCTTGAGACACAAGCTAAACAGTCTGAGGCAGGCAAAGGGGTCAGTCCCTGATGGAGTGGCATTTCAAGCCACTGGGGGTATTTGGTCATCATCTGTGGAAGTCTCCATGGATACCAGGGGCTGGAGGACCATAGAGGAGGGACAGGCACAACCCAGAAAACTAGGTATAAAGAAATCAATGTATGATGCCTAGCTCAGTGGAACTTTGCTTGCCAAAGATTTGAGAAGAGCTGGATTCATTAAGGACCTCAAAAATGGATGGAACTTTAGTGGATTTGCAGAGCCCTTTGGTGAGGCAGGATCTTTATGAAATAGCAGTCTTTGATGGATCTACATGACCTTGACAAACATATAAACCATGTCTATGAGGTATTAGAGAAAATTAAATGCAAGAAGAGAATGGATATTTTACATTACAATTAATAAAAGTAGCAAAATTACAGTTATGAAGTAGCAACAAAAATAATTTTGTGGTTGAGGGTCACTGCAACATAAGGATTGCAGAACTAGGAAGGTTGAGAACCACTGCTCTAGACTACGCAGCATGTTTTTCTCTCTTGCAGAAAGATATGCTAGAGATGGAGATCTGGCCAGCTAGAGCCTCCCAAGCAGCCAGGTGTGGTAGATGAAGAGACAATAGCTGGAGTTGTAGCCACAGTTCCACCCCACAGCCATAGTCCCACCCCAGAGCCACAGTCCCACCCCAGAGCCACAGTCCCACCCCAGAGCCACAGTCCCACCCCAGAGCCACAGTTCCACCCCACAGCCACAGTCCCACCCCAGAGCCACAGTCCCACCCCAGAGCCACAGTCCCACCCCAGAACCACAGTCCCACCCCAGAGCCACAGTCCCACCCCAGAGCCACAGTTCCACCCCACAGCCACAGTCCCACCCCAGAGCCACAGTCCCACCCCAGAGCCACAGTCCCACCCCAGAGCCACAGTCCCACCCCAGAGCCACAGTCCTACCCCAGAGCCACAGTTCCACCCCACAGCCACAGTCCCACTCCAGATCCACAGTACCACTCAAGAGCCACAGTACCACTCCAGAGCCACAGTCCCACTCCAGAGCCACAGTCCCACCTCAGAGCCACAGTTCCACTCCAGAGTCATAGTCCCACCCCACCGCCACAGTCCCACTCCAGAGCCACAGTCCCACCCCAGAGCCACAGTCCCACCCCAGAGCCACAGTTCCACACCAGAGCCACAGTCCCACCCCAGAGCCACAGTCCCACTCCAGAGCCACAGTCCCACCCCAGAGCCACAGTCCTACCCCAGAGCCACAGTCCTCCCCCAGAGCCACAGTCCTCCCCCAGAGCCACAGTTCCACCCCACAGCCACAGTCCTACCCCAGAGCCACAGTCCCACCCCAGAGCCACAGTCCCACCCCAGAGCCACAGTCCCACCCCAGAGCCACAGTCCCACCCCAGAGCCACAGTCCCACCCCAGAGCCACAGTCCTACCCCAGAACCACAGTCCCATCTCAGAGCCACAGTCCCACTCCAGATCCACAGTACCACTCAAGAGCCACAGTCCCACTCCAGAGCCACAGTCCCACTCCAGAGCCACAGTCCCACCCCAGAGCCACAGTCCCACCCCAGAGCCACAGTCCCACCCCAGAGCCACAGTCCCACCCCAGAGCCACAGTCCCACCCCAGATCCACAGTCCCACCCCAGAGCCACAGTACCACTCCAGAGCCACCGTCCTACCCCAGAGCCACAGTCCCACTCCAGATTCACAGTTCCACCCCAGAGCCACAGTCCTACCCAAGAGCCACAACACCACCCCAGAGCCACAGTACCACCCAAGAGCCACAGTTCCACCCCAGAGCCACAGTTCCACCCCACAGCCACAGTCCCACCCCAGAGCCACAGTCCCACCCCAGAGCCACAGTCCCACCCAAGAACCACAGTTCCACCCAGAGCCACAGTTCCACCCCACAGCCACAGTCCCACCCCAAGCAACAGTCCCATCCCAGAGCCACAGTCCCACCCCACAGCCACAGTCCCACCACAGAGCCACAGTTCCACTCCATAGCCACAGTCCCACTCCAGATCCACAGTCCCACCCCAGAGCCACAGTCCCACCCCAGAGCCACAGTCCCACCCCAGAGCCACAGTCCCACTCCAGAGGCACAGTACCACCCCAGAGCCACAGTCCCACTCCAGAGCCACAGTCCCACCCCAGAGCCACAGTCCCACCCCAGAGCCACAGTCCCACCCCAGAGCCACAGTCCCACTCCAGAGCCACAGTCCCACCCCAGAGCCACAGTCCCACTCCAGATCCACAGTCCCACCCCAGAGCCACAGTCCCACCCCAGAGCCACAGTCCCACCCCAGAGCCACAGTCCCACCCCAGAGCCACAGTCCCACCCCAGAGCCACAGTCCCACCCCAGAGCCACAGTCCTAACCCAGATCCATAGTCCCACCTCAGAGCCACAGTACCACTCCAGAGCCACAGTCCTACCCCAGAGCCACAGTCCCACCCCAGAGGCACAGTACCACTTCAGAGCCAGTCCAGAGTCACAGTCCCACTCCAGATCCACAGTCCTACCCAAGAGCCACAACACCACCCAGAGCCACAGTACCACCCCAGAGCCACAGTCCTACCCCAGATCCACGGTCCCATCTCAGAGCCACAGTCCCACTCCAGAGCCACAGTCCCACCTCAGAGCCACAGTCCCACTCCAGAGTCACAGTCCCACCCCACCACCACAGTCCCACTCCAGATCCAAAGTCCCACTCTAGAGCCACAGTCCCACCCCAGAGCCACAGTCCCACCCCAGAGCCACAGTCCCACCCCAGAGCCACAGTCCCACCCCAGAGCCACAGTCCCACCCCAGAGCCACAGTCCTACCCCAGATCCACAGTCCTATCTCAGAGTCACAGTACCACTCCAGAGGCACAGTACCACTCCAGATCCACAGTACCACTCCATAGCCACAGTCCTACCCCAGAGTCACAGTCCTGCCCCGGAGCCACAGTCCCATCCCAGAGCCACAGTCCCACTCCATAGCCAAGGTACAGACCCATAGTCTTTCTAACCCACCCTAAGTCACAAGTGCAGCAGTGGGGAGCAAAACCTGTGACTAGGGAAGTCTCAGGCTCAAGTGGAGAAGCAACTGCTATTGCTTTGCTTAAAGTTTGTGATAGCCAAGGTACTTCCTCATATTTGTGTCTATGAAGCTATTACTGCTGTCTGTCTTTTTGAACATTTTCTCACCCCTTCCCCTTTTTAGTCCATTTCCTCACTTATATTTTGTAGTAAATGTTCTCACCTCTCAGACTTGCCAACAGCCATGCTCTGGAGATGGAGGAATGATGATTGAGTGTCGTGTGTGTGTGTGTGTGTGTGTGTGTGTGTGTGTGTGTGTGTGTGTGTGTAGTTTTGTATTGTTATGACAAAACACTATGGCCAGGGTAACTTATATTAAAAAATGCATTTAATTGGGCTTATGGTTTCCAGAAGGATAGAGTCTGTGATGGTGGAGGAACGCCATGGTGGCAGGCAGCTGGAACAGTAGCTGAGAGCTCACATCTTGATCCACAAGAGGGGGCAGAGGAGCAACACTGGTAGTGGTGTAGACCTTTTAAATCCTCAAAGTTTGCCCCAAGTGACACACCTCCTCCAACAAAGCCACACCTCCCAATCCTTCCCAAATAGTTCCACCAACTGGGGACTGAGTATTCAACAATGTGGGCGTATGGGGTCCACTCTCATTCATACCACAACAGAGGACATGAGGGCAGGTTACCTTGCTGGAGTTGAAAACTGGTCAGAAATCTATGTCACCCCTCCCAGGATCAGGGACGCTTGTGCAAGACAGCAGAAAAAACATAGGAGTTGAAGGAGGGGAGCAGTTTGAAGTGGCTGTACAGGATTACCCTCTGAGCCTAACTGCCACCATCTTCAGGAATTCTGCTGAGCCTACTTGCCAAAAATCATCATAGCTGAACTTCATAGGAGTGGGCAGAGAGGGTCATGGGAAATTCTTGGGAGTATCCATCTGCCTCTCCCAACCCATTTTGTGCAATTCTGCCGTAATTGCATGTGGTCTTTTGGGAGGAGCAAGAGGCTATAGATGGAGAAGGGTGAGGAGGGGTTCCATCTATGCAGCCCTAAGGAAGCCATCATCCCTGCTGGGCCCTGACTTTTCACCTGTGTTCCTTCCTATAACCCCTCACCATTGTTCTGGAATTAACCTAATAAACCCATTGGTTTCACTGGGTGGACTTCAGTGGAATTGTACCTTGGTTTGTCATTGGGAACTTGGGGAGGAGAATGAGACATCTCTATCCCTGGGAAGGCATTTTAGCAACATATCATAAGCAAAGTATTCCTGTGAGGGAACTGACCATAATGTTTTGGGGAGGATTGTGGAAGGGTCTTGGAGCTTTGGGCTGAAAAAGTCATTGAGTGCTCACAGCTTAATGAGCTACTGTGGGAAACCGGAAGACAATGCCAAGAGCAACACAGACACATGGAGGCCTGTCTTGTGAGGCTTCAGAGGGCACAGGCATGTTACATGAAGTTTCCCAAATGCCTATGGCTCTTATTCCTGTTACAACATCTTCTGTCCCCAAGAATCCACTCTGGCCCTGTGGAGTATGTCCTAGGGTTAGTTGACTGAAGGAGAAAAATCTAGGACCTGGTGTACTGGCTGTTCTCCCTGACTCCCCCAGACAGGGTCTCACCACGTAGCCCAGGCTGTCCTGGAATTCCTCTGTAGACCAGGCTGGCCTTGAACTCAGAGCTCCACCTGCCTCTGCCTCCCGAGTGCTGGGATGACAGGCGTGTGCCACCACACCTGGCCACTGGTGTTTCTGCACGCCATGCAGGCACCACCCAGAAGCTGACAGCTGCTGCATTACAGACCCTTTCCAGAACAATCATAAAGAACACTGGTGAAAGTCTTCATGGCGGGCAGAACTTGGTGGTGAACAAACATATTTGTATGTTTGCTTAGATGGAGAAATGGACATATATGTGGTTTTTCACTGATCCATGGGCTGTAGCCAGTAGATTGGCTAGATGGTCAGGGACTTAGAAGGAGTGTGACTAGGAAATTGGTGAGAAAGACATTTGGGGAAGACATATATGGATAGATTTCTCTAAGTGGTAGAAGGCTATGAAGATAATCATGTCCCATGTAAATGCTAATCAAAAGATGACTTCAAAAGAAGAGTTGAATAGTCTAGTAGATAGGATGACCCATTCTGTGGACATTGTTTCTTTTCCTAGCCATTCCTGTCATTGTCCAAGAGACCCAGAAAAAAAAAAATAACCATGCTGGCAGAAATGGAGTTATGCATGGGCTCAACAAATGGCCTTCCACTTACTAATAATGATTTGACCATGGCTGCTTCTAAGTGCTAGCAGCAGAGACCAATACAGAGCCCCTGATAAGGCATCCTTCTCTGGAGGGACCAGCCAGCAACCTGATAGCAGGTGCGCTCCACTGGACCACTGACATTGTGGAAGGGGCAGTTCTTTGACCTTACTGGGATAGATAACTTATTCTGGGTTTTCCTTGCCTACATGCAATGCTTCTCCCAAAACTACCACCTGTGGACTTATGGCAAGCCTTATCCATTATCGTGGTATTCTACACAGCATTGCTCCAACCAGGGAATCCACTTCACAACTAAGGAAGTGCAGTAATAGGCTCATGGAATTCACTGGTGAAATGGCCTTTTGAAGATGCAGCCAGGAGCTGCAGAGATGATCCAACACTTAAGAGCACTGGCTGCTCTTCCAGAAGACCTAGGTTTGATTCCTAGCATCCAAAGTATGGTTCACAGCTGTCTGTATTCCAGTTCCAAGAGATCCAACCCTCTTCTTGCTTCCCTGGGCACCATATGTGCATATGGTACACAGACATACATGCATGCAAAAACACCATACACATAAAATAATAATAATCATTAAAAATAACATAAAATAAAGATACAACTGAAGTGCCAGTTGGGTGGCACTAGCCTGAGGGGCTTGGGCAGGGTCCAGAAGTCTGTATTGAATTAGTGTCTACTATATAGTACTGTTTCTGCTATGGCTAGGATTCATGGGTCCCAGAATCAAGGGGAAGAAATGGTAGTGGTTCCACTCACAATCACCCCTCATGGTCTATTAGGAAACTGTTTGCTTCCTGTTCCTACGACCTCATGATCTGCAAGCCTAGAAGTTTTGGTTTTAGATGGTGGAATGCCTCTGTCAGGAGGCCCAACAAATATTTCATTGAACTGGAGTGAAGACCTGGCCATGTGGGGCTCCTGGTGTCCTTGAGTCAACTAAAGAACAAACAACAGTGTTAGAAGGCTGATTGATTCAGACTACTGGGGGAGAGTTAAACTGCTTCTTCATAATGGGGGTGAGGAAGATTATGTCTGCAGTGCAAGAGATCCTTCAGGGAGTCTCTTGGTGTTGCCACGTGCTGTGACTCAGGCCTATAGGAAGCGACAACAATCCAATTCGGACATGATGAGAGCATGACCAGACCCTTTGGACGGAAGTCTGAGCACCCCTGCAGCTTAGAAGCAAGTCACTAGGGTGTTTGCTAAGCAGGGGGAAAGTACAGGTGAGCTCACAAGTGCCTGCTGAGGCCACGTGACCAGTTTCAGCCATGAGGTTGTAACTGACATGAGTGTTTTTGTCAGGAATTATGGGTAAACATATTAAATTGGTATTTGTGGTTTTTCTTTCTTCTGCTTCTTTATCATGTACTGTAACATCAATTGAGATAATATTAGTGATTAAGTGTTATCTATATTGCCATATTAAGGTCATGGGACATTTAAAAAAACTAAATATTCCTCAAAGGACTTTGCTGCCACGCTCTCTGGAGCCCAGAATAATTCAGATGGTGGTCTTTGGAGTTGTGAGGTTTATTGTTTCCTCTATTGGATTGGATTATGCTTTGTTATGATTGCTCATTTGCTTTGCCTTTTTTTTTTCTCCTTTGGAATAAGAATGTCTACTTGGTACCAGAATATGTTGGAAGTATGCTCATGGGAGCTGACAGTTAAGAAATTAGAGGTGTTAAAGGATTAAGGAGACCTTTTAAACAGACTCTAGTAGTGAGTGCTGAGGTCAAACCAAAGGCCTTGCCCATGCTTGGCAAGAACTCTAACATTGAACACTGTATTTCTCAGTTATTAAGGCTGAGGCCAATGAGGGCTTCATACATTCAGATGAAAGAGTGATGTCTTTTGATATCATCCATGCTCTTGCTCACACATTCAGCCATATTTATTCAGTGTCATTGTGTATCAGAGGTTTGCATATACTCAAAACACCAAAGAAGTGAAAAGGGCATCTTTCTCACAGTGCAGGGTAAAAATGCAAATAAATATTTACACTCCACACAAAGATTGAGAATTTACTAGAGTCCTTGCCTAGCATGTAGAAGGCTCTAGATTTGATTCTCCAACTCCCCCCAAAACAAAAATGAAAAAAGAAATCTTTGCCTGGGGGAACTCAGTGAAGTCCCCAGAGATGGTATAGCTAAATTAGAGTGCCTAGCCAGCATACAGGAAGCCCGTACCATCTCCAGGTGAGTGTGGTAGTGTATATCCATCCCCGCAGCCACAGCACTTAGAGGTAAAGGCAGGAAGGTGGTTAAGTTAAAACGGGGAGCTAGGGACATGACTTAGTGGGTAAGAGCACTTGCTGGGCAAACATGAGGCCCTGAGTTCAGCTCCCTAGGACTCACATAACAAAGCTGTTTGCAGCTGTTCAAGCCTGTAACCCCAGTGCTAACTGTTGTGAGTGGTAATAGAAGGATACTCAGGACTAGCTGGCTGCTGGGGCTAAAGCAGATCCCTACTGTCTCAAATTAGGTGGAAAGTGAGGCAGCGGCTGCCCTCATCTGGCCATAACATGCAAGTGCAGGGGCATGTGCACCAGCATACACCAGTGTGCCTACAGTGTGCAAATGTGAACACACAAAAACACACGGCAAAGAGAAACAAGCAGCTCAAGGTCACAGCAGTTTCCAGCACAGTGATGCAGACTTATTTCCCTAGTCACTAGGGGGCTGAGGCAGAAGGATCATTGGAGCCAGCTGGGGCAACCTGTCAAGTCAAGAGTGGGGATGAAACTCAGAAAGTGCTGGCCTACTTTGCTCAAGGCCCAAGACCTTGAGGAGCAAAAGGAAAGTGACCTAGCAGAAGGAAAGCGTCCACAAAGATGCAGAGGTCTGCAAATGCACGGACACTTTGGGGAGGTGAATGGCTGGTAAAGACTTAGAGCAGGGTTTAGAAGAACCCAATCAACTCACCTCCTAAGGCATCAAGACAGGTGCAGAGCGCAGGTTACCAAGGACAGAGAGAGGAAAGAGGTGCACTTAACCCTCCACCCTGGAGGAAGGAGACATGGCTAGTTTTGATGGGGAGAAGCAAAGTCTGAGGAGTATTGGGGGGAAGTTCCCGTTTGTCTTCATCCTGAGAGCCCAGGGAAGGCTGCTTCCGGTCGTTGGCTCCTCCCACTGACCACTGGGATGAGGAGGTGACAACACAGGGGGACAGGGACCCCAGTCTTAACCTGGAAATCAGATTCTCTACCAGAGTGGGGTGTGGCCCGCCATCTCCTCTCCTTTCTTACCCTCTCCTAGTCTCTCTGAGAGACTCTGGTAGCTGTACAAGAGAAGCTCAGAAAGCCAAAGTTCAAAGCAAGGAAGGCTGTGTTTACCCACAGTGCCCCAGCAAGACATGGATGGAGCCAGGCCCTTGAGTCTGCCCATTCACTGCAGAGCCTGGGTGCTGTGGTGTGGGCAGAGCTGGTTCTCTTCTCAAAGTCTTGTTAGTTCAGGAGCTCGTTCAACATGAGTTATGGAATCACAGGCTGCCTGGGCTGCTGGGGTCTGAGTCAGTGGGAGCGTGCTCTGCACGAGCCTGGCACGTGCCAAGTGGCGGTGCCTCACCTGTGCAGGTGGAGTTCACCCTGGGCTGCTTGGTTAAGGGGCAGCAGGAGGGACTCCATAGGAAAATCTTGCTGGGCTAGCTCTCAACCAGGGGATGGCGCTTGGGACACCAACTGGCAACTGGAGAATCCAGATACCTGAAATGGTAATGGTGTGGCTACTCCGAAATTGGAGTGCTTTGATGTTCCCAATCCCATTTGATCCTTTGCAACATTTACAGGACGATACTGACGACCTTAAAAGTCACTGAAACTATCATTTTAGTGCTGGGGGGAAAGTCTCCTTCCCAGGTAGTATGCCCAAGACCACAAAATGTGTTAAGAAAGGCAAAGAAAGGCAAGTGTTTCTACACACACACACACACACACACACACACACACACACACACACACACACACACACACCGAGCACCCAATCCTGAGCTTTCCCAGCCCCGTGCTATGTCCTTCCCCACTCCAACCCCAACCCGACTCAATTCCATCTGAAATTTATCGGGGCTGGGCCCCTTGCAGGTTAGGTACCGCGGGGAGACAGAGATTAAACCCCAGGGCGCGAGTGGCCCCTTCCCCCCTCCCCAGCCCCCTGGGCTCCACTCGGCGCCTCGCCTGGAGCGGAGGTTCCGAGCCCTCCACGAGAGGGGAGGGGGAAAATGGGCTTGTTTCTCGGGTGGCCAATCCACGAGCTCGAGGTGCTTCAGAGGAGGCGCTAGCACTAGGCCGGCCCGGGGCTGCAGGCTTCCCGCGGCAAAGTACAAATGCTCCCGAGCGCGGCGTCTGGAGCCCAAGGCGTGCACAGCGGCCGCGCTCAGCCTCCCCCGCGCCGCCACCGAGGGTCCTGCCGCCCCGTGGCGCCCCAGGCCGGTGCCGGACCCCGCACCGCTGCGCCCGCTGCCAGCCAGCGCCACCCGAGCCCTGAGCCCAGAGAGCCGCGCGCCCCGCAGCCAGAGCCGGTTCTCTAGCTAGCACCTTCTCCCTTTCTGCCCTCGTCTTCTTCTCCTGCCGGACCTTCTTCTAACTCCTCATCTCCCGATCTCTCTCCCTTTTCTCCTTGTCCCCTGCCTCTCATCCCCACCTGAGACCTCTCCTGTCCTTGGCACCTCTTCTTGCTTCTCCGACTCCTCAGGCAGCAGTCCTACTCGACCCCGGGGACTTAATTGTGTTCCTCTCAGAGGCTGACTTTCTCCCGGCTCATCCTCGGGGTTGTCTGACCTTGGGGCCAGGAGAGTTGAAACAGACCCTGACTCAATATATAAGGTGGGGAGCAATCTAGGGAGACACCTAATGTCAACCTCTGACATTACACATCTGGCATACACATCTGTGCACACACAACATGAACACGACACACAGAGAGGCAAAAATCATCTTCGTTACTTCCCTGACCTTAACTGACTTTTCAGCTGTCTGTGTATCCGTTGCTAGTAGGTATGTGGATTGTTTCTCAGAATGACTGAAATACCGGCTTGTGGTTGAGGTAGGTTACCTGCCTCTCCTCCTCCCCTGCTCTCCCTAAAGCCTCCACCCTCCTTTCATTTCTAACCAGTCATTGTCACCCTCACTTTCTCCTAACTCCCTGGCTGGCCCAGGGTCAGGCTTCCCATTTCAGCATGGCTATCTGGGCTCCTACATCTCTTGCCCTGTCTCTACCAACTCTCCACCATACAGCCATCTGGGGACCTTCAGCCCCAAATGGATGATGGCATTCCTACAGCGAAAACTCCATCACTTCAACTCTTCTTTTCAGAAGAAACGGGGAGGTCCAGCCAGAGCTCAGTACCTCTATGTTGAAACATGGAGAAAGAAGCCTTCATTTATTCTCTGTGCTGTTTTATATGTTACTTAATGGGAGCTGGTGATGTAGCTCAGTTGGTACAGTGCTTGCCCAGCATACCCAAGACCTTGGGTTGGATCCTCCTCAGCATCATAGAAATCAGACATGGTAACAGAGGCCTGGAACGCTAGTACTTTGAAGGTGGAGGAGGAAGATAAGAAGTTCAGGGTCATCCTCAACTCTGTGAGTTTGAGGCCAACCTGGGATACATGAGACCCTGTGTGAAAAAAAAAAAAAAAAGTTAACGATTTCCTAAACACTGTTTGAGAATTAAGTGCTGTAATACTTGCTTAGCTTTCTCACTGGGTGAGCATGGATGCTGAGGATCTGAATACCAGTCCTCTGTAGACACAGAGGTTTCCTAGTGAGAACTTACTCAGGGTCTGAGAATCTGAGCTTGCTTTACCCAGCAGGGCTGCATAAGGGGTTGGGTTGACCATGTGCATGGATGGTTACCAGGTGTTTGGAAGGGTCTGCACTTGGCTGTGTGGTGTGCTTTGATCTAGCAAGGGAGAGGTCTTTTGCCCCGCCCCTTGGCATTGTTATAAAAAGCCTTTTCGAAGAGGCAGAAGGGACCATTGGGTTTTGATCCAGGTCTTCCCGAAGCTATCCTCTGTTAGTCTTTCTCCTCTTCGCTATCTTTCTATCTAAACGTTTCTTATCCCTCTCTCCTCCTCATAGGAATCCTTTAAAAGGTGGGAGCTGGCCTCTCACAGTCCTCACATTTGCGAAGCAAGCTTTTGCCCAGTAAGCCATCCCCTTGGCTCACAAAGTTTATTTTTAATGGTACATGAAAGGTAGATTCTCTCTCTCTCTCTCTCTCTCTCTCTCTCTCTCTCTCTCTCTCTCTGTGTGTGTGTGTGTGTGTGTGTGTGTGTGTGTGTGTGTGTGTGTGTAAGAGACAGACTGAGAGGAGAGGGACAGACAAATGGAACAAAGGAAAGGAAACAAGTGTGAGTGTGAGGCTGAGGAGCAATGCATTGAGAATCAGGAGACGCAGGCTTGGTGTGCTAACTGTTGTGTGGCCTTAGCATCCAATCTGTCCTTTCTGGACCTCATATTATCCACTATGCATAAGAACTACCGTTTAGACCACAGTGTTGATCTGTAAAGCCTTTCATGGCTCGATCCCCTCACTGCCCTGTAAACAGTCAAGGCTCAGAGAGGGGCAGCAACATGCCCAATAGCAAGCGTGTGGTCCATCTGAGATTCAAACTCAGACATTCTGGGAGCAGGGATGAGGCAGGGCTTCAGGTTGGAACCTCCTGAGACTAACATCCCTCGTTGGCTTGCCAGGCCCAGGCAAAGTCTGCCTTTTCGGTGAGAAGATATATACCCCCGGCCAGAGCTGGCACCCCTACCTGGAACCACAAGGCACGATATACTGTGTGCGATGTACCTGCACTGAGGTAGGTCCCTCTGGCAACTGGGTCACCTGTATCGGATATGTCTGGGAGACCAGAGGATGGAAGGACAGCCTGCACGAATGTCGATGTCTCCTTCTCCTAATTACTGTTCACAGTGATGAGCATCTCCTAGATGAGACCCCCAAGAATAAGTCTCACATCTAGCCAAAGGCTGAACCAAATGGGGCAGAGGCCTTGTCTTTGTTTTCATTCATATCTTCTGCTATCCCAGCCGTAGCAGTGAGCCTTCCATTCCCACAATGCAACACTTGAGAAAATAAACATAAGGAAGAAAGGTCTATTCCATTTCACAGCTTTCGAGGTTCTTGTCCAAGGTCAATTGGCCTTATTGCTCACTTTGTGGCCAGGAAGCCAAACAAAGAGGAAGAGGCTCAAGTCCCATGGTCTTCAAGTCTTCAAAGGCACACTCACAGTGACCTATGGACTGCCCACAAAAATCTCGTCTCCTGAACCTCCCAACACCTTCACCCTGGGACCTTTAACACCTGCACCTTCAGGGTCATTCCACATCCAAACCATATCACCAACCTCCCTGGGCCTTGCACAATCAACTGGGTGGCCTAATGGAAAGCAGTGCCATGCAGAATTCTCCAGGAAGACATGAGGATGGCAGAACAGGAAGAGCGGAGCCAGGGGACACTCAGCCAGCAGAGCCCTGCTGGGATGTCTTGAACTCATGTCTGGGTGCTGCTGGGGCTTCCGGCTCTCAGACCCTCAGCACCCTCTTGTCCTCACAGTCCAAGAGAGGAGGGAGGCAGAAGTTCATGGTTAAGACAGAACCTCCAGAGGCAGAGCAGACCTGGGTGGGGAGCAAGTGATACAGCCCCTCTCTCCACTTCCTCCCTCGGCTCACTCCTTCTGGGTCTTTCCCTCTCTCCCCTCTGTCCCTCCATTTTAGCTCCAGGTAGAACTCAGACACAAACCGGGATGCAATCCCCCATGGCTCCAGCTGCCTTGTTTTTATTATCCTCAGCACATCTGAGGCCAATAAGCCATTTAAAAAGGAACTTCATGAAATATAGCCAGAAAACAGAAAGGAAACCATAACAGAAAATTCCAGACATGTCACGTGGCCCAGTTTTGTGATCCACTGGAGCTTATTCACGTCTCCTTCCCCAGAATTCACACATGGAGTTTCTTTTCGTCAGCCCAAAGGACTGTTGCCCTTATTTCCAAAGTGCAGTCTGCCAAAATGCCTCCCTTTCTCTCCACCATTGCCCTCCCTCCCCATCTAAGCTACCTGCCTTCATCTCTCGTCTGGACCACTGCATGAGCCCACCAACAGGGCGCTCTGCTGTCCCTCTCAAAATCCATTTTCTGTGAAGCAACTAAAATGGCCTTTCCTGAACCCAGAACTATTGTATCTCTTTGCTCTTAAAACCATGCAATCATTTTTTTTTGGGGGGGGGGGGGGACAGGGTCTCATGCAGCCTAGGCTAACCTCAATGTATCTGAGGATAATCTTGAACTTCTGCCCTTCTGCCTCTACCTCAATAGTCATGGTGTGTGCCACTGTGCCTACTTTATGGGGTGCTAGGGATGGAACCTAAGGCTGCATCACCCAGTCCTTTAGTGGTTCTGCATGATCAGCAGCCTCCTTATCTTCCAACCCCACACCCGCACACCCTGCTGCAGCCACATCAGCCTGATGTCTGAACGTCCAACATCTGGAACATTCTTACTGTTCTCTCCAAATAATCTTCCTCTAATCTCATGAATGGCAGCTTTTTCCTTTATGGTTCACAATGTAACCGTCACTTCTTACAGTTTCCAAATGTGTCTTCTAATCACATCACCTGGTTTGGTCATGGCCATAAACATAACACCTCAAATTAGCTTGTACCTGCTTCCTAATGCCCTATGGTCCCTCTCCAGCCACTAGGACACAAGCTTATGAGAACAGAGAGACTGTCACTTATCCTGATTGTGTGCCTATGCTCAGTGCAAGCACCCAAAGTGTCTCAGCATCCCATGCAGGCATGGGTCCTGGTGATGGTGATTAGCTGCTGTGTGTTCTCAGTCAGCCTCTAGAACATTCCTTGCTCCCAGTATGGATGCTCGTGCCTCTCAGGCTGTTGTTGAGAACAGGACATGAGGTCATCTATATTTATACAGCCACTATAAAAACAGTGTATCTGACCTTACAGTGAAGCTCCCGCTGGCCACAAAGAGCCCTGCCACATGCCTTATCTTTGCCCTTTCACCCCCAAGCTGCCCCCACCTGATCCACTGCTGCAAGTGCAAGACTCTAGCTCTTTAGACCACATGTCCCTCAAATTCTACCTAGCTTCTCACCTGAAGGCCTCAGTTTACCCTCTTAAGATTGATTAAGCTCCACAGGTGAGGGGTCTCTAGGGGATCACTGTTGAAGCTCAAACCATTTCTGATCAGTCCTTGGCATTCTCTCTGGCCATCTTGGGAAGCAGGGACTCCAGAGGGACTCAGGCAGTCTAGGGTCTTCCTTGGTGCAAGAAGCTGTTTCTGGGCAAAGTGCTGTCCACAGCCTCTGCTGGACAGAGGATGATAAAAGGGAACTACATCCTGGAGAGCTGGAGCCAACTTGATTAACTTCAGGGTGCTGCTCCATTCATTTGAGAGCCTCCCTGTCTGACCCCTGACTCTCTCTTCACATCACTCACTCACACTTTTAGATTTTTGCGGTTGCCTGCTTGGAGTCAGGCCCTGTGCCAACCGTACTTTGGAGTTCATGGTTGAGTAAGGGAGAACAGTGAGTCTGGCACAGGGCCAAGAGCAAGGTGCGGGAAGGCTGAGGAAGGGCTGAGAAATGGCCTGGTGCCCTGGGAAACCTCTGTAAGGTGCTGTGGCCTCTGCTGCGGCCTCTGTTCATCTCTCACTACCTGTGTTTGTCTGAACTTAATGATGTAAAGAACTCCAGGTCTCTTCTATGGTGCCAACCCCGGAGGCTCTGTCCAGGGTTCCACAGACCTCTTGGAGACTTGGAGAGTGGGATGATAAAGACCCAAGTCTTTTCCACACCAGATTTTTAGTCCTGTCCTGGTCACTGTCCTCTGAACACAAAGCTCAGGGTCAGAAGTTTAAGAAAAAAGCCATAGAGTTGAAAATAGCCTGGGCAGAGCACCAAGATCAATGCCCAGACAGCTTAAGGCTTTTACTTCTATTTCTCGTACCCACAAAGTACGGTATGATAGGTCTGTCTTCCCATGGGTGAAGGCTGCAGATGAGTAGGCTTAGTGAGACCCGCCTAGTGGGCAGGGCAGGGACAGGGCTCACTTGAGTTTGTCTTGGGTCCTATTGTACAGAGGCTTAAGACAGAGCATGGTTCTACCGTTGGGATGGAAGTTTGGGGAGCAGACCCCTACAGATGGGAGGCAGTGGTTCTTTGGAACAAGGCCTGACCATGTATCTCTTCCAGAGCGGCCATGTGAAGTGTTACCGCCTCCGATGCCCGCCCCTCCACTGCTCACAGCCTGTGATGGAGCCACAGCAGTGCTGCCCCAGGTGTGTGGGTAAGTAGCTTTCTTCCTCCCCCGTCTCTGCTGTATGCCCCTGGCTGAAAGAAGCCTCCAGAAGGAAAAGAGCGGCCCTGTCCATCAGATGTGTGGGAACTAACAGATGCTCAGTGGACACATTCTGACCCCCAAGTAGGCTAGGGTAGCAGCAGACTTCTGGCTCTGAAATTGATACACACTGCAGGAGAAGGCAGAGGAAGTAGAAACTGGGTGGGCAGATAGCTCAGCAGGTAGGGGAACCTGAGCTCCCCAAATGAAAAGCTGAGAACAATCCCGGGGACCCACATGGTAGGAGGAGAAAACTGACTTGGAAGATTATCCTCTGACCCCCACCACATGCTGCAGCCTGCACCCCTTCCCCCCAGAATGAAGAAAGGTAACAAAAATGTAAAGTTAAGGAAAGAAAGAGTAGAGACCTGCGGAAGGAGATGAGAATAGCCTGGCACGCTGACTTCACATTTGAGCCCCAGTCCCTCTGGCTGTGCGGAAGTAAGGGGAAAGTGAAGGTGAATGATCCGGGGCTGGCCAGCCCCTGGATGCGTGCAATGGTGTCTTTGCTGTGGCACATTTCTCTGCCCTTCGATTGTGAACCTCTCGGTGGCAGGGACAAGCCTTGCTCATCTGTTCCTGGTGCCTGAGGCAGAGAAGGGTCTTAGTGAAGGTGTTGTGAAGAAATTAGAGGGGCGTCCCGGGATGGGAGACCATCCCCTCAACCCAGCAGGATGAGGAGTAGGAGTTAGCCAGTGAATGTTAGGACTTTACCCTGAGCACCAGGATGGTAGAGAACATCACACCTGATTCCATCACAGGAACTCCACGGGGGTGGGCATTCAGTGTTCTCCAACTCTGTCTCTTGGTGTCCAGAAACAAGCCCAGAGTGCTCCATGAACACTCAATGACCTCAGACACTGGGGGAGTGGCTGGGCTGCAGTGGAGAGAAGCATTGATCAGATGTTTCAGTGAGACCTCTTGGCTAGCTGATATGGGAAGTATCTGGGAAGCCAGAGCCAGACCATAGTTTAAATGCTAAGTGGAGAGAAGGGGAGAGAGAGAGAGAGAGAGAGAGAGAGAGAGAGAGAGAGAGAGAGAGAGAGAGAGAGAGAGAGAGAGAGAGAGAGAGAGAGAGAGAGAGAGAGAGAGAGAGAGACAGTGAGAGAGAGAGAGAGAGAGAGAGGGAGGGAGGGAGGGAGGGAGAGAGAGACAGTGAGAGAGAGACAGAGAGAGAGAGGCAGTGAGAGAGAGAGAGACAGAGAGAGAGAAAGAGAGAGAGAGGGAGGGAGGGAGAGACAGAGAGAGAGACAGAGAGAGAGAGAACAAAATCTTTAGAAAAGTGGCCTTCCTAATTCTGGCAAAAATGTTAAATCCGTGGAAATTTCATTGCCTTCTGCTCTCCCACCTGCAGATCCTCATGCCCCCTCTGGGCTTCGGGCCCCCTTAAAATCCTGCCAGCTCAACGAGACCACATACCAACATGGAGAGATCTTCAGTGCACAGGAGCTGATCCCCACTCGCCTGTCCAACCAGTGTGTCCTCTGTAGCTGTATTGTAAGACCTTCTACAGTCTCTGGGGCCCAAGCCAGTGTCTCTCCTACAAAGAGGGATGGGGTGGGCCATGATGTGAGAATAAGAGAGGTTGGAGGGAGGGGAACACCCAGGGTCCACAACGTCCTGCCCCTAGCTTGGTGAGGAGACCTTTCTCTGGGTTTTCACACATGATCCCCAGATAATGAGGGTAGCTCGTGTCTACTTTCCCCAGTGGACACTGTACCTCTTTGAGGGGAGGGGATGCGTGCATGTTGCTTCTGTGTCTTCTCTTGCTCCATGTCCAGGGCCTGACATGCAAGAGGATGCCAGTGGCTGCTGCAGAATGAATGAATGAATGAATGAATGAATGAATTCCATTCAACAGTCTTGGGACTCAGATGCGGTTCAGACTCTCTCTGCCCGTGGTCAGAATACGGCCTAGGGACAGCAGGGTTGACAGCCCTGTAGTTGGGGGACAGAGCAAAGCCAAGCATGGCCTGACTTAGGAAGTCATCTTCTTGCTTGGAGAGTCTTGTGGCTCTCTCTTCCTATCATAGGTGCTGTCACGTGTCCCGTTCCCTTTCCTCCCTGTCACCCAGCCTCTCTGGCCTCAGTCCTGACCCCTGGAGGGAGTCTGCTGAGTGCCGACTCTTGCTAGATGAGGTGTCAGTGAGTAATGTGTGACTCCAGCGCTGCCCTGGCCTTGTGTGACTTTTCCTGAAGGGACTTAGACTGACATCTGTTCTCCACAGATGGGGTACCAACGATATTGCAAAGAAACCATTCTACGTGGTACCTTGGGGGCAGACATACTGGGTTACTTATGGGAGTGTGGCTGGCTCACAGACACAGCATCACTAAAAATCCCACCCCAACATGGGTGACAACTCATGTCGCAGTCCTTGGAGTTCCCTACCCAATGTGCGGGCAGCTCCACCCCAGAGTCCTTCTCCCCAGATACTGTTTGCTGCTCATCTGATCTTGCAGAGGGGCCTTGGGAACCCTAGAACGTCCTGAGCGTCCTGAGCGCTGTAAGTTTCTTTGGCTTCCAGAGTCCCATGAACCAGTCTCTCCTCCTTGTAGGAGGAAATGTTTCAGTTTGGAGGGAAACTCTCGGTTCCTCTCTCTACCCTGCTTCCCCAGTTTCTTCAGTTTCCGTCAGTTCAGGCTGTGAATCTTAAAGTGTCCATGTGGCAGCGGGAACAGCCAACTAGCCTCTGGAAATGACGGCCTGTCAGGCCAGCGGGTCGCTGCTTTGCCCCTTGCCATAGAATAGGACGATGCACCACTTGATTCACACTCACGGAGCTGTCATTAGTCAGGGGCCCTAGGGGAAGGATCTCATCCTGTTCGGATAAGTGACGGGAGCTCCAGCAGTTGTTAGCTTGCTTGTGGCTACACCGCCCAATTCCAGACCCAGACCTCCCTGACTCCCAAAGTCCGTGTTCTTTTCCCAGTAGGATGCTGCTTCCCATAAAGGGGGAGGCCCGTGTTAGGACAAGGCGGTAGGAAGATGCAGAAATGGTGGTGGTGGTGGTGGATGAGGATACTCTAGTGGTTCCTTTGCCCATCCTCTCTGGAGGCATGGCTCTCCTCTCTTTCATTCATGGCTCTGGCTTGAGTTCTGACCTCCCCTCTGGAGCAAAATCTTTACCTCTCAGACTACAGGAGCACAGGGCCTTACAGCCGCTTTTCACAGCCACACTCCCAGCGGATCTTCTCAACCCGAGGGGTGCGCTCTCTGCCTTTCATAGAAGGTGAAACTCTCCAAAGGTGCCCAGCCTCCTGCCTCCCTGAGGGCCCTACATCCTGCAGTCTCACCTTTCAGAGTGGGCCTTGAAGTTCAAGGCCAATGGTTTCCAATAAGACTGATAGAAGCCTAGGGGTGGCCCATGTAGTGCCCTCCCATGCTGGATACCTGATGCGGGCCCAGAAGAAAGACACTGATTTCAGTAGGAAAAACCTGAAGCCTGTCTCTGGTCCCTTCTACTCTGACTTTCTCTATGGCTGGATGGCACAGTTCCCCGCTCTTCCCCAGAACTCCCCTCATCTCAAAGCCCGTTTCACAGGTGCCATGAACACTGAGAGGATTTTGGAGATGACGTTCTTTTAAGAACTTGGAGAGGGAATAGGGGTCAAAGGGAAACTCCTAGCTGACTTTCCCCGCTCAGGAACCACACACCACTCCCTGCATCCTTTACCTTAGGGGTAACCTCAAGGCTATTTGCTCCCAGGGAAAGAGGCTCTCCTGGGCCCCAAGGCTGTTCTTCAACAGAGCTCATTTCCAATCTGGTGTGTTCTGTCCGTCAGGAGGGCCACACTTACTGCGGTCTCATGACCTGCCCTGAACCCGGCTGCCCCACCCCACTCCCTCTGCCTGACTCTTGCTGTCAGACCTTCAAAGGTGAGTGTCACGGTGAACTTTGTCAGCTTGACACAGCTTAGAGTCATCCGAGAGGAGAGCCTCGACTGAGGAACTTCCTGGATCAGGCTGGCTTGTGGGGGTATCTATGGGGAATTGTCTTGATTGTTAATTGATGCAGGAGGGCCAGCCCACTATGGGTAGCACTATTCCCTAGGCAGCTTGTCCCTCCTATGCTGGCTAAGCCAAGCAAGCCAGCAAGCAGTATTCTTCTATGGTTTCTGCTTCAATTTCCCACTTGAGCTCCTATATTGACTTCCCTCTCCGATGGACTGTAACTTGTAAATGGAAATAAACCTTGTCTTCCCCTAAATTGTTTTTGGTGAGAGTGTTTTAACACAGCAATAGAATGTAACTAGTACTGGGAGTCTTCCTGAAGTCTACCAGCGTCCTACAGCACCCCTTTTATGAACCAGCTGGAAGAGCCTAAGGGCAGCCAGCATGTTGTAGATACTTCCTTCCTACAGGGAGCTGATAGCTTGGCATGGATGTCCCAGAAAGCAGGATCCATGGGTAATCCTGTGCAAAGTCGATCCCCCACCTTGTCAACTCCCATTGGCCAAATCTCACATCCATAGCCCTCATTAACGCCCCTCACTTCTGCAGTGTGGGTGATGGGCAGCCCTGGGAGGAGTGGGCAGTGTGGGGAGGAGCCTGGCAGGGGGCGTGGATGGGAGGCTCTGCTAGGGTGACCCTGAGGGCACCTCGCCTCTGAGAGCAGAAGCAGTCGTAGTGACTGCAGTGACTGACCCCACAATGAGGCCGAAGGGAACAAAGAAGCACCCGGGAGGGGCTAAGCATAGGCTGAGTCCTCGTCTCTCCTGTCTGGCACAGGATTGGACTCCTGGGGGAGATTCTCTGGGTAAACTGAGGCTGGCATGTATGTTCTTGAAGAGCAGACTGGGCTTGAGCAGAGGTATAACAGTTGGACTGTCCGTGTGGACTAGGGAGGCCAAGGAGAGCTTCTCAGGGAGCCTCCGGTGTTGGTGTTTGGGGAGGTGTACTTCTGTATAGTCTTCCTCCTCTGGACGTCAGCTGGGAGGTGAACAGGGAGGCCGGCCTCAGCGGATCTAACTGGCAGCCTAATTCTATTTGCTGGCTCGCTGAAGCAGGAACATTCAAGACAAGCCACACAGCATAGTGAAGCAAGGGCTTGGGAAAGAGAATGGAGCCAAGCTTCAGGAAGCCACAGGGCTCTCTGTGTGCTGGTTCCCTAAGGACAGCCACTGGAAGAGGCCTCGAGGCCCCTGGAGGCAGAGGGACTGGAGAGTAGAGCCCTGGAAGTATGTAATGAAAACCCTGTTTGTAAGCATGGGATTCTGGGATCTTGGGACCATCCACAAAGGTATGACCAGTATCCCAGAGGGGTGATTTTTAAGTAGGCTAAATAAGACACTCTGACGTAACTGAGCAGTTCAGTCCCTGGAGTGCCCAGAAGGTCAGTGTTGAGGGACTGAAGAAGCATCCTGGTGGTGGAGATTTCTGGTAACTCAATACAGACAGACAGTCTGTACAGGACGTTTAGGCCCCTCCTAGGTAATTTGTAGGCTGGGTCTACAGATGTGGTATTAGGCTTTTGGAAGGAGCAGAACTATAGGCAGAGGCCATGGCCGCAAGGCTGACCCTGTTTCCTTTTGAGTTTTCAGACAGGACAAGTGAGAGTTCCACTGAGGACTTAACACAGTTGCAGCCTGGAGAGGTGAGTGTACACACAGCTCTGCAGACGTGGTGAGGAGCGAGGCTGCTGTCCAAAGCCAAAAATCTGCACGACTCTCCAGCACTCACTTTTCTTAAACACTACACTATCTATTCCCGACCCCATATCCCTCTGCCCACCCTAAGTCTGAGAACTTGACTCTGGATCAGCTGTATTGGCACTTCTGTATTCCAGCCTCTCTCCCTACCTGTCATCTGGGTCTCCATTATGGTTGATGGGCCATAAGGGAACAGGTTGCCGCACAGGGCAGGGTAGGCCCCAGACCCCTTCATTTCCCTCTGGGGAATCTCTCTGACACAACTCCATCCACAGCCTGTGTGTGTATTGATCAGTCCAAGCCCCCCAGAATGGCCTCTGGCTTGGTCCGTGCTTCTGTGCCTCATTTCTGGGGTGCAGGTTCTTTGCCAGGGATCTGCCTTTCTGCTCCCCCCACCTCCATCTTGGCTCCTGTCGATCTTGTCTAGAATTCAGATGGCCTAGCCTTCCGAACACTCTGTGGTCTGGGGGGAAGGAGATGGGAGAAGAGCCATAGCCTGACTCAGGTGCCCTACAGCTCCTCGGTGTCATGCTACAGTGTGAAAACTCCTGTCCTTTCATCCTGGGGCTCCAGGAGCCTAGGACAGCCAAAGCTGGACTCCTGACCTTCCCTCCTCAGCCAGGGCATCTACCAGGCTGATTTCTCAGGAGGGCCAATAACCCTGAGTCATTTGATCTGCTCCTTCCTCTTGTCCCTAGAAGGCAGTGTGTGGGGCCCACAGGCCAGTGCCAGACCCTGAGCAGCTCCTTCCTGACTAACTGAATGTCTTGGTCCATGTACCAGTTGGGAGTTGCCTCCCTTGCCTCACCTCCACCTGACCAGCGTTTCCTGGGCTCTTCCGTGTGTCTGAGCCTGTCCTGGGGTCTGGGGTGTTTCTATTCTGCAGGCTGTGTCTCTGTGCCGAGAAAGAGACTGTGGAGTGGGAACAGACTGTAGAAGGAAGGGTAGAAGTGGTCCATGGATATCGAGGGAAAGGACAGGCTTTTCTTCCTGCCCCCAACCCTGTCATTCCCCCTTCTGTGGCTTGGAGCCCAGTCCCCAAACTGAGCTGCAGAGCATCCACCCCATAAGCTGCCACCCCCACCCCCACTTCACTGTCTCAGTCCTCAGGTCTGGTCTGGAGGGGCAGAGGGTTGGGAGTAGGGCCTGAGAGTGAGGATCTTGGATTCCAGTGATTATGTGTCTCTGGGTGGACACTTTTGTGTTGTGTTGTGTTGTGTTGTGTTGTGTTGTGTTGTGTTGTGTTTTAAGACAGGGTTTCTCTGTAGCTTTGGAGCCTGTCCTGGAACTCACTCTGTAGACCAGGCTGGCTTTGAACTCACAGAGATCTGCCTGCCTCTGCCTCCCGAATTCTAGGTGTGTGTTAAAGGTGTGCATCACCACTGCCGGCTCCTGTTTTCTGTTTTCCTGCACTGTGGAATTCTGGAACCTTCTAGGATATCAGAAGCCCATTCTGTTGTCTTGTCACCTGACTTTTCCTAAGCAACAAGTTTTCTCTATTTCTGATCCCATATTGCTCTGCCTACCCATGGCAGCACCAAGGTCTGAAGCTGGCTTGCCAAATCCTCCTCAGTGTTTTCATTGATCAGTCTGAGAATAGCTGAGCCCTCACTCAGACAATTCTGTGTGAAACCCATGCAAAGTTCTCTTCTCTTCTCTTCTCTTCTCTTCTCTTCTCTTCTCTTCTCTTCTCTTCTCTCTCTCCCTCCCTCCCTCCCTCTATCCCTCTCTCTCCCTCCCCTTCTCTCTCTCTCTCTCTCTCTGAAAAGTCCCCTGGTCTCCACTAGCAGACCTTTCAATGCAGCCTGGTTTGTGGCCCCAGCTGTGGCCTGTCCCACTCAGACAGCTCTGCATCCTGTCTGCTGTTTGCAGAGACAGGATCCACACTCGGAGGATGGAAAGAGGAGAGGCCCCAGCACTCCAGCCCCCACCAGCCTCAGCTCCCCCCTGGGCTTCATCCCTCGCTACTTCCGGCCAATAGGAACAGGTAGCACTACTATCAAGATTATCCTGAAGGAGAAGCACAAGAAAGGTGAGGACTGGACCCTCCTCCCACCTGCTGATGGGGTAGGGACCCCTACTTCCTGCACTCCCTACTCTGGCTCTCCAGTCTCAATCTGATCATGAGTTTAAACTCAAAAACAAACAAAACTGGGTGCACCCTTGAAAATCATGGACCCTAACTCCCATTTGACAGATGAGGACACTGAGGTGCATAAGTCCTGAGTCAGGGAAAGAACCAGTTGTTTTGTAGGGGTGGGTGTTTCACTGTGTAGCTTAGACTGGCCTTGAACTTCAGATCCTACTGTTTCAGCCTCCTAAGTAATATTTTATTGAGCATCTATTATGTCTTTATTGAAAAGTGGAGGGGGGGTAACAGAACAGAGTGTGACCCAGTCTCTGCCCCAGTGGGTTCCTAGACTAGTTGGGGAGACACGTGAATAAATTTCCATGAGGCAGGGCTGAGGATGAGACTGTCAAATGAAGGAGGGGCAGAGCTGTTCTGCAGGGTGACATAGGGACAGGGAAGGAGTAATGGCTGAACAAGGAGAGGATGGGGTTCACAGCAGGGCTCAGACTGGTAGGGAGGGAAGGGTCATGGGCTACAGAGCCCCAATCCTGGACCTCTGATGAGACACTAAGGCCAGGGGATGGGGGGAGGGGGACCTGCTAGAGTTCATGCCATCAGCTGCTAACAGCTGTCTTTGGTGCCCCTCCTGCAGGCCAGCCCTCTCCTTGCTCCACCTGATGAACCACTGAGGCCCGGGGAGGGCTCTCCATCTTCAGCAAAGCCTGGGTATTGGAGGGATGTCAGAGTTGGTACCAGTTTTATTCCCTGGCCTGCAATTTGCAGGCAGTGTAGCTGGTGCTCACTAGACACTCTACGTTTTGGGCTAGAAACTCTGGGCTGACCCGAGGCACTGACCTTCCCTCCCTCCACCCTGCTCTCCATGTTCCAGCTTGCACCCACAATGGGAAGACGTACTCCCACGGGGAAGTGTGGCACCCTACTGTGCTCTCCTTCGGTCCCATGCCCTGCATCCTGTGCACGTGTGTGGATGGCGACCAGGAGTGCCATCGAGTCACCTGCCCCACCCAGTACCCCTGCAGTCAACCCAAGAAAGTAGCTGGGAAGTGCTGCAAGATCTGCCCAGGTAGGAGGCTTGCTGCAGGCAGGGAAGGCACTGGCCATACTGGGAACCTCTGGGTACTCACTTAGCCACGGGATGTGGGGTTTACAGGTGTCCAGACTGCTAGAAGCACAGGCACAGAAAATACCAGGTGACGTGGAACCTTCTATCGTGACAGTGGTAGCCTCAGAGGCTCTCAACATGGACATGAAATCAAATGATGTTTTGCATCCTAGGAAGTCACAAAGTATTAGAACACTGGACATTTTGAGACTAGCCCATGTTCATTGAACCCATCACAAACTTTGTTTCTTTTAGAGGATGAGGAAGATGCCAACCACAGTGAGGTCAATTCCACCAAGTGTCCCAAGGTGCCAGGCCAGGTCTCTGTGTACACATTGCTATCTCCAAGCCCAGATGGCCTGCATCGCTTTGTCCTGGAGCATGAAGCCTCTGACCAGGTAGAGATCTACATCTGGAAGCTCGTGAAAGGTGAGTGGGCAGCTCCTGCTCCGGGCCTCATAGTCCTCTGGTACCTTCCTGCCCTCAGAATCCAAGGGGTCTTAAGGAGGCTTTAAGATGCCTCAGCATCCTTCCAGGAGTCAGAACCCCTGATTCCATCCCCATTCCCATTCCTCTGTGATTTCTGATAGCTCTGATAAGCTCGCGGAGGCCTCTGAATGCTCCCTCTCCTGGTCATTGAGGGTTACTGCACCCTTTGAGGAGCCGACCTTAAAAATCATAGACTCTCCGGTGAGACTGAAGCATTAAGCCATGGTCCAAAGTCTGGAGAAAAGAAGATTCCAGGGGTGGGGACTGCTGGCTCCTGACTCTGGTGGGCTGCCCTGTCAGAGGGAACAGCTTTATTCTGAGTGATTGCAGAGTTCAGACCACAAGCAGAGGCTATGCCACCAGGCAGACCTGGGTTCAAATCTCACCTCCACTACTTCAAATCCTGCCTCTTCTCATTCTTAGCTGTGTGATCTCGAACAATCACCTAACCTCTCTGGACCTCAGTGTTCTCTTCTGTGAACTGGGGGAAAGGTGCTTTGGGATAATCTCTGACCTATGGACTGTGGCAAAAATATCTGTCTCCTCCTACCACACCAGCTGGTTAGAAGGGCAGAAAGGTGGGCTTCTATTTAGTAAGAGGAGGCACTTGCTCATCCTTGGAGCCTTCCTTTGGTGAGAAGAAGGTGCAGAGCTCACAGCAGGAGAGGAAGAAGCGAGAACTCTTGCCATTGTTCTGAACCTTTAGCTCATACTGTTTCTCTGGGCTGGTGCTGGCTACGGCTCTCAGACCACCCACACTGTACACCCCAGCAGGTGCTGGGACAGCAGAAAGCAGTGAGCACCCCCTCCCACCCCCAGCCTTGGGAACAGATGGTTTGATGACATAGGCAACAGGTGCTTATGGGGAGCTGATCTGGCCAGGGAAGGTTTCCTAGAGGGTGGACCTTTGCAACTGAGGGAGGCAGGAGGGCCTTGGATATGCCACAGGGGCTTTGCAGTCAGGGGGGCAGCAGCTCTGTGCTCTGTGATCTGTATGCAGCAGACACTGTGTGCAAAGTGCCCCATTTAATCCTCACAAGCTGGGTTGGGGATTTAGCTCAGTGGTAGAGCGCTTGCCTAGGAAGCACAAGGCCCTAGGTTCGGTCCTCACCTAAAAAACAAACAAACAAACAAAACAAACAATGAACAAATAAACAAACAAATAAATAATCCTCACAAGCAACTTCATGGTATGTACTTAGGCCCCATTTTGTAGATAAGAAAAATTAAGTCTGAGAGGCTGGAGTGTAGCTTAGTCTCTGGAATGCTGGCCTTGTAAACAGGAAGCCCCGAGTTCAATCCCTAGCACAGTATAAACCAGACACAGTGTGACAGACACTTGTAATCCCAGAAGTGAAATCAGACTTTGAAGGTCATTTTCAGATACATGGAGGATTTGAGAACAGCTTGGGCTATGTAAATCCTGTTCAAGGAAGGAAGGGCAGACTCAGTCTGGAAGATAACATGACTTGCCCAAAGACTGAGGGATGTGCCTGAGAAAGACCAAGAAGGGCCAGAGAGAGGAGACTTATCTCCCATCTAATCATCCCCGCACTCAGCATAAAAGAAATGAGGAGGACTCTTCAGCTCTACCATGCCAGGCCCTACTGCCCCACCCCTGGGAGTGCTCCCCATCTCCTGGCCCCTGGGTCACCCACATGTCCATGTTCCCTCCCTGTTCCAGACTGTCACTCCCAGGGTTCATTATCAGGACGGGCGCTTGCCGTTTCCTCCCTCAGAGGGGTGGGAATAAACGACCACTGGGCCGGCACTAGTGAGGCCCCTCCATCTGGGACCAGCCCAGGACATTCGTTTCTGAGCATAATGGGCTCAGGGTTAAGAGCCTGTGAGATTCTGGAGTTTCCTGGTAGGGCAGAATTCAGGAGCCTCAGAGAATGTCCCTTCTGATGGTCCCTGGCCCCTGCCCCACCCCATGCAGGTGCCTCCATCTCAGCCCAGAACAACTTGGTCCAGAGAAGTTTGGCTTCACTGTGAGCTGGACTGGCCTATTGCCTGGAACTCATTCACCAGTGCCAGCTCTGCCTAGGGCACCACGGACTCAGCTGTGCTCAGACTTGACACAACCTTTCAAAAGAGCAAGAGGCACATTCAAGACCCCCAGGCCCCAAAGTATCTTCCTCTCTACCACGCCCTGTAGACCACAGTAGAGGGATCCCTCACACCTGTCGCCCCTTCTCCCATTTTTTCTGTGTACTGGGGAGCAGGCTGTGGTAGGCCTGTGCAGGAGGGCCCGTCCTCATCTCAGAAGTTATTTCTTGCTACCCGGATGTAGTCCCGGGGCCTTTGGAGCTATTTGCTGGCTCTCAGCATCTAAGCTAGAGCTCCAAGGGTAGTGCTGGCTGTTTCCCAGTTCCTGAAACTCAGGCTCTGCATTTTCTGTTCCCCTTCATGGGGCCCCCTCTGATCCCTGGGTACAGGTCTGGTTCTTGGTGTCCCCCAAGGCAGTGCTGGCCTAGCTGAGGCCTTGCTGGCTGTACTTGTTCTCTTTGGTCACCTCACAGCCCATGTGCTCAGGACCTCATGCCACGTATGGTGCCAGGGGTAGCTGCCCACAAAGAGAAAATATCAGAGGATTTAATTAATACCTCATTCCTCCAGAGGCCTCACTGAACTAGGTACATATGTATTTATCTACCCATCTACTTACCCATCCACCCACACCCATCTATTCAGCTATCCAGACATCCCTATTCCTGTCTCCATCCACCTTATACACATCTTTCTGTCTACCTACCCATCTATCCATCCATCTATTCATTCATCAACACACCCATCCATCGACCTCACATCATTCATCCATTCATCCATCTAGCTATCCAGCTATCCATGCATCCATTCACTCATTCATACACATATGCATGCATCCATCCACCCATCTATCCACCTACCCCTCACCCATATATCCATCTATTCATCTGTCCATCCATCCATCATCCACTCATTCATACATACACATTATGCATGCATGCATGCATCCATCCTTCTATCCAGGGAATCATATATCCTACATGTGTCATGCTCAGAACCCAGAGAGTGAATTAAGTTCTCAAGAGTTCCAGGTCTGGGAGAGAAGGTGGGAAGAGGCACGATGACAGCACCATAGAAGTGGGTGGGATTGGTCTAGGAAGACACTTGGGAAAGGGCTTGCTTGCTTCAAAAACATGAGAAGCTAAGTTCAGGCCCCAGAAGGCGTGTAAAAATGCTGGGTGTAAGGGCACACACTTGTAATCACAGCACCAGGGAAGTGGAGATAGGAGGGACTCCAGCCACACTAGCCTGCCTGGTAAGCCAGGCCAATGAAAGGCCCTGTCCCAAGGAAGAAGGCAACATTACTGAGGATGGTACCCAAGGTTGTCTGTCCTCTGTCTTCTACATTCATGTACACATATGTACACACACACACACACACACACACACACACACACACACACACACACACACCACATTTAAAAAGAAATGGGTAAAATGATAAACAGAACCTTAGTGTGATAGGCCCTGCAGAGAGGAGGCTATAATCTCTTCAGGGTGGATCAGGGAAGCCTTCCCGATAAGATTTGGTGGATGGGTGGCTCACTTGCTGTGCATAGGAGGTGTAGACAAGCACTAGCAGAAGGGTTGGCATTTGTAAAGCCTTGGCTTCCTCCTAGGATCTCAAGGATTAGCTAGGGCTGGGCCACACTCAGGACATGCTAGCTCTGTGTTCTCTGGTGTCTGAAGACACGGCTATGGGTTTTTATCATATCCGTACGCTAGAGAAAAGCTTGACTCCTCTAGGTGCTCAGCCCTTTCTCCTTTACTGTCTCTTTTGTCCCTCCTCCCCCCTCCCCCCTCCCTTTCCCTCCTTCCCTCCCCTCTCCCCTCCCTCCTTCCTCCTCCCCTCCCTCCTCCCCTCCTTCCCTCCCCCCTCCCTCCCCTCCCTCCCCTCCTCCCCTCCCTCCCTCCCCATCCCCCTCCCTCCCCCTTCCTCCCCTCCCTCCCCCTCCTCCCTCCCTCCCTCCCCCCTCCTCCCCTCCCCCCCCCCCTTCCCTCCCTCCCCCTCCCCCCCTCCCCTCCCTCCTCCCTCCCCCCTCCCTCCTCCTTCCTCCCCTCCCTCCTCCTTCCTCCCCTCCCTCCTCCCTCCTCCCCTCCCTCCTCCTTCCTCCCCTCCCTCCTCCCTTCCTCCCCTCCCTCCTCCCCTCTCTCCCTCTTTTCCCTTCACTGTGGGCAGGTGTGTGTGGTGACAGGAGCAGCCACCGAGAAAAGAGGCTAAAGAACGCATTTTCTTTACTGTGGAGGGGACAGGTAGTCAGAGAAGCCAGCCTATTTCAAAGGGCCACCATTCAGATTGTGGTTTAAGAGGGGCTAGGGCCCTAGTGTGGTGACTGAGGAGGGGCAGTGGGGTGGGAGAACCCTGCAGAGTTATTCCACATGACTTGGTGTCTAGTCAGATTGGAGGCAGGGAGGGAGGTGGCGGGGTGAGTTGTGAGTTGTCAGCCCGTCCTACCATCCTAGCTCATGCCTTGTCTGCCCATAGGAATCTTCCACTTGGTTCAAATCAAGAGAGTCAGGAAGCAAGATTTCCAGAAAGAAGCCCAGAACTTCCGGCTGCTCACCGGCACCCATGAAGGTGGGATCTTGGGCTAGGAATCGGGCCAAGGAGGGGAGCAGAGACAAAGCAGGGCCTCCTGGGGAGTTCCCAGGCTGCTGGTGTCAGGAGGAAGGGTTGGGGGGGGGGTGTCAGCCACAGACGTCAGTTCCCAGCACAGGAATCCAGTGGGTGTCTGGGCCAGAGATTTCTCAATCCCTAAGTGAGAGAGAGAAGGTGAGCTTAAGCAGCTGGCCTTGTCTTGGCTCGGTAGGGTCAGGTCGGAGGCCCGTGGTACTTTCCATCCCTCTAGACCAGTGGTTCTCAACCTGTGGGTCACCACCCCCTTGGGGGCACATATCAGATATTTACATTACAATTCAAAACAGTAGCAAAATTACAGTTATGAAATAGCAACAGAACAATTTTATGGCTGTGGTTTGCCAGAACACAAGGAACTGTATTAAAGGGTCGCAGCATTAGGAAGGTTGAGAACCAACCACTTCTCTAGACTGCCCATTCCCAATGAGACCTTTCTAACCACTTTCCTTGACACTCCAATTTGCTCTGCATTATTCTATGAAGATGGACCTGGATGGGGTTTTGCGGGGTGGGGTGGGGGGTGTGGCAGGTCGGGTGGCAGATGAGATGTTACTCACAGGAATGGAGTTAGGAAACCCAGCCCCTAAATGCAGGGTGTCTGAAGGCTGAGTCATACAACTATACGCTGGGGACCTCAGCTTTCCACCAGTGGGTCCCAAAGCCTAGCCCACAGTCTTCCTGTCCCAAGCATTAAAAGTGCAGTCACTGCCACTGTTGAACTTGTGCTCATGAGCGTACATGGCCATACACACCCCTGTCTCCTCTGCCCCTCTTCCTGCAGGTTACTGGACCATCTTCCTAGCCCAGACTCCAGAGCTGAGAGTCACAGCCAGCCCAGACAAAGTGACCAAGACATTATAACAAGGACCTAAACAGTTGCAGATATGAGCTTTATTGTTTTTGTTATTATATGTTAATAAAGAAGTTGCATTACCCCCCCCCCATCCTTGCCTGTTGACTTCACATCCCATTTCCAGGGACCCTTCTAGGTAGATAGATGCCTCATCTTAAATTCATTTGGGTGGAAGCCAATCCAGAACCGTGGTCCTCACAGCAGCTTTTCATCAGAGCCATGGACAGGTCTGGCAGCCTCCTTGCCCAGGCCTTTGTCTCCCAGCACCTTTACCCTTGAGCGCCCCCAACAGGCTGCTTTTACAGGTAGCACCCCCACCCCTCCAGGGCGTCATAGCACTGAGCCTAAGTAGAGGAACTAACTTGGTTAGCCAAGTGGTGGTGATCACAGCCTCAAAGCACTTTCCCCCGGGGCCTGGGGCCTTCCTATGGCCAGCCAGCCATACTTCAGAGAATCTGGATTTAGAGGAAAGCTGGAGCGTAATGTACCTGAAGGCACAGAGGGGTGAGTAGCTGGCCCAGGACTGGAAGCCAGGGCTCTGGCTCCAGGCTAGGATTCCTCCCCCATTCTCGCTGCCACACGAACAGCCTCACCTCCACAGGGATCCAAGACTGCCGTCAGATTGCCAAGTTGGCCCGTTGTCCCAGAAGGCCTAACCCTTACAGTGAAAGACAAATCAACCATTTCTCCTGCCCACGTGTGTAAGTGCTTGTGCTGTCAAGCATGTTTTATGGCCCGTGACTTCACTTACGTCAAACAATGTAGGGTTTACACACACACACACACACACACACACACACACACACACACACACCCGACTCTGGAGAGGTCTCTGAGGCTCGAGAAAGGCAGTCTTTTCCAGAGCCTCACAGTGATACGTAATAAGGCAGGACCTGAACTCAGGCCCTCTGCCACCCTGCTGAAACTCTCGGGATACCCAGGCTCAGTCCTCCACAGCCCCGGCTCCCTGCTCTCCCATCCAGATTGGATTAAAAGCAGTGACGAGGTGGTGGGTCTGTTGATGGGATCTGTGCAGCCACCTAGAGAGCCCCTCCTGCTGTCTCCACAGCCTTGGCTCCCACCACACTGCCCCCCCCCACCCCGGGTCCGGGAGATTTAAGCAGCCACCAATGCCACCTTAACTGGGAATCACCTTCCTTAAGCTCCTATCACCAGCTCTGGGGGGGACTGGCTTGAGAGTGTGAGGTTAGGAAAAACATGTCTGTGGTCCCCCTGTCATCCCATAGCCCCTACCCGAAACTTCTACTGGATAGGCTTAATTTAGGCTAGCTTCTCACCACAGGGACTTAGTTTGGCAACTCTAGGGGTGGGTTCTGAGCAATTCGGGAACCTAGAAGCCCAGCTATTCATAGTGTGGGCTCTGACCATCTTCCCAGCTATATGGGATGTCTCTTCAGCAGCTTTCCCCAATGCCGCATCCTTGCCCCTTGGCCCACATCCAGCCCTCTTCCCCATCAAAGGGTTACAGGGGCTTTGCAGTCCTGGGTTTCAGGCCATGCATGGGTCCTCAGTGTACTTTCTGATGTGGTAGGACAAGCTGCCTCCCTGATCTCTTTAGTAGGCTTATGTGAAACCTATATGTGTGCCCCAAGCCTGCTTCCCCATCGGGGGACACAGTCTACACATCAAGCCCTCCTTACTTAAGTCCAGCCCTGTCTGTTTGAGCAAACACTCACGTTGAGCAACACGGAACTACTCCATGATTTCACACAGTCTCTGAGCCACTCCAGGGTAAGCCTTACCCTAGACTAGTTGACACACAGCAAGGAGCTGGCGTTGCCCTTCCCAGGCCTGGAGGAGGAGGACAGCAGCAATGAGATGAAGAGATGACATTGTGATCTCTGAGTGATGAAGGAGGTGAAGGCAGGACTCCGCGGGGCACAGCCCCCAACCCCAAGGAGGACACTTCCACAGGCTCTGGAGGATGGGGAAGAGAGAGAAACAGTGGGAGAGGGGGCAAGGAGGCTGGGTAATGATGTGGGAGCAGAAAACTTTGTAGGTGAGAGAAGCAAGTGACAAGGAGAATCACCATCGTTCACCAGTGCTGGACAGTGTTGGGCAGTAAGCAGATGGAGGAGAGGCTGCCTTCCAGCTGAGAGTCTCTGGCTTCACCCCAAGAAGCGATCTGTGATTTAGAGAGTTGCCTTGAACCACTGCAGAAGAATGGCCTGGCAGAGCTGGGCTGAAGCCAGGGAGGAACTGTTTAGGGAATCAACGTGAGAAGCTTGGGTAGGAGGGAGGCCATGGGGAAGGCAGGATGGACTAACTGGACTTAAAGTTGAGGGAGAGGGAAGAATCTCACCAGATGGTTTCTAGAAGACACATGTGCATGTGCACACACACACATGGGCACACACACTCGCATGTGTGTGTGCATGCATACACATACACATACACAACACACACACACACACACACACACACACACACACACACACACACACCTGCCACCTGAGGAGACAGTCAGCATTCTAGGTATATTATGGGTTACCAGAAGGCTGGGCTGGGCTAGGGATAGAAGGTGGGAGATGTTGGCTTATAGATGGTGACCTAACCCAGGAGGGGAGGGACCATGCAGAATGACAAGAGAAGGAGACTGAGGCAGAGGCATAGAGCAGTTTGCAAGGGAATGACGAGGGAGAGCAGAGGGAAGGCAGGAGACTCTCACCAAGAAGGCAAACAGGCGAAGCCTGAAAGAGCCCTCTGTGGAGACAAGGGCAGCCTTGTGGCCATGACAACCATTAGCGTCGGTTGAGAAGCAGAAGCTGGGTTTGGGGCACCTGAGGTGGTGTCTGAGAGGCGAGGAAACAGACTTTTCACAAATCTGGCAGTAAGAAGAGAGGAGGAGGAGGCTGGCTGTGTGCGTGGCATGGAAGGTGCTTTTGGAGGGTGGGAAGCCAGCCAGTCTTGGTAAGGAGAAGATCCCAGGGAAGGAGAAGAAAGGAGGACTGAGGATGGAGAGATGGATATTCAAAGATGATCATCTTCTCTTGGCCACAACCCCCACTGTGGTACCCTGACCCATCCCACGTGAGGCTACTGAGGAAGAAGGGGAAGGCAGTCTTAGGGACTCTCCAAGGCTCCCACAGTAGACCCCAGGGGTCTACTGTCCTGCTTGGAGGTGAGTGACGCCCACCCCACCGTGCTGGTCTACTCAAATCCATCATTGTATCTGCTCCACAGTGAGTGGGGACTACTATTGCTGTCTCACAGATGAGGAAGTGAAAACCCAGGGGGTGAATGATAATAAAAGGAGGAAATGGGTTCCAGCTAGGGTCTAGGACGCTGGGGTCCTGCAGACCTCAAAGCCCTGGAGGGCCCAGCAGACCTGCCCTCAGAGCCCGTATTCCACTTGTCCATCCCAGGGAGCCTTCTGGTCCCAGAACTGGTTCGTTCACTGTGGTGCCTCCAGGTTTCTTGGGGCTGATCCCTCCTGCTCTTCCTCCTGTAGAGGTGACACCACCTCTTCCCATCCCTCCAGGAATACTGGGCTCTGGGAAATGGCAGTATTTCTGAGAACCAAGATGTGACCAGTGGTCTGAGGCTGCCTTGGAAGTGAGGGGAGGCCTGGGGCCACACTGGCACAATGGTGTCTCTCTAGGACTGGCTCACTAACCCACCTTTCCTCAGCCTAGCATCTGGAAAGCACCCCTGCCCGACTTCTCCTGGGAGTCGTGTATAGAAGACTGGGAATTGCCGTCTGGTGTGGCTGAGGCTGTCAGGAGCTGGCCTGGTGTGGGTCTCTGCACAGGGAAAGCTTTCTAGAATTAAACCTCGGATCTGGACCTCTGCTCTGGCTGGTGTAATGACCACATGGATCTGCTCTTACTCTCAGCCTCGCCTGCTCTAGCACAAACCACACTATGCCTAAGGTCAACCAGCAATGAACCCACTCAGAGGCTGTGACTAAGAGGTTCAGGTTGTTACAACCTACTCACAGCTCCCTGCCACCGACCTTTCCCCTTCCCCCTTCACCCCTGCTAGAAAGTCCTGCCTGTCAGCCCTGGTGGCCTTTCCAAACCATCATCCCGCCAGTTTTACCCTTACTAAAGCTGTCTTTCCAGGACTTTCCACTGCCCCTGGGGAACACCAAAGCTCTCTGTCCTGACCCTACCTGATATCATCTGCTACCTCTTCAACACAAGCTCCTTGCTTGTCTTCCCAACAGCACTCCAGGGTCCAGGCTACAAGCCTATGGGGGCAAGGGAGTGGAATGTGGTAGTTTCAATGAGAATGGCCACCATAGACTCATGTACGTGAATGCCTGGTTCTCAGTTAGTGGAACTGTTTGGGAAGAATTAGGAGGTGTGGCCTTGTTTGAGGAGATGTATAACTGGGAGTGGACTCTGAGGTTTCAAAACCCCATGCTAGGTCCAGCCTCTCTCTCTCTCTCTCTCTCTCTCTCTCTCTCTCTCTCTCTCTCTCCCTTCCTCCCTCCCTCCCTCCCTCCATCCCTCCCTCCCCCATGCCTGCTTGTTTGCCACCATGCTTCCTGCCATGAGGATCATAGACTAACCCTCTGAAACTGTAAGCAAGCCCCCAATTAAATGCTTTCTTGTATGAGAGTTGCCTTGGTCATGGTGTCTCTACAGCAATAAAATAATCACTGAGACACCCTCCCTGGTCCTTCCTGTTGCCCACACATTGTATTCTTCCATAATGGAACTTGTTCTTCTATATAGCAAAGACCTGCTGCCAGGCAGTGGGTCTCTCTTGCAGGAGTATAGTCTCTCTCTGCAGCCAGCCTGTGTCCCACAAGAGACATTCAATACACAATAATCAAAGCAGGATCCATGACAGTAGCAGTGAAGGGAAGGGACGGGTCATAGGTGCTCAACAGGTGTTTGCTGAGTCCTTGAATCATCACTGCCATTGTCACCACCACAGTCACCACCACAGCCACCTTCACCACCGGGATCTCACATGCATGGGGCCCAGAATGCAAACAGAGCCTGTGTACCTCAAATCCTTAAAACTTGAGACTCCCACTAACAAACCATCCCCACGAAAGCTCTTTTTGGCCTTCAAGGCCAACTTCAAATACAAAGTATCATGACTTCTCTGAATCCCTTGGTAGCACAGGAAAGAACCAAGTCTTGTTCCCTGGCTCTTCCTCCCCCTCCTTTCTGCCATTTCTTTATTTTCTTTGTTTGGGGAGAGGGATATCCCAGGGTGGCCTCAAACTCACAATCTTCCTCCTCCCGTCTCCTCCCAAGTGCTGAGATTGCACACATGTATCATCATGTCTAGATCCTTTTTTTCTTCTTATTCTACCTCTGTTCACAGGTGTGGCCACCAAAGTCTGCATCCCGTGACAGCTTTAGAACATATCCATAGATGCTTTTCTCCCCACATTGGGCCAGGAAGCCCTTATGCTGCCCTTTAAACCTGGGAGAATTCATCTGTACCAGCAGAATGAAGCAGAAGTTAGACAGGTGACTTCTGGCCCGAAAAGGCCCCACAGCTGCTGCCTTGTTACAAAGAGACTTGCTGTTGGAGCTCTGAGCTGTGACTCTGTGGCATGCTGTAAGAAAGCCAAGCCACGTGGAGGAGTATTCCTAGATGCTTCAGTCACCAGGTCCAGCTGAGCAACAGTCCAGCTACCAGAAATGAGAGCCCGAGTATGTGGCTAGAGGGTCCAGGCATGGTGGGACATAGACAAAGCATTTGTATTGGTTGGTCCCAGCTCCTAACAAACAGAATTCAGAAGCATTCAAAAGCAGTAGTTGGGGGGCAGGCAGGCAGTAGTTTGTCATGCAGCAAAGGTAAGTGGAACTTGTCCAGATCCCACCCACATCCTGCTGTCCTCTGCTATAGTCAGTGGTCCTTCTGAGAATAGGTGGGGTCACACTTTAGGCAAATCCCACTCTCTGGACAGAGAAGCCCAGGCTTCCCGGTTCCTGAGTGTGGTCTTTGATGGGGGGAGGGTACCCATCCCTTTCATTCCAGGGGCTACTGGTGCTATGGGCACAACTGAGCAAGGGTCAGTATGGGGCCTGGGGGTAGGTGTTGCTTCTGTGGAAGAAGTCTACAAGAGAAGCAGGGGAACAGCTTAGTGACTTACCACAGCTCTCAGTGACAGAGAGGTTGGCCATCTAGGCCAGAACATGGCCACAGAGATGGAAGTGGATGGATTTAAGAACCCCACCTAAATAGAAGGTCGAGTCAACAAAAGCCATGCCGATCAGACATGGCGACCACCTCCCTCCCTCAACATTTAAGAAAACAGATGGCTTCACAGTTCCTACTGCTAACTGGCTACAGCAAGTCTAGCCAGCCCCCACTTGTGACATCTCCATTCCCTTGTCATTGTCGTATGTACTGGTTCCAGGTGATCTCCCAGTATAGAAACCCAGAGGATACACACCCCCATCCCACCGATGATGGCTGAGGGTGTGCGGTATTAACATTCCAGCTCCTTCATGCTGGTATCAACAGCCCAGGAGTGGCCAGCGCCATCTCCAGAGCTTCTCTGAAAGACTGAGCCCTGCTCCCCTTTGTGGGACTTGACTTGAATCACCTCCCATCCTCCCTTCCTCTCCCCTCCTCTCCTCTACTCCACAGTTACTGGTTTGTCTTGGAAAACACCTCCTAAGACTTCATTTTCACAAGATGCCTCAGCTCAACCTCGGAGTCTAGGCATCCCAGCAAAGAGCAGTTACCACATGCCAGGTGTTCGGTCCTTCCAGCCTGCAGCCTCCAAGAGACCCAGGTCCAGTGTGGTGGTTAACTTTGATTGTAACTTCTTTGGATTAAGAAACACCAAAGGGACTCATCAGATGATTCCCCGGGTAAAGGAGCTTGCTGCCAAGGCTGACCTCCTGAATTTGATCCCTGGGTTACGTATGATGGAAGCAGAGAACTGACTCCTAAGAGTTGTTTTCTGACTTCTGTGCACACACTGTAGTGCATATGTCCATGCTCACACACACCACACTAAATAGATGTTGAAGGGAAAGATCAATGGATCTAGGGCATTAATGAACCTTTGGGTTGTGTCTCTGAGGGTGTCTCCAGGAAGGTTCAACTGTTTTGTTTTGACTTATTTTTGTCAACTTCACACAAGCCACACACCTGAGAGGAAGCTTAATTGAGAAAATGCCTCCATCAGATTGGCCTGTAGGCAAATCCGTGGGCATTTTCTTGATTAAATGATTGACATGGGGACATCTCAGCCCACTGTAGGCGGTGCCTACACCCCGGTCAGGTGGTTCTGGGTTGTATGATAAAAGGCAGGCTGAGCAAGCAGTGGAGATCAATGAGCCAGTAAGCAGTGCACATGTCCATGGTCTCTGTTTCAGTTCCTGTCTCTAGGCTCCTTCCCTGCTTGAGTTCCTACCTTGGCGTCCCTTAGTAACTGTCAGTGATCTCTATTGTAAGCCAAATAAACCCTTTCTCCTCCAGGTTGCTTTTGGTCATGATTTTATCACAGCAATAGAAACCCTAGCTAAACCACCAGGTCACTCACTGAGCCTGGAGCTCACCAAACCAAGACTGACTGGCCAAGAGGCCCCAGGGAGCGGAATGTCTCTGTTGGGTTATAGATGTTGCTAAGCAGGCTTTCACGAGGAGTCTGAGGGTAAGAACTCCCTCTTTATGGCACTCTACCTATTGAGCCAGATCCCCAGTTCCTAAACTGGTGTTTTAAACAAGCACCCCACCCCCACCCCAAATCTGGTCGCCTGCACTGACTACTGTACCTTTCCCACTGCCTAGCTGCCCTCCCTACCCAGTGTCCCCAGTGAGCACCTCCTCATCCTCCCAAGACGCAGCCTCTCACCTAAGGGTCTTCTGCGCTCACCTGTCAGCCGTCTATCTTCCTACATCCCAAGCCACATTGTGAGGGCTGTCTGGCTATGGTGAGTGTTGTGAATAACGCTGAAAACTAAGACTCAGCTTTTGGATCACTTGCCCAGAGGCAAGACTCGAACTCGAAACGGCTCCACTGCCCACGGCTGCCAGCAGGGTGCGCGGAGCCCGGGACCTGGGATTGGGGCGTGGGCGCTGAAGAACGCGGGCTTTGATTCGCAACTCCGGCCTGGACCCAGACGCTAATTAAAATCGCCTGGGCCGCGGGGGCGGCAGGGCGGGCACAAAGCCGGCTTTGACCCGGCTTGTGGGACGTGTTTGTTTTTGCTCGTAAAGCGCAGCGGTCCAGCGGAATCTGGCGAGGGCCCCTGAGGCCACGGCTGTCCTCCCTGCCTGCTCCGGGCAAGCCCCAGCCCTGAGTAGGAGCTTGGGCGCTCCGGGCCTCAGTTTTCCCCTCCATTGCTGGGTGATGATAACATGGCAAAGTTAACTGTGAAGCCTCCAGGGTTCCAGGCCCCACCTAAAGCTCTTCCTACTCTACAGATGAAGTCCAGAGAGAGTGAGGGCCTCGCCCAAGGTCACACGGTTCTAAAAGAAAGAGCCAGGGCTGGAACCCAGGCTCCCAAAGCCACAGGAAGCCGCCTCTCCGAAGCGGCAGAGCTAGGAAGGGCCAGCTGGCAACAGGAAGGTGGGTTTCGGCAAGGAGGCGTTTCCTGTTCACCGCCCCCCTCCCATCAAACCCGGAGAGCTCCCCTGGGGTGGGTGTTCCAGCAGGAGACTAGACAGAATTGCCTGGAGCCCTGAGGCTCCTTCTAGCCCAGTCTTTAGGGCTCCGGGCTACACATCAGTGGCTACTATTCTGGTGAATCCTGTGTTAGGTTTGGGTGACGGGGTGCTTGGGTGCGCCTTCAGGGTTCAGATTTGTGTGGATGGGTGGGAATCAGGAAAAGATGGAAATCTCCGTGGTTGTAGGGATGCCCTGTCTTCAGTGGTGGCAGAAGGAAGTATGGAGTCTGGGGTCCCCTCTTATCCCCAACCTCCCAGTGTGCCCTGTGGCTCTTTACCACCCACTTTTCACCTGGCTTCTACTAGGCCCTCAGCTCAGAGTGGGTTATGACTTCCCAGCCCCCACCACCTTCCCTTTGGAATAGCCATCCTAGGGTACTGACATGCTCAGTGTGTTTGTCCTTCAGGCCAGACAAAAAGCCCCCAGGGTGGGACTGTAAGGGCTTGCCAGCCTGCCCTTCCCATCACGGCCGGTTCCCCCCTTCATAAGCTGGCCCAGGAAGATCCACTGAGGTGTGTTTTCTCTGCTGTGGGCCAGGGCTCAGCCTAGGCTGCCACAGTGGCCTGGCGGGGCCCTTGGGATAGGATGGAGTCTTCAGAGAATGACAGGAGACTGATAGGCAGGCCCCGGGCTCATGGGGGGTGGGGGGACTGGGAACAAAAGGACTGGCCATGCCCATCCAGTGAGATGAGCAGTAACAGAGGTGTCCTGTGCCTGGTCCCTGCATCTCTCACTTTACACTTCCCTCCCTCCCTCCCCACCCCCACTGGCCCAACGTCTGCCATGGAAGCCTGGGGGAAGGCGCTGATCCCAGCCACCTGTGAGGAGGAGGACAAGAAGAGGAGGGGAGGCAGCCCGGGGGAGGACTTCTCAAGGCTCTCTCCCTCCCTAAGCCCTGGGAGCCAGAGCTTGACAGAGACACTATTAACACAAAATTTGCAAACATGGCTTCTAAAAATAGCTCAGGCTGGCAAGGCCCACCTGGCACAGACTGCACCTTTGCGGCTGCTGGCCTGCTCCCCGAAGCACTCTGGCCACCAGTCTGTCAGCAAACTTGTCACTCTGCCCTCCCCGCCCCGACCCGTGGTTAAGGGGCCACTACAGCCCTGGGCCCTGGGTAAAGACTAGGGAAAAATGAGACTGGTCCCTAAGTGCTGGGGAGGAGGGGCATTTGCAGGTTGAGGGGGTGGACATCTCCTCTAAAGGAGAGTGGGAGGAGACGCCGCCTACAAGGAGCGCTGAAGACAGGATGGGAGTGCCCGCAAAGGCTCAAAACAGCATTTAGACTCCACAAAGGAACCTGGTCCAGTCTGAGTAGAAAATACCCGGGAGTTAACATACGAGGAGAGGGCAGAGCCGGGAGGCTGACTCCATTATCATTATGGACCCAAGTGTGGAGGAACACACAGTCCTTCTTGCCCAACCCGCAACCTAAGAGCCATAAAGGAACCAGAAAGCTTGTCTTGTCCAACTCTTCGCCGAACAAGTAAGAAAATTGAGGCTCGAACTGCTAATGCAACTTGCCAGGTCCCTCAGCTAGCCAGTGGCAGGGATGACACAGAACCCAGGTCTGCTGGCCCGATGCAACTTCCAACAGGCCCCATTGGCTACCTTCTCTGCTGGCACATGAAATGACCATCGTTAATAACATGTCTCAAAATGTTCCGACTCCCTCATCTACTTTCTGAGCACCTACTGTGTACCAGACACTGGGCTCATGGAGGTGAACTAGACAGGCAGGCTCCTGCTTTCCAGTAAGTTCTGTCGAAGACTAGGGTCAAGAGTGACTCAGATGAGCACATGCCTCATGTGCCCAGTGCTTTGACCAGTGTTGAGTTTCCCCATGTGGTGCTTAGCCTTCCTTGTCAACTTGTCTGGACTTAGAATCAGCAAAGAAATAGATCTCTGAGTGAGTCTGTGAAGGCATTTCCAGAAAGGTTGAAGTGGGAAGACCCACCCGGAATGTGAGTGACATCATCCCATGGGCTACCTACAGTCCTTGACTGTATAGGAAGGAGAAAGTGAGCTGAGCGCCAAGCATTTCTCTGTATCTGCTTCCTGGGTGCAGACATAGTATAACTAGCCACCTCACTCTGCTGACCCCAAGACTTCCCTGCGTGACGGACTATGCCCTCAAACTGTGAGCTAAATTAAACCCCTCCTTAAATGGCTTCTGTCAGTCATGATGTCAAAGAGATAAAAGTCACAAAGCTGGCGGTGGTGGCCCACGCCTTTAACCCCAGCACTTGGGAGGCAGAGGCAGGCAGGTCTCTGTGAGTTCAAGGCCAGCCTGGTCTACAGAGTGAGTTCCAGGACAGCCAGAGTTACACAGAGAAACCGTGTCTCCAAAAACTAAAATGAAAAAGAAAAAAAAAAAGCAATAAATATACTCAGGTTATAGTGGAGGGCACCAAGGACCAGGGAAGCTACTAACTTGTCCAAGGTCACCCCATAAAGTTGGAAGTGGAGCCTCCCCACATTGCCTCTGTAGGCCTCCATCTCCCTCCTTGTCGGTAGAAACTAGTCACTTGCTTCTGGGAGCCTCCTCTTTGGGATGCTCTCATGAATTAGAGCTACAAGATACCTGGAGTCCCTAGGGTCAGAATGGTCAGACTCCCATGCAGTCCTTGCTCTGGGTAGGGCTTGTTGGCATTCCTGGACATGCAGGCAGATCCTCTGTTCTCCTCGGGCAGCTCTCCATTAGTTAACATCACTCCAGCTGTCCCCAGTAATCCATCAAACCAGACACGCCCTCCTCTAGCATGGAGGTAAAGCCAGGTTGTAATCTTCTCAGCCTGTGAAATGTTCTTGAGTAGACCAGTAGATATAAAGACATGAGACCTCCCTCCTTGATCTCCAGCTATGCTGTCCTTCTGGGTCATTAGCCACTCTCTCTGATAAAGACCAGGATGATAACCTGGGTACTATTTACTCTCTTTTCACATAAAGTTGGATTATTTTGGGGGTGTTCATTCCAGGTGATCTATTGCATATCTGCTGACCATTCTCCAAGCTCCATGGGGGCTTATCACCATATGCGTACCTCCCATGTGCTTCCTACAATTTCCCATACCTCCAGAAAGTAGTCCTTGCCTTGAGTCAACCCCTCTAATACACATTATGGTCAACCATGCTCCAACAGGATACCTGGGGGGAGGGGGGGTCACTTGTCCCAATGTTAGCTGACTTCTGGCTCTGGCATCCATCCATGAAGTCCTCTGCCTCCCCCACTGCTCCCATGTCTCCATGGTATCTATGTGGCTTTCTGCTCCTGAATTTGAACCACACATGCTCACCACTGAACTTCCCTGAAACCTTCTGAGTTGAAAGAAAAGAGTCCCAACTACTGTGAATTTCAGGCTATCCCAGATAAGTCATGTACCCTTTCCCAAACTCAACTCTCCCATCTAGAAACTGGAGAGACCAATCCCCATGTCTCCATGTCTTCCCACAGGACATGAAATTGGCAGGGGACAGGGGTTGGGAGAATAATATGAGGTCACAAATTGGAGAGTGCACAGAGACTGGGCATCTAGTTACAAGTGACTCATCATGGATGAGCTCAGCCGTGTGGAAACACCAAATGGCAACTCCTGCCCTGGTTCAGGCTTAGAAGAAGATCCAGTCACTCAACCTCTGGACACAGAAAAGCATCTCTTACATAGCCAGCACCATTTAGGGTAGGCAAGGAGGCAAGAGGGTAAGACCTGAACACAAGCCTCCAGGAGCTCAGTCTGTGTTTGGAAGAGGAGACTCACATAGTCACCACCCCTTTCCGGGTCACCTCCACTGTGCCGCTCCTGCTCAGAGTCCTTGTGTTGTGTGACTTTCCTGGGGAGACATGAACAAATGTCTACTCACCCCAGATAGAGCACCAAAGAGACCAAAGAAACAATCCCAAGCAAGGCTAGCTTTGGTGCCCCAGTCAGTTTATGAGGGTTACATACAGGAGTGGGGGTGACTCAAAGGCAGCAGCAGAGCTCTTCTCCCCAACAGTGACTGGTCACTGCTTGTGGAACCGTAAGGAAAGGTCTGTGACTCCAAGAAAGCTAAGTCTGTGTCTGTAAGTTTCTGTATTTCAGGGGTCTTAACAGACTGTTTCAATGTTGAATAAATAGACTTCACAGGACAGTCCCATCTGCTAGGGAGCTATGCTTAGTCTTCCCACCACCGGGGAACAGAATGAGCCTCAAGAAAGTCCCAAGGAGCTGACCCAACAGCATATTCGGCGGTAGGGAACCAGGATGGTCCTGGTCCAAGCCTGATCCTTGCTGAAGGTAATACTGCTGCAGACACCAAGGGGTGCAGCTGTGCCAGCCGCTTCTCTCAAAAGCCAGCCCTGGGTTGCCCCATGCTAGGGGCTGAGCAGAGCCGAGCACCAAGCTGTAGCCTCAGAGCAACATGTGGTGTGGCCACAGTGGCCTCAAGGTTCAGTCCTGGGCTCCTGACCCTGGCACCTCCGACTGCAGCTCCGCTGTGTATACACATAGCTGCCTTCCCAGACTGTGAACTCTTCATTGGACAGGTTAGATTGTGACACCCACCACCACCACCTTTGACCTGTGAAGTCAAGCATGGGTGGAGGTTCAGTGAGCTCTAAGAAATCTGGTGCCACTTAGGGTCTCAGTCATGGGGCCCAGGGAGAGCCCAGGACATCTGCAGGAATTATATGGCTGTCATTTGTTGGGGCTCTGCAGTCCCCCACATTATCTTAATTCATCTGCATAGTAAATGCCACAGTTATCCAGTTCGACACAGGGAGGGAAGATGTGGAGCCTCAGCGAGATTTAGTGGCTGGCCCAGGTGGGATGGCTCATCTTTGTGGTCAACCTGACAAATGTGGGGGAAGGACCCTCAATTGAGGAACTGCCTCCATCAGACTGGCCTGTAGACATGTCTGTGGGGCGGTTTTCTTTTTTCTTTCTTTCTTTCTTTCTTTCTTTCTTTCTTTCTTTCTTTCTTCTTTTGAGCTGAGTACCGAACCCAGGGCCTTGTGCTTGCTAGGCAAGCGCTCTACCACTGAGCTAAATCCCCAACCCGGGGGCGTTTTTCTTGATGGTTAATTGATGTGGGAGGACTCAGCCCACAGTGGGCAGCACCACCCACCGCAGGGCAGGTGGGCCTAGGCAGTATGAGAAAAGTAGCTGAACATGAGCCTGGGAACAAGAAGCCAGTAAGCAGCGCCCCTTCGTGGTCTCTGCTTCAGTCCCTGCCATGGCTTCCCCAGATGGACTGTGATGCAGGGTATGGAAGTCAAACGAACCCTCTCCTCCCCAATTGCTTTTGGTCCTGGCATTTCATTGCAGCCATAGTGACCTTGACTGAGACAGAGACAGCAAGAGGGACTTAACACCATCGGCCTGACTGAAGTCCCACCTCATGGTACTGAAGCAGAACAGCCCCTTCCACCCAGGTGGCTTTGTCCCTGTCCTTCCCAAGCCTGGTGAAGGCAGCATAGAAAGGTAGGGAGTATAATCAAGCGCCCCAGAAAACAAGAAACAGGGACTTGTGAGCACAGGAAGACAATCTGGTACCTCCTCGGGTCTGGGTGTCGGAGCCAGTCACTTGACTGAAGGGTACAAGATGTGTATCTCTGGGCTTCAAGTGATCTATAGGGCTTCACCAGGCCCAACACTTCCCACAAATGGGGCAGTTAGGAGTCACACCAACCCCCACCCAGGATTCATCTCAGCTACATTTTCTCCATGCTCCAGCTGGGAGGTAGCAGTGACACACCCCATCCCAACATGTATACAGTACCCCCACCCCAAGTCCTCTGGAAGCAGAGTTTGGGTGAGGTCTGACCTGCAGGTGTTCTCTGGGTGATAATGATTCCCAGAGCTCTGGGACAGTGGGCAGGAGGGACTTCTCGGCCTTGGCTTTGTTTTGCTGGAAGAAAGGAGGGATGAGGGCTAGCCAGGGTCTCAGCAGATGTCCATGCTTGAGAGTGAATATACAGAGAGCAGAAATGGAAGCATTTCAGGCATCAGGGGAGAAGTGGGGGGGGGGGGAGGCACTGTAACCATGGGAGAAGAGGCTTTCAGCAGACAGCAGAATTACCTAGCTGAGCAGCAGTGAGTGAGGGGCTGGGGCAGAGACAGGGGATGGGGACTCATGTGACGAGAAAAGGCAAAGAGGCTAGGATCGGAGGACAGAGAGCAGTCAAGAAATAGAGTGGGCAAAGAGCGCAGAGGTCAGGTGGGTAGGAAGGGACGGGCAGAGGGGCCATGGCAAGGCAGGTCCCAGCTGCACACCTAGGGCAGGAATCATTGAGGACAGAGACACTGCTGGGCCACTAAAACCCATGTGTGAAGGGCAAATTCTTTTCTTTCTTTCTTTTTTTTTAATCTTTTAAATACTTATTTTATGTGTATCAGTGTTCTGCCACAAAGTATGGGAGTGTACCACATGTGTGCCTAGTAGCAGAGGAGGTCAGAAGAAAGCATCATGTTCCCCTGGAACTGGAGCGATGGGTGGCTGTAAGCTACCATGTGGGTGCTGGGAACCAAACTTGGGTCCTCTGCAAGAGCAACAACATTGTTAACCACGAATCATCTCTCCAGCTCATGAGCTCTTTCCTTCAGAAAAAGTTCTGGAGCCATCACCTGATGGTTGGGAACCTCTGACATCCCCTCTGAACTCATGTGGCACACACTTGTAATGTCAACGTGGTATCAGCTAAACAAAAGCACAGGGAAAGTCCTGAAGGGACATGCCCTGGGAAACGGGCACAGGGGATGACGCAGATGCTCCTCGGCTCACCCCAGGGAGATGCCCCCACAAACCCATCCCAACTTTAAAGTACCATTAAAAGGAGCATGGAGAACACACCTCTTCCATCAACATGCTCAGAGCCTGAACAGTGGCCTGTACAGGTAGACAGCCTCACCTAACACAAAGCCTACTTTATACTAAGTGTTGACTATTTCTGTACAGATATAGGTGGGCATTTTGGACACACAATGGGACAAGAAACAGAAGACACAATATCTAAACACTGCTGTCAATATGGTGGAGTCTCCTCCATTAGGTCACAAGTGGTTTTCCCTTCTGAGAGTATGGCTGACTGGGAGCAGGAACTTGCTGCTGCCAGAACTAAGAGAGAGCATTACCACGAGGCTGGGGACAGACCTGAATTCAAAATTCTAAGTACAGTTTCTACTGACTGAATCACTATCTCGCCAGCAGCTTAAAGTTGAAACCCCATCTGATCCCATGTAATATCTTGTTTTTCTAGCTGGGGGATAAAGGAGTGTTCATCATATTACCCTCTTATGTCATCACATGTTGAGCAATGCACTTGTAAAGGGACTGGGGAAAGGGCTCTGTCATGCAAGAGTGACAACCGAGTTCCGTCTCCAGTACCCACATGAAAACCAGCTGCACACTTGTCATCCCAGCTAGGTGGATGGTCCCTGGGAAATGACACCTGAGGTTACCTGAGGTCAACCTCTGCCCTACACAAGTATGTACACTTGAACACACACACACACACACACACACACACACACACACACACACACACTGTGTCTTATTTCCCTTTTATCTTTGAGATCTTCTAAATGTTCTACATGGAACAGGTATGGAAAAACAGAGCTAGACTTCTTAGAGTACATAAACTCTGGTGTGACCATACTTTGAGTTTTCACTGGAAACCAGCCAAAGCTGGTTGAGCAGCTGCATTCTCACCCTGCCTTAGGCACACAGGCTGGGTGGACCCTGCCCACCCGCCTCATCCCAGCTAGCTGACCAGTCCCCGCTTCTCAGCGCATCCTCCCATCCTCTTGGTCCCCAAGCCCAGCAATGCTCTGTGAATGGAGAAGGACAGGTGCTTCCCACTGGGAAGTGTCTGCTTGAAAACTGATGCTCCACCTCTGTGTCCCTCTGGCTGGATGCTCCACTCAAATGAATCCAATGTCCTATTTGTAAGACAGTGAAATGAAAACAAAACAGATATGATTTCAGCATCCACAGTGCCTGGGACATAAGAAGTGACTGTGTGTGTGTGTGTGTGTGTGTGTGTGTGTGTGTGTGTGTGTACACCTGCAAGTCAGAGGCACCTTGTAGAGTCAGATCTTTCCTTCCACCATGTGAGATCTGGAGATTGAACTCAAGTCATCAGGATTGGCAGCAAGTCTCTTTATACCACTGAGCCATCTTTCCCAGCCCAAGTGTGTTGTTTTTAAGCCACTTAACTTTGTGGTGATTTGTTTTAGGAGTAATTAGAAACTAATTCAGGTTGAGTGTGGTGGTGCACATCTTTAATCCCAGCACTCAGGAGGCAGAAGCAGGGAGATCTCTGTGAGTTTGAGGCCAGCTTGGTCTACAGAGTGAGTTCCAGGACAGCCAGGGCTACACATGGAAACCTGTCTGAAAAAACCAGAAGAAAGAGAGAAGAGAGAGAGAGAGAGAGAGAGAGAGAGAGAGAGAGAGAGAGACTGAGAGACTGAGAGACTGAGAGACTGCATTCAGAGGCTTCCTCTGGCTGGGTGCTCTGTAGATGTGGTCCTTGTAGAAGAACTAAACAACAGAAGGATATATTCTGGTTTCTGTCCTGATTTGGACATGGATTTTCAACAGGTCTGGCACCTTCTCTTGGCCTCAGTCTTCCAATGAAGCAGCAAGTATGTGACTTTGTGTGAGCCTCACCTAGTGCATGCATATGTTAGTGTGTGTGTGTGTGTGTGTGTGTGTGTGTGCGCGCGCGCGCGTGTGTGCGTGCATGCGTGCGTGCGTGTGTGTGTGTGTGTGTGTGTGTGTGTGTGTGTGTGTGTGTTTGTATATCTTGGGAGATTCCAACTCTCAGTGAACACTTGCTAACTCATTCTGTGCTGAGTTCTGCACTGGGAGGTAGGCCATAGATGAGTCAGCCCTAGTCCCAACCCATCCCTGCTCTTGAGAAGCTCCCATTCTGGATGGGGAATCAGAAAGGCATGCATATGATGAGCATAAAGATAATTAAGGGTGTAAACGGGACAGATATATTGGGCCCATTTACTGGAGATACAGTCAGGGAAGACTTGCTGGGCAAAGGGACACCAGAGCTGGGCACTGATGGATGAGTAGGAGTTAGGTAGACAGACAGACAAGGGGATACGAGTAAGGTAGAGCAAGCCAAGCCAAGAAAACACCAGGAGATGAATAAGAAGTCCAGTCCAGGCAGTTGGGTGGCATTGATTGGTAAGTGTGGGGTGATTGGCAGAAGCGTGGCGTGGGTGTCGATGTTCAGTACGAGCCTGTGTGTCCTCCAGACTAGGGCTGGGCCAGGAGACAGTCTGTAACAGAAGTGAGCCCTTCTATGTCTCATTGTGTTCCCCCAGACATGTGCAAAAGGCCTGGCAGCTGCCTCGCCTCCTTGGTGGTGGGAGGGAGGGATGGGGCCATGCCAAATTACAGCTACTAAGAAGAGGCCGGCGTGACCTCAGGAGCTGGCTTTCATCATTATGGGGTCATGTTCTTGGACTTAGCACCAGAGGAGAGGGTGGGAAAACAGACTGGGTGGCATGAGGTGCCAGGAGGGAGAAGGAAGCAGCTGGGCCCAGCAGGGAGCTAGACTCCAGCTTTGGTGCCACCTGTCACACTGTGGGACCTTGGGCCAGGTGCTTGCCCACGCTAGGTCTGTCTGGGCTCCATAGGCTTGGTGCTGTCCCTATGGGAGCCTCCTTGTGGGAGACAGGAATCTTGAGGCTTTTTGTTCATTTCTACAGACATGGCTCATTGTGGGTGACAGGGACCCCTGCCGTGGCTGACAGAGTTGAATGCAGAGCCTTAGCAGCAAAGTGCCTTCAGGTACCTGCTGGTCCTTGTTGGATGGTTACACTCTGAGACCCAGGGGAGGTGAACTGGCTCCCCATCAGGGGTGACCTGCAGCTACCTCTAAACTTTGAGCATCTCAGCCCCGCCCACAAAGCCCCCTATCTGCCAATGGCCTCCTTAGCTGGCTCTTACACAGCAACTCATAGGAACAATGCCTTTATAGGCCTTCTAGAACAAACCACTGCAGACTGGAGACATACACAGACATTTTTTTCTTCACAATCCTACATCCAGGGATGGGCAAGGGTGGTTTCTCCTGAGGCCTCTTTCCTCGACTTACAAATGGTCACCTTCTCCCTGGTCGTCTCCATCCCTAAGCTCCTCATGAGGTCACCAGCCACATTGGGTTGGGACCTGTATGGTCACTTCTCTGTTGCTGTGATAAAAGCATGACTGAAAACAATGTAAGAGAGAAGAGGTTCAGTATGGAGAAGAGGTTTAGTATGGAGAAGTGGTTTAGTATGGTGTATGGTTCCAGAGGGATGAGAGTCCACCGTGACAGGGAAGGCAGCACATGGTGGCAGGAACAGGAAGCTGGCTGAACATTTTCATCCAGATATAGCAAGCAGAAAGAGGGAACAGGAAACCCTCAAAGCCCACCCCCAGTGAAGCACTTCCTCCAGCAAGGTCCCATAATCTCCCAAAGCAGCACCATCAACCAAGGAGACCAAGGGTCCAAACACCCGACCTATGGGGACATTCCTATTCTAACCACCACGGGGCCGTCATAATGGCCTCATTTGTCTTAATTAACCTTTAAAAAAACTGTGAGTTGAGTGTGGTAGTGTAAGCCTTTAATCCCAGCCCTCAGCAGGCAGAGATCTCTGTGAGCTTGAGGCCAGCCTGGTTTACGTAGCAAATTCCAGGCCATCCAAGGGGGTGAGACCCTGTCTCAGGGGGAAAAAAAAGTGCATGTATGAGTATGTGTAAGCGCTGGTGTGTGTTAGTGCCAGAGAACAGCCAGTGTCCTGCTCTATCACCCTCTGCCTTCTTCGTTTGAGAAAGGGCCTGTCCAGGCACCTGGAGCTAGGCTGGCATCAGCAAACTCCAGCGATCCTCCCGTCTCCATCCCCCACAGTGCTGGGATTATGGGCGTGACATGGCCAAGCTCAGTTGTTCATGTTGATGCTGGGTCTGAAGTCAAGTACACACGCTTGCACAGCAAGTGCTCAGATCCCCTCTGAGCCATCTCTCCAGCCCCTGAAGTCCTCCTTAAAGACCGTATCATCGCAGGTCAGCGGTGGCAGAGGCAGGTGAGTCTCTGTGAGTTTGAGGCCAGCCTGGTCTACAGTGCTAGTTCTAGGACAGCCAAGGCTACACAAAGAAACCCTGTCTCAAACAACAAAACAAACAAAAAGTTTGTATCTTCAGATATGATCGAATTCTGAGGTGCTGGGCTCTAGGACTTCAAAATATGAATTCTGGCAATTCAGCCCACAACACACACAGGGCTTTAGTATCACCAGGAGAGCACCTCTAGGCACAGATGGAAACATGGAGTGCCAGCTCCATGGGCTCCCTGGGCCTCCATGTCTGGCATGTAGTTTGTGTTTAACAGGTGTCTATGGGATGAAGGCACACACCGGTAAACTCAGGGCGGTGCCTAGGCACTTGCCTTTCTAGAGCATTCTGTGGTTGCTTTTGACCCGTGCCCTGTGTAAGGACTGTGTCTTGTTTCCTTGTTGCTGAGTGGGAAGCCCCAGGCCAGGTCAGGAGAGGTCCTGATGCTGGCACTCTACAAACGTTATATTCACGTTGGACTGCCTTGGACCCTATGTAGAAAGACCAGGACATGATGGAAAAGGCAGGTTGTTGCTCTTGATACCTTCCCTTCCAATTCCTCTGCTCTAGACAACTGTCCTCTCTTTATATGCTAAGAGGGTGTATCTAGAATATCCATTTGACCCCATCTACTCCGCTTGGTTCTGAGGCAAGGCCTCTCTCTGCGTGGAGTAGTACTCCGGGCTAGCTGGCCCTTGGGTATCTGGCAGATTCTCCTGGCTCTGTGTCCCATCAAGCTGTAGGATGTGTGCTGCCACATGTGGGTTCCAGGAGCCTCAAGTCGTCACATCAGGCTTGCACAACAAGTGCACTTACACATTGAGCCATCTCCCCTGCCCCATGAAGACACCGTTCATACTCCTGGGCCAGTTCACAGTGAGCTAGACCGGCTTCACCCCTTCCCTGTGCCCTGCCCCCACCCCTGAAGCTGGCCAGTGAGAGCAGGCAGAGTTGGGGAGCTGGCAGGGCTGGCCAGGAAACTCTAGCGAGAGGGAGCAGCCCCAAGGGGAGAGGCTAGAAATCAGCAGTACAGAGGAGAGGGGGCAGGGAGGGCAGCTTCAGCTCCCGGCCCCACTGCAAAGCCTCCAAGAGCCTCCTTGTTTCTGTCCATTAGCAACTTTTGGGTCCTCTTGTTCCTCAGCCTGGAAATGGAAGGCCTGGACCAGATGTTTGCTAAGGTCCTCTCTGGCCCTTACTGGGAAGATTTGGGAGTAGGGCCATCTTATAGTTGTGTTTCAAAAACTGTGCCCAGGTTACAAACAGGGCTCACAGCCAGCCAGGGATCTGGGGAGATATGTCTGTGGGCCTGGACCGTGGCCACAGTCCTGGCAGGTCCAATGAGACCCTCAGCACTAATGAGACTAGCCACCTGGGGAGCCATTTAGAAACCTGGCGGGGCCTATTTTGGGGTAAAGCCATGTAACTCTCTGCCTAACTCTGAGGTGACGCTCCTGAACATGTTCTGGGGAATGGGCAGCACCCTTCATGGGCCATCTGGGACTAGGTATGGCCTGGGAACCAGGTCTCTGGCCATTTGGACAGCTTCTGTGGCCATGTCCTTCCCAGGTCCTGCCTGCCCAGGAAAAGGCCAGCTTCCCTGGGCCAGCGCCTGCAGCCATTCCCCGGCCGTGACTTCAGACTCAATTGGTGAAGACAGTCCTCCTGGGCGAGCCAGTTGGCACCTTTCTGTTATTTGCTTCTCAGAGCTGGAAAAACCACGATGCACCTGGCAGTACTTGCTGTGGATGCTGGGTTCTTTTTCTTTCTTTCTTTCTTTCTTTCTTTCTTTCTTTCTTTCTTTCTTTCTCCTTCCTCCCTTCCTCCTTCCCTCCCTCTCTCTCTCTTTCTTCCTTCCTTTCTTCCTTCCTTCCTTTCTTCCTTCCTTCCTTCCTTTCTTCTTCCTTCCTTCCTCCCTCCTTCCTTCCCTCTCTCTCTCTTCTTCCTTCCTTCCTTCCTTCCTTCCTTCCTTTCTTCCTTCCTTTCCTTCCTTCCTTCCTTCCTTCCTTCCTTCCTTCCTTTCTTCCTTTCTTTCTTCCTTCCTTCCTTTGAGTTTTAGGAAACATTAACACGCATGCTCACAGACCCTCCGTTTCACAGCTACCTGTATCTCCCACCCCAGCAGCAATCCCTGGACAGGATAAGGCCTTTGCCGACCCCAGCACTTTCTCATACATTCTCCTCTTTGGTACCACAACAACTTTGGGAGGTACAGGGATGATGGTGTCATCTGATGATGTCATCTCTGATTTGCAGATGAGCAAACCATGACACGGACATTAAATTTGTCTGTCCGAGGCAGAACAGTAGCAGTATGGAGCTAATCCAAGGAAGCTGGGCCCTCCGAGTCAGTCCACACACACCTCTACTGTGACCTGAATACTCAGGGTCAGGGTCTCCCTATAACAAGAAGGGCAGACGGAGTCTGGTGTGGTGGCACATAATGTGAAATCCTAACACCTTATGAGGCAGAGGCAGAAGGGCTGGGAGCTCAATGTTCTCTTCAACTACATAAGTAATGTGAAGACAGGCTGGTTAGCTTTTGTCAACTTAAGTTAGAGTCATCTGGAAAGAGGGAATCTCAACTGAAAAAATGCCTCCATCAGATTGGCTTGTGGGCAAGTCTGTGAAGAGGCCATTTTCTTGATTATTGATTGATGTGGGAGGGCCCAGCCCATTGTGGGTGGTACCACCTCTGGGCAGGTGGTTCTGGGTTGTTTAGGAAGGCAAGTCACATGAGCCAAGGCGAGCAAGGCAGCAAGCAGCGTTCCTATAGGAGCTCTCCTTCAGTTCCTGCCTTGACTTCCCTTGATGACAGACTGACTTATTATAAGCCAATCCTTTTCTCCACACGTTGCTTTTGGTCTGAGTGTTTTATCTTGCTTTCAATGATGCGCTGTGATCAGGAAGTGTCAGCCAAATACAACTCCCTGAGTTAATTCCGTCAGCATTTATCATAGCATCAGAAAGCAAGAGACACGCTCAAAAAGAAAACGAAAGAAAACCAGAAAGGGCAGAAACATCCGCTGCCCACCCTGGGCTCTGTATTTCTGTTTCTCCCTTGGTCAACTTAGTCATCTCTTCACACAAAGGCATTGCCTCTAAGCTAGGGAACAGAGGTCCACGGGTTCTCCCCTTCCTGCACAATGATAGCTGCACATTTCACTTTCTGAGCCTCAGTGCTTAGTGAACGGAGCTGACTGTCAGCATTGGAAAACCACACAAAAGCAGCAGCTATATGCTTCTCACTCACCCCTGCTATGCCTTCCTACCTCTCTCATTCCCCTCTGTAATGCCTTCTGACCTTCTTCACTGCCCTCTGCAATGCCTTCCATCCTCTCACTCACCCCTGCAATGCCTTCCTACCCCCCTCACTCACCCAATGCCTTCCAACCCCTTTAATTTGCCCCTACAATGCCTTCTGACCCTCTTCACTGCCTCTGCAGTGCCTTGCACCCACTCACTCACCCCTGCAATGCCTTCTGACTCCTCTCACTCACCCCTGCAATGCTTTCTGACCATACTCTCTTTAAATGTTTCAGAACTCATCCATATCCCTACTGCCTCCTACACCTCAGCTTAGAAAAAACCCAGCACCCTCTTCATCACTAACTTATCCTTCTCCTTTTAAATCCAGTTGGTCAGTTTCTGGGCATTTTATCTAATAACTCACTTATTCATTCAGCAGATAACTGTGTGCTCTACCTTTCTGGTCCACTTCACGTCTGATTGCTGCATAGCCTGTGATCTATTTTCTTCATTTGGTGTAGTGAGAACTAGGCTTGTAACCATGGTATAGCTTCATTGCTTTTCAGGGCTAGACAATATTCCTCTATATACCACATTTTATTTATTCACTCATTATTTGATGGACATGTATGTTGTTTCCATTTTTGGCTACACACGAGTTTTTGTGTGAATGTGTGGCTTGGGGAGTGATTATATACTCAGGTGTGGAATTTACGGACTATTTGTATTCAAAATTGTAAGAAACTGCCAATTTTCCAAGGCAGCTGTAGGCTCCAGTGCTGGACATCCTCATTAAAAATCGGTTTCTGTCCTTTTTATAGTCATTCTAGTGGGATAAAGTAGCATGTGCAATCTTGGTTTACATTTCCCTATTGACTAATAACATTGAACACTTTTTTTCAGATGGCCACCGGCAATTTGCATGTTCTTTGGATTATTTGCCTTTGTGATATTGAATTCTTTATATATTCTGAATACAATTTCCTTATCTAGGAGTGGTTTACAATTACTTTCCATATGACCTATTCTTTTCTTTTCTTTCTTTCCTTTTTGAGAATGTCTCTTGAAACATCAATTTATTTTTTCTTTATCTAACTTTCAATGTGTCTAAGAAGGCTTTGCCTATCTTAAGGTCATGAAAATTGACCCATTTTCTTCTAAGACTTTTATAACTTTTAGCTCTTGTGTTTAGGTGTTAAGATCCATTATTAGTTTAAAATTTTAATACTTTTTATTAAAAATTTTAAAGACTTGCTTTATTTTTTATTTATGTTTATTTATATGGTGGGGGAGGGCAGGTATCAAGGAAGCCAGAAGAGGGCATCAAACCCCTATAGCTGGAGTTACAGATGGTTGTGAACCACAATGTGGGTGCTGGGAACTGAACCCAGGTCCTCTGCAAGAGCAGCCAGTGCTTTTACCACTGAGCCCCTATCTTAAGTGGCAGATTATTAGTGTTCATGGTTTCTCTAGAATTTTCTGTCTTGCAAAACTGAAACTCTAGAGCCATTAAAAAGCTCTCTACCACAGCCCTCCTCAGTTCTCACATAATGTAGGAAAGGGGTTCAGTATCACCACTCGTGTGGGATCTAATTGTCTGGAGTCAGCTGCTGAAAGAAATATTATTTCTCCCTTTTTTTGTCTGGCTCCCTAGATACCAATATTTCTCAAACTAGCCTGGCAATGCCAGCACTTGGGAGGCTGAGGCAGGAGGACCCCTGGGTGGGCCTCAAGTCCTACCTGGGCAACAGAGAAAGTTCCAAGCTGGGAAGACGGCTCATAAAGACCCAGTCTCAACATTTCTGGAAGATTAGAAAGGCTCATGCTGTAGCTCAGTGGTAGAGTTGTTCCCTGGCATGTGCAAGACCTTAAGTTCCACACCAGCATCACACATACACAACTCCCGACACAGAGAGACACAGGTGTGTGGACCATCTACCTCCTACTCACCTCCTTAATGGTGTCTCTGTAGGCAGAGCTCTGGATTTTGGTGAATTCCATTTTGTTTTTTCTTTTATTCTTCTCATTGTCTAGGCCACATCTGAGAAACCTTGGCCTTCCCAAGGATCATGCCCATCATCTAAGGCATTTCTTCCTTCAAGAAAATGCCCCATAGCTCGTCCCAGCCTTGTTTGCTGAGTAGGTGTCTCTGTCCATATTGAATTGCTCTGGCCTTTGGATGAAAATCAATGGGCTAATCTGTATTTCCAGACTAACAATTCAGTCCTGGGCTACTTTGTATTTCCAGACTAACAATCCAGTCCTGGCCACTGAATTTTTCAAGACAGTGACAATTACATATTCTCTTGATTTCTGTGTCATTGTTGTGAGTTTGGAGACAAGTAATGAAAGCTCTTCACTGTCCTAGTTTAAGAAATGTATTCTAGTCAGGTGGTGGTGCACGCCTTTTATCCCTGCACTCAGAAGGCAGAGGCAGGCAGATCTCTGTGAGTTCGAGGCCAGCCTGGTCTACAAATCTAATTCCAAAAGAACTAGACACACCAAGAAATCCTGTCTTGAAAAACCAGAGAGAGAGAAAGAGAGAGGGAGAGGGAGAGGGAGAGGGGGAGAGAGAGAGAGAGAGAGAGAGAGAGAGAGAGAGAGAGAGAGAGAAATTTATTCTAGATTATTTATATGCAGATCCTTGTCTCTGCCTTTTGAGGTTGGCAAAAAGAATGCCTGTTGGAAATCAATTTTTTAAATCTATTCTTCCATTTGGTGAGAAGTGACAAGTTAATAATGCAGCATCCTCTCAATCTTTGAATATGGCAGAATGTCCATTCACTTAGGTACCTCAGCTTTTTTCGTCAATGGTTGTAATTTTTAGTGTAAAGTCTTAAATATTTTATTCAATTTATCTCTAAATATGTTATACTTTTTTAAAGATTTATTTATTTATTATGTATACAGTGTTCTGCCTACATGCATGCTTGCAGGCCAGAAGAGGGCACCAGATCTCATTACAGATGGTTGTGAGCCACCATGTGGTTGCTGGGAATTGAACTCAGGACCTCTGGAAGAACAGCCAGTGCTCCTAACCTCTGAGCCATCTCTCCAGCCCCATGTTATACTTTTAAGCTGTTGTAAATGTCAAAGTTTTTCTTTTCCAGTTGCTCCCTGCTAGCATGCAAACAGCTCTAAGTTAAATTTGTCTCTGTACATGATCATGTTCTTTAAAAATGCTGTTCCCCTGTTTTTCATTGTGAATGCCTTGCATGACTTTTCTTGTCATATGAAATGATGACAAGCTCCTGAAATGTAACATCGAATGACCTGGTGATGGCAAATGTCATCGCCTTGGTCCCAAATGTGGAAAGGTATTCAGTAATTCACCATAACATGCGATATAGGAGATCCAGTTGTTGGATTATTTATTTATTTATTTATTTATTTATTTATTTAGTTATTTATTTAATGTGCATAGGTGTTTCCTTGCATATATGTCTGTGTAAGTGTGTCAGATCCCCTGGAACTGGAGTTACAGACAGTTGTGAGCTGCCATGTGACTGGTAGGAATTGAACCTGGGTCCTCTGGAAGAGCAACCAGTGCTTTTAACTGCTGAGCTATCTCTCCAGCCTGAAATCCAGGTTTCTATAGATTCTGGTTAGCAGCTTAAGTGTGCTTTCTCCCATTCTTACTTTCTAGAAAGGTTTGTTTTTCTTTTTCTCAAGTATAGGTGTTAAACCTTATAAAAACTCATATGCAACTGTGTGGATTCCCTGTGGCCACTGAGAGCCTTAGTCTACAAAGATTTCTCAAGTCAAGTTGAATGACAGTCTCTTCCATCTTAATGTATCATTGTATCATGTTGTGGGACACCTATACACTGTGTGAAAATGTACTGCTGTGACTGGTGTAATAAAAAGCTGAATGGCCAATAGCTAGGTAGGAGGTATAGGTGGGACTTAAAGCAGAGAGAGAACTCAGAAGAAGAAAGATAGAGTTGCCAGCCAGACACAGAGAGGAAACAGGAAGACATGCAAGATGGCTGAGAGGTAATGTCACATGATGGAATGTAGATTAATATAAATGGGTTAATTTAAGTTATAAGAGCTAGTTGAGATAAGCCTAAGATAATGGCCAAGCTTTCACAATTAATAATAAGTCTCTGTGTCATTATTTGTGAGTTGGTGGTCCCAACAAGAAAGTACTGCTATCTATAGCATCCAATATGGAGACTCTAATATCCACATAGAAAAGCAGATTCTCAGGTAAACTCGGAATACAGAGGAGAGGCTCTTTTAAGAGGCCCGGCTATGCAGCTGAGCACTTGAGAAGCTTGCACTGTGTACAAACTCCTGCCACAAGTGGATACAACTATAGACAAATTTCTAAACAGTCTTATTAAATAAGAAACACAGAGCCAAACACAGAGGTGATAGCCAAAGAGATCAGAGAAGAGCCACAACTAGCTTTAGCTTACCACCAGCAGTAGCTTCCACAGAGAGAGCCTCTTCCCATTTAATCTGTCTTTTTATTGCCTTCCTGTTCTGCTTTATCATTGGATCTAAGCCCAGCCACATGACTTCCTTGTCACTGCCTGTCTATACAGACCTCCAGGTCTCTATGGTTGGTACTGGGAGTAAAGGCTCATCACCACACTTGGCTGTGTCCTTGACTACACGAAGACTCTGCCTGCCATGTGCTTAGATTAAGGGTGTGTGCTACCACCACCTGACTTTTGTTTTATGGCTATTTGACCTCTGATATCCAGGCAACTTTATTTACTTATTTGTTTGTTTGTTTGTTTGTTTGTTTTTCAAAACAGGGTTTCTCTGTAGCTTTGGAGCCTGTCCTGGACTAGCTCTGTAGACCAGGCTGGCCTCAAACTCACAGAGAGCCACCTGCCTCTGCCTCCTGAGTGCTGGGATTATAGGCGTGCACCACCACTGCCCAGCTGCAACTTTATTTATTAACATACAAATAAAATATCACATTTCAGCACAAATAAAATTTCACACACACAACAAATTCCCAGAACTGGGGCAGGTAAATGCGGCTCCAGGGCCAGTACCCACCAGCATAAGGTTAGGCTCTGATGGAACAGAGTGGGAAGGAGCCAGCTGCCAGCACACCATGTGATAAGCTGAGCCATGTGGTGGTAGCCTATCAGTTTAAGATTTGATTCACATGGTCAGAGGAGGCTGCTGACCTACAGAAAGTCAGGTTCAGACTGAGAAAACCTCTGAACAGGTTACAGTATGCTTAAAAATATGCTTAGATGCTAATGAAAAAAAGAAAAGAAAATAGACAGTTGTAGAAAAATCAATAAATAAATATTTTAAAAATAATAAAGTTTTAAAAGAAAGAGTAAAGTAATATATTTTTAAAAGTCCTGTAAATATGGGAAACACACAATAGCTGCTGAGAGACACTGGATTGTGGAAACTGCTGAATAAAACCAGCCTATATGCTTTAAGAATGTCTTAACTTCAGAATGGAAGCCAGAAAATATGTTGCATTGGGGGAGAGGTTTTGCTGTTGTTTCTACAGGAAACAAAAAGTTATGGATCTCTTCAGCATTGATGAACATCATATTTAGTTGAGGGAGACCTCCTAAAAATCTTGGCTATAAACATAAAAAAATAGACAAAAGAAAAACCTCAAGACAGGTGATGTATGTGCTGGTCCCTCCACGTAGGAACAGCTCTGAGACTGGATGAAACTTAACAAATCTTATTGGCTACAGTGTACTTATGACAGTTTGGTTAGACAGTTCAAATGGACTTAAAATTTGACAGATGCCTTTTTTTTTTTTTTTGCTCAAACATAGAACAGAAAATCATCTTTAGCTAACTTGTACACACCACACATTCCATATTTGTGTTAATGCAAATATATATGTTACCTTAAAGTTTGTGTTTCCAGAAAAAAGGACCAGACACCAGTGAAAACAAGTAGCACAAATGACCCAGCCTCTCCTAATGCTTCTGTTGCAGTTTCCTCAAAATTATGCATCCAGAACAACTTCAAAGCTTCTAGCTGAGGTGGTCCAGCCTCCCAGACTACTCTAGCCAAGACTTCAGATAAGCTCTACCCTTTCTCATCACACAGAGACTAAATAAAAAATAATACAGTACCTTTAATCCCAGCACTCAGGAAGTGGAGGCAGGTGAATCTTTGTGAGTTCAAGGCCAGATTGGGCTACAGAATGAGTTCCAGGAAAGGCACAAAGCTACACAGAGAAACCTTGTCTCAAAAAACCAAAATAATAATAATAATAATAATAATAATAATAATAATAATAATGCTAGCTCTCCCAGGACATGACCATTATCTCAATTTTCTTAGGGTCCCCTAAAGATGCTGTCACCCCAGACAACAGAAAGGTCTAGAAAACATGATGCCCACATTCCCAAGAAGTGGAGTGGGTTGTTTTTGGTTGTTTGGTGGGTTATGAATGTTTGTCATTGTTTAGTGGGGTTGTTTACAAGTTGTTACTGGCCATAGTCAGGAAAAGAAAATTTAAACATAATAGGTCAGGTTCAAGGATCTTTTTTTAAAAAGATCAAAAATGGGATATAGGAACGATAGGATAAAAGGGTAGATTATTGAATCTACTTTTAAACTAAGAAAGCAGCTACTAGTCTCAAATACTTCACATTGGTATGGATTTTTGTAGATTGACACAAATTTAAGGTCATTTTTGTTATACTGTATATTTGTTTCAACTTTTGCTTAAGATATTTTTGTATAGTGATACAAATTTAATGTTATTTTTGTTGTACTGTATATATGTTTCTACTGTTACTTAAGATATTTTTGTATATTGATACAAATTTAAAGTTATTTTTGTTATACTATATATATGTATATATATACATATATATACATATATATATATATATATATATATATATATGTATTGTACCTATGCAGCTCATTTGAAAATGTAATGTATAATTAATAAATATAGGTTAGTAGTGAGTCATCTATAATAATCAAACTTGTGGTCATGTTAGGTATTTTTCAAGGTTAAACATGTATTTTAGATAGATAGCTGGTCTTCAAACACTTCAAAGACCTACAAAATATGGCATTTAAGATGATTTAATAACATAAGACTTTTCATGACAATGAGACACATCTGCTTCTGGCATTACCATGGGCATCAAAGAACCTCCATATGGAATTTGCTTTCTTTGTGGCAAAGGTAGCATCTGGGCAAGAAACTGCCCTTGCCTCAACTGCTGACAGTATGCTGTCCAAATTGGACAAGCAAGACAGAAAAGAGACTGCTGAACTTTGCCAGGAAAGGTAGGACAGTCCTTCAAAATTCCTGCTTCACAGAAAAGTCTGTCAGATATTCTAGACCTACAAGCTGAAAATGGATGCCCCAATGTTGCAGAGGAACCTTGTCTCTGTTGTTTCTATAGTTTTAAAAGTTGTTTGCTCTGCATTTCTCATTTATTCAAATAACATTTTATCCTTCTTGGGTCTTTGATGGGGATTGAAGACTAGATAGTTATACAGTTTTCCTTGTTATCAAATTTAGAATAAAAGATATAAAGTTTATAAAGTTGAGAAACATAAAAACAAGTTGTTGATCTAAGATGTTTTAAAGTCTTAAAAGATAGAATAATAATACAAATTATGGTAAAAAAAATGGTTTAAGTATAAAACTTTAGACACATCAAAATAGGATAGATTAAAAAAAAAGTAATGTCTCCAAATTTGCCAAATGCAAATGGACTGGACATTGTAAATGTAATTATTACTTGATAATTGCTCTTATTGTATATAGTTTAACTGTGTTAGAGTTAAAACCTTTCATTTTTATTTAGAAGTGTTGTGGGATATTTGTACACTGTGTTAAGATGTATTGTTGTGATTGGTGTACATAAAAAGCTGAACAGCCAATAGCTAGGCAGGAGGTATAGGCAGGACTTCTGGGCAGAGAGAGAGAACTCTGTGAAGAAGAAAGGTGGAGTCTCCAGCCAGATGCTGGGAGGAAACAGGAGGTGCAAGATGGGAGAGGTAACACAAAATAGCAGAACACAGATTGATATAAATATGTTCATTGAAGTTATAAGAGCTAGTTGAGACAAGCCTAAGCTAATGGCCAAGCTTTCATACTTAATAATAAGTCTCTGTGTTGTTATTGGGGAGCTAGTGGCACCACAACAGATATTTTAACAAGAAAGTTTGCTAGAGTATCACCACACACACACATTTTACTGTTTCTTGGCTCATCTCTATTGTTAAAAGCTGGACACTTCAGATAATTCATTCTAGCTCCTGTGTAGTGGATTTCTGCTCTGATTACCTTGCTGTTGTTTGTTGGTAACTTGATGAAATATGTGAAGTCTGCAGTGTGGGACCATTTGTGTCTCTTATGTTATTGTTGTTTTCTGTTTTGTTTTTTAATTCTTTCCTTTCTTTTTTTCCTTTCATTCTTGAATGTGCATGAGATAGGTATACCTGCCTGCTTGCAGGTGTGTAGACAAATGTGTTTGTACAGGGATGTGTGAATGTATTTGTATGCATTAGGGTGGAAGCCTGAGGATGACATAGGAAGTCCTTCTCTATCACTTTTCACCTTCTTTGTTGAAACAGGATTTCTCAGTCAAACCCAGAGCTCATACATACAACTAATGTAGCTATCCAGTTCACTCCCAGGATCTTGTCTCCTTTTCCAAGTGCTGGGATTACAGGTTGCTGCCATGTCCACTGGCATTTATGTGCATGCTAGGGATCCGAAATCCAGTCCTTACACTTGTACTGCAAAGCACTTTATCCACTAAGCCATCTCTTTAGCCATCTTGGTTTTGGGGGTTTTTGTTTGTTTGTTTGTTTTCCAATCTTGCTTTCCAGGGATTTTACCCATGTCTTCATTGCCTAATAGTCTGCCAATGACATCAGAGATTTCACTCAAATATTCTAGACTACTAAGACTTCCACATTCTGTAACAGTTCTGTCAGAACCTTATGAATTGAGGGACAAATGAAAAGCCAGGCAGTTTGTAGGTCTGCCCCAGATCTCTCTTACCCTTGGGCTCTCTCATGCTTCCTCTACCCATCTGCCTCAAGTTCTATCAAGAGCAAGTAGGCAGCTGAGTCACTCTTCACTTCCTCCTGCATGTGTATGTTGCCAGGCCCAACTACAACTTCCTCACTGCCTGTGTCTCCCTGGTCCCTAGCATGCTCCAACTAGGACTCGGCCTCAGGCTAGCTAAGCCATGGTCTTTCTAGTGCCCTGGCACTGACACTGGTGTCTCCTGGTGTGTATCTCCCAAGCTCAGCTCAAAGTTTTTCTCCTCAGAGAAAAGCTTCAAGATTTCAAAAGCTGCCACTGCACGGAGAACGATGGCCATGGTACCTAAGATTAGAAAGGTGGAGAGAAGCTGGGAGTGTAGGGGTGGGGGGGGTAGTGTTGGAGCCCCAGGTTAAAACCACATGGAATCCCACAGTTCTTATGCCAAGCTCAGCAGTTTCTCATGAATGAATGCGTCTTAATTTGTTGTAGGCCTTTGGGCATTTCTTTGTTTTTACCAGTTTTAACTTTTGGGCTTGTTTATTTTGTTTCAGAAGAAGGGTTTTCAAGCTCCTTACTCAGCCATTCCAGAAGTTGTCCTGATCCCATCACGGTAGCTTTTCTACACTATGGGCTTTTCCCTTCAAGGCACTAAGTGAGTACAAATTTGGTGACTGATTTTCTTACTAAGAAATAATCTGTTTGAGGCCAGCCTGTTCTACAGATCAAGATCCAGGACAGACACCAAAACTACACAGAGAAACCTTGTCTTGAAAACAAACAAACAAACAAACAAACAAACACTGTCCAACCCAGACAGGTTTATTAGTTAGCCATTTTAAAGGTAAGGCAGTTGGTACTTCTGAGAGTTCAACAGCAGTTGTGCTCTGTGTACAGCCTGAATGGTAGGTGACTGGTTTTTATAGCATGTTATGATATTATTCCTAGAAACATGCATTGGCCTGTATTCCTTTTCTGAGAGTGTAGGAATTTTAATCTGGGTATTCCACTGTTGTAGCAGATCTTGGCCCCATAGATTTACTGCTACATTTGCTACATATGGCTTCAGCCTTCCTCTCTGTCTTTCTGGCCCTATGCATTCAACCCATCTCGAACTCTGTTTTATCTGAGATAGGGTGCCAATTCCTAAAAGTTGGACATCTACCTCTTGAAGAGGCCAATTTGGATGCCATGATTTTGGTGTAATTATAGTCACATCTGCACCTGTGTCTACCAGGCCCTCCAGAACCAAGCCATTAATTCGAATTCTAAGCTTTGGTCTTTGTTCATTTATGGAAGTCTGCCAAAATATTTGTTTTATTGTGTTCTTTGTAAACTGTGATTCATCTATCAGAGCTGTTTTATCATCCATTGCAGTATTGGTTTTTACAATAGGCATTGGTTTATTCAGTTGTCCTGAAGAGGAATGTCTTCCACAGTGGCCGGGAATGTTCTTACCACATTTGATTTGGGGGCCTGCAAGAGGCCCCCTGAGGCGTTTCCCGCCAGTAAAGGGTTGCCTCGTATATCTATTTTTGATCTGCACTCACTGGTCCAATGTCGGCCTTTGCCACATCTTCTACATAATCCAGGAGGTGGTTGGGGTCTCCTGTTTAGGCTATTCCTAGAAGGAGTATTGCTTCTAGGATTACCCCATGTACAGTTTTTACTTATATGACCTGGTGTACCACATTTAAAACATTTGGTACCACGGGGCCTTCTTTCACCTCTGGGATTTGTCTCTCCTATCCAAGCCTCATTACTGTAGTTAAAAGATTCAACACCATTAGTATACTGAATCCATTCTTCCAAAGGAGCTGATCTGATCTTTAATGGTGTAAGTATTCTTTTGCATTCTGCATTAGCATTGTCAAATGCCAAGGACTCAGTTAATACTTTTCTTAATTCTTTATCTGATACAGCTTTTGTTATAGCTGTGTTCAGCCTTTGTAAAAAATCAGTGAAGGGTTCATGTGGTCCCTGAAATATCTTGTGTATACCTCAGTTGCTTTTCCAGGTTCTGGAATTTTTTCCCAAGCATTTAGAGCTGCTGTACGGCATAGGGATATTGTATGCTCATCATAAATGGCTTGTACATTCCTGTCAGCGAAACATCCCTCACCAAGTATTTGATCTTGGGAGATCTCAAAACCTCTGAGTTTACCTTGTTGTTCTAAATTTCTTGCCTCTTCTCTCAACCAGCTTTTCCACTGTAACTGCTGGCTATATTCTAGAACAGCTGAAATTAACTGATGCCAGTCATCTGGAATGATTCTATGTGAGGTAGACCACGAATTTAACATCTGTTTTACATATGTGGAGTGTATCCCATATGTAACTACTGCTTCCTTTATAGTTTTAAAGTCCCTTGTTGAAATTGGTTGTAATGTATATGTCGTATATGGCTCGGGGTGTGTGTCATCTGCTGGCTTCTCATGGATGATAACAGGATAAGCCATTGTATGAGAGCCATTTGGAGATGTTACAACCTGTATGGTCTTGCCCTTCTGCTTATTAGGTCCCTTGTCATGTTTATTGAGAGTTTCCTCCAGGGCTTGTAAACGAGCTCCTAGGGTCTGTTCCAGGGAGTAAACCTCCTCTCTTGTAAGGGATTCCAGATTTTTCATGGAATCATGTAAGTTTTTATGTTCTTCTGAAACACATGATTCCATGGACCTTATCTTATCAAGTAATGATAATTTTTCTTCCTTATATAGTGTCTGAGTAGCTACAACTTCACTCTGGAGAGTTACTGTTCTATCCATTAAATACTCATATTTATTATCAATAAAAGCAATTTTGGGTACAAGCTTGTTTTGTAAATTCTGGTTAGCAGATTCCAGAGAGAGAATCTTTTTATATAAGTCCTCATTGCTATCTTTTAAAACCTGTAATTCCTGGTTAGCAGATTCCAGAAAGAGAATCTTTTTATGTAAGTCCTGGTCAGCAGATTCCATAGACAGAATCTTTTTCTGTAAGCCTTCATTGCTAACTTTTAAAGCCTGTATCAGTCCCAATAATGACTCATCTTTGTTCTTACTATTAAACCAGTGTTTGAACACTGTGTGAATTATTACAATGAATGTCAAAATGGTACAGGCCAGATATGTCTTAGGGAGGTCGTATATTTCCAGGAAAATGTCATTCATCATACAGGCAAAAAGGTTTTTAAATTCTTGTGAGGTAATGTTGTCAGCCATATTACAAGAATTACTCAAAATTTGTTAGTCAGTTTTAAGGTGTAAAATTATCAAATACTTTTACTTGAAAGAAGCTTACCTTTCCGTGGTTTTGGGGGGGGTGCAGTAGCACTTTTCAGCCAGCAGGAGGCGTTGGTATAGCTCCAAAGCAAGGCCTGCTAGCGACCTTGGCTGGCGGCAGCTGAAGGCAGGAGCCAAGATGGCGGGGAGCCGGCACTCAGGGAGGAGTGGGAATGCCTCACTCACAGCGGTTTTCGCTGGTCTAGGGGCTAAGCTAGGGAACTGAGACCGGACTTGCTGTTCCCTTTTTCGGGAATGGGACCGTGTAGGCGTCCCCTGGTTAAATGGAACTTTGCAGGTGGGTTTAGGTGCCCGCCAGCCGCCAGCCAGAAGGAGGCTGAGGGAGGGAGCCGCCTGGGCCTTTGGAATTTGCCCCACGTGAGCGCCAGATATTGGTGAAATTATTAAGGCCACTCCACGTAGTTAAAAGGGAGGTTTATTTTGTGGGGTAACTTACAAATGAAGGGGTAGGTTGCAGGGTCTGGCAAAGGTATAGGGCAGTCCGGCGGTGTTCTCTGGAGAACTCTGCTCGGTCTACTTCCAGCGTCCAGCGTCCCGAACCAAGAGAGCCACCTCCTCCTGCTCCTTGGTCTTCCGCTCCCTCCTCTGCCCTGCCTTGTGGGCGTGATCATTACTGAAGCCTCAATGGAGGTTGGAACTTCCAGGCCAATGCTGGGATGGCTATCCACTACACCATCATGGTAGCTTTTCTACACTATGGGCTTTTCCCTTCAAGGCACTAAATGAGTACAAATTTGGTGACTGATTTTCTTACTAAGAAATAATCTGTTTGAGGCCAGCCTGTTCTACAGATCAAGATCCAGGACAGACACCAAAACTACACAGAGAAACCTTGTCTTGAAAACAAACAAACAAACAAACAAACAAAAAACCAACCAAACCAAAAAAACAACAACAAAAAGAAATAATCCTTGCGACCTTAGTGGTTAAGGGTGCATACTGATTTTCCAAAAGACCAGAGTTGAGTTCCAGCACCAATGTGGAGAGGCTCACAACCACCTGCAACTCCAGCTTCAGGGGATCTGATGACCTTTTGTGGCCTCTACAGGCACTGCACTCACATGGCACACACACACACACACACACAAGACCTCTTCCTTGTTCTGAAGTCTACTTCATTGGATGCTACTGTAGCCATTCCAGGTTTTCTGCTGTCTATTTTACATGGCCTATCTTTTTTCTATTCCAGGAATTTCAACCTGTCTGCACCTCTATGCTTAACATGCTGTCTTGCTAATAGTATAATTGGGTCCAGCTTTTTTTTTTTTTAAGACAGGGGTTCTCTGTACAACAGCTCTAGACCAGACTGGCCTCAAATTCACAGAGATCCACCTGTCTTCTGAGTGCTGGGATTAAAGGTGTGCACCAACACCGCTGAACATTTTTTTCCTAATCTTTTCTGAGGATTATGCCATTTAATAGGAATGTTCTGTCCATTTATGTTTTATGCCAATATAATTATGTTTAATTCTGCCAACTTCCTTTAATTTTTTTGCTTATGTGTATATATGTGTGTGCACATGTATATATGCATGTACATGTGTATGAGTGCTCATATCCCCTGGAGCTGGAGTTACAGGTGGTTATAAGCTGCCTGATGTGAGTGCTGGGAACCAAATTTAGGTCTTTTGCAAAAGCAGTGTACACTTATTTTAGGCAGGGTCTCACCATGTGTTTCATATACAATTAGTTGCCATATAACAACATAGTGGGCTTGCTTTCATGTACTTGTACATGAATGGTCTTAAAGTAATTGTGTGTATATGTATGTGTATGTGCAGATGCACATGTGTACATGCATGTTGAGGCCAGACAGTCAGCCTTGGATGTTGTTCCTATGGCAATTTTTTGTTTTAAATACAGGGTCTCTTATTAGCTTGGAGCTTGCCAAGTAGGCTAGTCTGGCCAACCGAGCAAGCCCCAAGGGACCTGCCTGTTTCCCAGGTGCATGGGATTACAAATGCATGCCACCAAGCCTAGCTTTTTTTAAAACGTGGGTTCTGGGAATTAAGCTCAGGCCCTTATGTCTGCATGGCAAGAACTTTACTGAGCTGTCACCCAAGTCCCTACCCAGTAGTTCTTGATGTCCCATCAAGCATTATAACAGCACACTGGACTTAGAGATGTGCTAGCCACATATTAGCCTGCCAGCTTTCAGCCCCCATCTGCATTCAGTAGTTTACAAGTGATCTTCTGCTACTGAACTCAGCACCCAAGGCAACCACATACCTGTCAAATTCACCAAGTAATGTTTCACAAATGTAGATTTTCTATAGCCTCTGTCACCAATCCATGTAACTTAGAACTGAATTTGGGGTTCTCCTTGGGCAGCCATCATAATGTTTCTTCCAGAAGCATGGTAATGCGTAAAATCTGGCTGATTTCAATTATCTTTGGAAGAAGTGAATAAATCAGGAAAACATCTTTAATGCTTACCACACATGGAACATTTCCAGGATCTTTATGCAAGCACGTAAAATTGGGTCTCCACCCTGTATTACCTCTCTCCAGCCTGCAGAACCTCCTTTTGCATTTCCTACAGCACAGTTCAGGGATGACAAGTTCTCTGAACTTTTGTTTGCAACGTCTTATCTTAAATACCTTTTGTGTGTATGCACAAACAAGTGCAGGAGCCTGTGAAGGCCAGAAGAGGGCATCATAGCCCATGGAGCTGGAATTATAGGTGGTAGTGAGCCTGAGCTAGGTGCTGAGAACCAGACTTGGGTCCTCTGCAAAATCATCTGCTGGGCCATATCTCCAGCTCCTGCTTTAATTGTTGAAGTCCATCTTAGGTGTATAGAGTTGTGGGCTTTCTTTCTTTTATCACCATGTTGGGTTGTCCTATTCTATTGACCTCTGGTGTGCAGGGTCATTCTTTGCTTGCACACAATGATTTTCACCCTCTGGCTGCTTTCTATCACTTGTTTCTTGGCAAAAACTATTATTATCTGGTACCAGGTATCAAATCCAGAGCCTTGAGCATGCTGGGCAAGTGCTCCATCGCTGAGCTATATCTCAACCCTGTTGGCAGAAATTTTACTTTGCTACTTCAGTGGGGGTTTCTTTATTTCATTGTGCCAAAGAAACTTCTTGGATCTATAGACTTAGAATTTCTATAAAATTTGGAAATTTTCCTCTCACAATTTCGCTAAATATACTGAAACTTTGTTATTTCCCCCCTCCTTTGTTTTAAAAACATTTGTTGACGTTGTTGATTGATCTCAGTGTTGGAGTTCAAACTAAGGACCTTGCACATGCTAGACAAGAGCTTGACCACTGAGCTACATCCATGCCAACTCTGTGGTTTGGTTTCAACTTCTTTGCCTTGAAATTCATTAAGCTTTTCTTCTACAGTGTTTGATTTGCTGTTAACTTTATCGTGGACTTTTAAAAAAATATTTTTATATATTTATTTATTTATTTATCTATTTATTTATTTATTTATTTATGTGTGTGTCTGTCTGTCTGTGTGTGTGTGTGTGTGTGTGTGTGTGTGTGTGTAAGAATGCAGGTGATGGCAGAGGCCAGGAAATACAAATACCTTTTAGTCCATTTCCAGAGGGTCCATATGAGCACAAGGAACTGAACAAAAGCAAATGCTTTTAACCAGAGCCATCTCTTCAGCTCCCAGTATAAGGTTTTAAAAAGACCTTTGTAAAGAAACACTCGACTTTATCTCCAGGTCTGGTGTTTGTCCACTGGATTGTGGCCATTCTAATGGTGTGTGGTGGGGGCTTCACTGTTGGATGGCAATCTCCTAACAAAGGATGTTGAGTATGTCCTCACTTGCCACCTATACGTCTTCTTCATTGAAAGTCTTCACTGAAAGCTCAAGTCTTGCCCATTGTGGTGATTTAAAAGGAAATGCCCCCCATACGGAGTGGCACTATTAGGAGGTGTGGCTTTGTTGGAGTAGGTGTGGCATTATTGGAGGAAGTGTGTCACATGGGGGCAGGCTTTGAGGTCTCCCTATGCTCAAGCTACATCAGTGACACAGTTCACTTCCTGTTGCCTGTGGATCAAGATGTAGAACTCTCAGCTCCTTCTCCAGCACCATGTCTGCCTGCATACTGCCATGTTTTCCAGCATGAGGATAATGGACTAAACCTTGGAAACTGTAAGCCAGCCTCAATTAAATGTTTTCTTCTTCTTTTTTTTTTTTTTCCTTTCTTTTTTTTTTTAGAGCTGAGGATTGAACCTGGGGACTTGCGCTTGCCAGGCAAATGCTCTACCACTGAGCTAACTTTTTAAGAGTTGCTGTGGTCATAGTGTCTTTTCATAGCAATAGAACCCTAAGACACCCATTAAAACATCACCACCACCAAAACACAAACCACAGGGGCTGGGAAGACAGCTCAGGCATGGGAGTCTGAGTTTGGTCCCCAGAGCCCACAGGACAGCACATGCAATACCAGTGCTGGGGAGGGGAAACAGGATCCCTGGGGTTCACTGGCCAGCCAGCTTAATCTACTTGGTAAATTCCAGGCTACTGAGAAACCTTGTTTCTAAATAAATAAAAGTAAATTGATTAAAAGGTGAATGGTGCCTGAGGCTGTGTGTGTGTGAGGCTGTCTGGCCTCCACACATGTGTACATTTGCACACACATAAAGATATGCACCCATGGAAAAAAAATCAGTTTGATCTCTTACTGAATTAAAAAAAAATTTCTCTACATTTTGAATAATAGTCTCTTTTTGGAGATCTTTGCAAATGTTTTCTCTCATTGTGTGGTTTTTCTCCTTCTTTTACAAACATCTCCAGAACACACATTCTCTCATTTTAGTGACCTCCAGCTTATTGATTCTTCCATAAATCTTGCCTTTGGTATTACATAGCTGAAAGGTCATCACCAAATCCAAGGTCATAGTGGCAGCTTATAGATTTATAGAAATGGGTTAATTTAAGATACAAGAACTAGATAGCAAGAAGACTGCCACAGCCATACAGTTTATAACATAAGTCTCTGTGTGTTTATTTGAGTCTGAGTGGCTGCAGGCCCACGCGGGATTGGAGATAACTCCAGTGACAAATGGCGCCAGAACATGGGGCAACAGTTTAAAAAAAAAGTTATAAAATGGAGCTAAAACCAGTTTCCTAGTTGTCTCTCTCAAGTTAGTCTCAGTTCGTATGCTTGTGCTACTCTATGGCAGGTTCGTGGCATGCGGGCCTGACCATAGGTTTTCTCTTTTGGCTTCTTAGAGACTTATATTTAGGTCTGAACAATTGATTTCGATGGTAGTGATAAGATCTGTTGCTTAGTTTTCTCTTTTGTGCATGGATGTCCCATTGTCATTAGCTAAAAACTCTCTTTCCTCTATCCTACTGCCTATGCCTATCTGTCAGTCACTGTCTGGTTGATGTGGATCTGTTTTCTGGATTCTCCTGTACCATTGATCTATGTGTCCATTCTCTTACCAAATTACACTAGATTTTGTTTTGCTTTTGAGACAGGGTCTCATGTAGCTAAGGCTGGCCTTGAATTACTAATCATCCCGCCTCCGCCTCCCTAATGCTGAAATTATAGGCATGTGCTGCCATGCCTGGCTTATGCAGTCTTGGCTGTTGTCCCCATCTTAGTTAGGGTTTCTATTGCTATGAAGAGACACCATGACCACAGCAAATCATATAAAGGAAAACAGTTAATTAGGGTGCCTTACGTTTTCAGAGGTTTAGTCCATTATCATCATGGTGGGGCATGGCATGGGCAGGCAGACATGGTGCTGGAGAAGTAGCTGAGAATTCTACATCTTGCAGGCAACAGGAAGTGAACTGAGATACTGGGTGGTATCTTGAGCATATATTAGACTTCAAAGCCCACCTCCATAGTGACATACTTCCTCCAACAGGACCACACCTATTCCAACAAGGCCACACCTCCTAATAGTGCCACTCCCTTTGGGGTCACTTTCTTTCAAATCACCACGTAGCTCTATATTAAAAATTACCCCCCTTTTAGCTGGCTGTGGTGGCTCATGCCTTTAAACCTAGCATTTGGGAGGCAGAGGCAGGTGGATCTCTGTGAACTCGAGGCCAGTCTGATCTACAGAGTGAGTTCCAGACAGCCAGACTCAGAGAAACCCTCTCTCAAACAAAACAAATAAATTTCCCCCTTTTCCCGAGACATGATCTTGCTCTATCACCCCACTGTTAGGCGAGGAACTGTGGAAGATCAAAAAGCATAGGAAGCAGGCAGGGATGAGGCAATGACCACGGTCCTGGCCTGGTTGCTAATGTGGCATCCTCTGCTGCTCCCCAACTCAGCCTCTCAGTCCTCTCTCTCTCTGTGGTGTATGAATGGGTGTGTGGGGCCATGTGTCCATGTTTACCTTCCCACAATGAGATGGGGCCTCCCACTAAACCAGAGGGCTCACCATTTCAGCTAAGCTAGCTCTCCAGCAAGCTCTTTTTGAAAGTACCTGCTTCTTGGGGCTGGAGAGATGGCTCAGCGGTTAAGAGCACTGGCTGCTTTTCTAAAGGTCCTGGGTTCAATTCCCAGCAACCACATGGTGGCTCACAACCATCCATAATAAGGTCTGGTGCCCTCTTCTGGTCTGCAGACATACATGCAGACAGAACACTGTATACATAATAAATAAACAAATTTTTCCAAAAAAAAAAAAAAAAAGGCCAGCAAGCCGGGCAGTGGTGGCATACACCTATAATCCCAGCACTCAGGGAGGCAGAGGCAGGCGGATCTCTGTGAGTTCAAGGCCAGCCTGGGCTACCAAGTGAGTTCCAGGAAAGGCGCAAAAGCTATACAGAGAAACCCTGTCTCGAAAAACAAAACGAAACAAAACAAAACAAAACAAAAAAAGTACCTGCTTCTCCCATCCAGGGCTGAAGTCTCAGGTACCAGTGCCACACCTGGCCCTTTATACTGGTGGTTCTCATGTTTACAGAACAAGCATTCTGCGGGCCCCTTCTCGGGTACGTTCAAGGCCTCCAGTGTGAGTGTTCTGTCAGTTTAGACTCACAAGCACATCATTTTCTGAGTGGCAGCAGCAGAACATACAAGTTGTCACACACACACACACACACACACACACACACACACACACACCACACCACACCACACCACACCACACCATCGTGAGGATTGGGCCTTTCCACTTCCTCCTCTCCCTCCACTTGCATCCTGCTTCCACTGGACACTGTCCCTAAAGCTCAGCCTTCTTTCTTCATTTAAAATGTCAAAGGTTCTAAGTGAACAACATCAGTCTGATTAGGAGCTGGGTTCCACTGGCTTAGATTTGGCCTCTGTGATTTGAGGCTGTGAGGAAAACCATCCTCATGTCCCCCATAATGAGTATAAGAATGATACAATCTTTTAGAAGGATATCTTAAGAATTTCTTCAAGTGTCTACCCTTAGGGGGCTGAAGAGATGGCTCAGAGGTTAAGGGCAGAGCACTGGTTGTTCTTCCAGAGGACCTGGATTCGCCTCCCAGCACCCACAGCAGCTCACAACTGTCTGTAACTCCTGTTCCAGGGTATCTGATGCCCTCTTCTGGATTCTACATGTATGCACACACATACATGCAGCAAAACACCCAGACACATAAAGTAAGTCAATAAATAGAAAAGAACAACCTAAAACGTTTCCAGGATTTGGTTGTAGTGTCTCCCAAGGAGAGCGCTGTACTCAGGAAGAGTCTGTAGACCAGGTCTGCTTAGGAGACGTTGAATCTGCCCAGTAGAAGGCATTTAGGTCTGATATTTCACCATCTGGAAGATGGAAAGGATGTCAGACTTGAGTGTCTGCACAAGCACTGTGTTAATGGAGTCACCTCTCCAGTGGCCTCTTGACATTTCTTTATGAAGATACGGATTTGGTTGCTTCTCTCAAAACTTCACGTGGACAAGTCCTGTTTCTGGCTTTGTCGGTAACTGTTGTTAAGGCTTGCCAAAATGCTCAGCATAGAGACATGGGGGAATTTCTTGTTTTGTTTTGTTTTGTTTTGTTTTGTTGTTGTTTTGAGATAGTCCCTTGAGTTTGCTATGTAGCTGATAACCTTGAACTTCTGATCTTCTTGCCTCCACCTTCCAAGTCCCAGAATTACAGGAATATGCCCAAATCCCATTTTATGTGGCTCTGAAGACTAAATCTGGGGCTTTGTGCATACTAGGCAAGTACTCTACCAACTGAGACACATCGCCAGCCCCTTCTGAATAAACTCTTTTTTGTTTGGTTTTTTTGGGGGGGTCTTGTTGTTGTTGTTTTGTTTTTCGAGACAGGGTTTCTCTGTGGAGCTTTGCGCCTTTCCTGGAACTCACTTGGTAAACCAGGCTGGCCTCGAACTCACAGAGATCCGCCTGCCTCTGCCTCCCGAGTGCTGGGATTAAAGGTGTGGGCCACCACTGCCCGATGAATAAACTCTTAAACCTTAGTGTACACGAGAGAGAAGCCTTCGAGTTAAGGTTGACAAAATTGAACCCAAAGAAGATAAATGGCTTTCCTGGAATCACAAGTCAATGAATCAAGGAAGCAGTTTTGGAACTCATTCATTCATTCACTCATTCATTTGTTCCTTCCTTCATTATTTTCTAAGTGTGTGCTATGTTCCAGGCACTGTCCCAGCTTCAGAGATAAAATTGATGGACAAGACAGTCTCTGACTTCCTGAAAAACTGATATTGTGGTAGCACCAGCCCTTAAGCAGACATCCCAACAGATGCTAACAGCTAGGCTAGTGACAAGTGCTATGAAGACAGTAGTACTTCCCAGACCCTCCCCCCCCAAAAAAAAATCCCATAACCAGTGAGCACTCAAACGCTGGCTTTTGGCTTCTGAGGGCAAGGCTCTTTCCCCTACACCGCGATGTCTGCCTGAAGTAAACAAACAAAGCCCTAATTTATGAGGCTCCCTCAACTGCCCATGTGTGCACTTGGTGGAGTCGACACCCCATGCTGTCCTGAAAGAGGGCCAACATCATCAGAAGCAGCAGCTGACTGGCTTGCCTGCAAAGCAGGTGTCCCAGCACTGGCCAGCCTGGCCTCTGCTGCCTTGAAACTTTACATCTGGTGCCCAGAGAGGAGTGTGTTGGAATAAGACAGCTATTGAACCAGTGGAGGAAGGAGAGCTGGAGCTGGCTGATCTGGAGAGTGATGGAAACCACAAGGAGACAGTACTTGGGAACAACCAGGGGAAACACATGGGCTTGAACTGTAGGCGTGACTATTGCCTGAGCACCCCATGCATCCCTGGGGAGGCCTCACCACTGCTGGGGATCTCTTTATTTTTTGTCAGTCATGGCATCCTCTGATGTCTGTGATTGCAGAAACGGATTGTGCACTGAGACAGGGGCTTCTCGATGCACTATCCAGGTAGAGCAAATGTTTTCTCTACACACAGAATGGCACACACCTCGAAGGCAGGGGTGCTGATGGCATAGAGGGAGCCATGGATCACAACTGGGCACTATCCCAAGGACACCCACTCAGACACTGGGCCCACCAGCACTCCCTCCTCATTCTGTTATGACGTCAGTGTTGAGGCTGAATGTTATTTTGTAATATCAAGTGGACATTTGAATAAAACTGAATTGGGAAAAAACTAATGAAGTATGACAACTCATTTTTCTTACAGTGGTAAGATTAATGGCCAAAGCATTGCTCTAAAAATACTAACGGCACTTGTTGACCAGCCACTGGGAACATTTCTCTCCCATCCACAGTCACCTTTAGGCAGCTGTTAGCTTAGCATAGTGGGTGAGCACTCACAAACTGTCTCTGAAGTCACACTGAGGCTGGGAATGTAGCTCTGGTTGTAGCGCACTCAACGTGGCATGCACGAAGCCCTGGGTTCAACCCCAGCACCACATACATTGGCAGGGATGGGCACTTCATAGTACCTGGGAGGTAGAGGCAATAGGTTCCAAGTTCAAGGTCACCCTTGACTACTTAGTGGATAGCCTGAGATACAGGAGACCCTGTTTCAAAGCAATTACCACTGGTGGTAAATGGGCACTGAACTTCATCCAATCAGTGCAGCGCTTGAAGGTCAAGTCTTCTCCGCAAAACCGTGGAGTGTCCATCTCTAGGTGCTCTACTGCTTCTAAAGTGTGGGGCCTGGGAACCCACCGAACACTATGAGTTTGGCTATGTGCCGAGTTAGGATGTGGAAGTTATATGCAGTTTCCAAGTTTTAGGGGTGAACTTTGGGGTTTATGGCAAAGACAGCCCTTACTGCTTGAGAAACATTCTCTTATGGAACTGTCCAAAGTCGGGTGACTGTTCGGCGGACAGCTGACATGAGCACCCAACTCCGACATGCAGAACTGTGTACTGCACTTGCCAGCGCTAGGGAGAACGGGCATCAAGAATGCACGGCAAGAGCTCAGCCTGCCTCTCAGCTCCCAGCCCTGCGCTCCCAGCCCTGCCATATCCTAGCTGGGCAGCCTCTGGCCTTCTTAATTCATGAAACCGGGCTGGCCATACTTCATAAAAACTGCTATCAAGTTTACAGAAGCACCTGGCCCTCCAGTAGGTTATGGCAAACATGCCTTGGGCTGGGCCTAGTTGACCAGTCTGTGAGTATGGGTCACTCTGGCCCCAAGGATTCCAGAGAGCTGCTGTCATTCCGGCTAGAACTCAGAGTGTGCATGTGCGTCAGAGAAGGGCCTCTGTGAGTCCTGAGAGGAGCTGTGGAACCAATCCCATCTCCATGCTTTAACCAGGACCATGGCTCAGGCGAGAGCCAAAGGATTTCCAAGCAGGAGGTGACCCGACAGAGGCTGATCACCCCACACTGAAGTCACTCCAAATGTTCTCCAGTCCTGCGTTTCCAGTGGGATCAAGGGAATCATCTGCTAAAAACAGAACAAAATCCAACTTCAAATTCTTTCCCTCGGCTTGCTCTCTCAAGCTGCAGTTGCAGCTTGGCTCTGGCTTCATACTCTAGCTCGCAGCTCTCTTCGGGCCATTAAGGGTGATTTTTCTAATGCATGGATCTGACACATTAAAATTCTTTGCATAGTGCAAAGACCCACTGCTCTGCCTCTCCGAGTCACTCAGAATGAGCAGCACTGTGCTCTCTCACACTCCTGCTCCTCCTGCCTCACCCCTGCTCCTCCCACCACACCCCTACTCCTGCCTCATCCCTGCTCCTCCCACCACACCCCTGCTTCTCCTGCCACACTCCTCCTGCCTCATCCCTGCTCCTCCTGCCATGTGCTCTTTCCTGCCACACCCCTGCTCCTCCCACCTCATCCCTGCTCCTGCCATGTGCTCTTTCCTGCCACACCCCTGCTCCTCCTTCCACACCCCTGCTCCTCCCACCTCATCCCTTGCTCCTCCCACCTCATCCCTTGCTCCTCCCGCCACATCCCTGCTCCTCCCGCCTCATCCCTGCTCCTCCTGCCAGGTGTTCTTTCCTGCCTGCCAAGCTCCGGTCTGCTCAAGATGTCACCTTCAGCACTGCCTCCCGGATGTCTGCTCCTAATCCCTCAGGCAGGCACATTAGAAACAGTTCAGGCTTCAAGTTGGAAGCCCAGGGTCCACCTTTGGCCCTTCTTCCAGGCCAGCCAGAATATCAGCCAAAGGAAAAGGCCTCCTCCTCCTCCAGCCCATGGTGCAGTTTTCCAGGTAGGAGGATAGTTCCTGGGGATTACAGCCAAAAGGCTGAGGGTCCTGAACCATCACCTTGGTCCTGAACCAACCACGATCAACAATCTCAAAGGAGTAATTTCTTTTGTTCCTTAAGTGGAGTCAGCATCCACACAGGTTTGCTAAGTACAGACATGCAAAGACTCTGGGTTTTTTTAGCTGTTCACTTAAAATTTATTGTTAAAAATAAGTGCCTCATTTCTACTTATTTGCAGATACTTTAAACTTGGAGTGTGTGTTGTGTGTGCATGTGTCGGCATGTCTTGCAAGTAAACATGCAAGAGCACACATGTGGAGGCCCTAAGGAGATGCCCAGTGTTTTGATCATACTCCACTTAACTTACTGAATCAGGGTCTTTTGACTGAACCCAGAGGTCACTGAGTGATGACTGGTATCCTGGCTCTGCCTCTTGCTAGGTGGAGACAGACTAAGGTAAGGTCCTATGAGTGAGTGCAGACGCTGCCTACGAGGGACAGAGGAGCATGACAGCCAGGCATTATGGTCTGAATTTATTTGCTTTTGGAGCATCCCACCCCAGACAGACTAAAACTGCACTCTGTTGGTGTCATGCTATTTGGAGCATCTTCATACACCTTCAAGGAAGTGCCCAGCAAGTCATAGCTTCATTGTTTTGCATGTGTGAAAGCCCAGGGTTGTTGTCACTGTAATTTTCCATTATTTTCTTCTTTATTTACTGAGGTGGGTCTCTAGGCTAGTCCAGCTAGCCAACCAGCCCTAGGGAACCCTGTCTCTGCCTCCCAGCTGCTGGGATTACAGGCAGGCCAATCTGCCCGCCTGGCCTTTATTTGGGTGTGGGGATCTGAACCAGTCCTCAAACATGCATGGCAAGTGCTTTACCCGCTGAGCCCAGCCCCAAGGCTGATCCTTTAAATGGAGACTATCACTATGGACTCAGCCACCCTGGGTCACTGTCCACCTGTGAGCCCGTGGCATGGGTTACTGGGGGCGAAAACGCCCGATTGCCTCTGTTACTCTTTTTGAGACAGGGTTTCTCTGTGTAGCTTTGGAGCCTGTCCCGGAACTTGCTCTGTAGACTAGGCATCCGCCTGGCTCTGCCTCCCGAGTGCTGGAATTTAAGGTGTACGCCACTGCCACCCAGCTTGTTACTCTTATAAAGGTTGTGTCAAAAGCAAGGCCAAAAACTAAATGAACTTTTCAAGGCAAACAGTATTCTCAACTTCAACTGAAACCAAACATGGATTCCTTAGAAAGCTGAATTTACAGGCATTTCCTGGTGACCTAAATGACTGGAAAACTTTATTTTTGTCTAGACCTCTTCTAAATTCCTCCTAACATTTATTAGTCTACTTATCTAACTTTGTAAGTTAGTAAGTATGGTATACAAAGCAGGGAGGCTGCAGAGAGGACTGGGGCCTCAGATGAGTGGCTGGGAAACACTGAGACGGACTTCAGATTGGAGCATACGCGACTGGAACAGTCCTTTCCCCTATTAAAATGGGCATCTCCAGTTGGGCTGGTGAGACGCTCAGTGATTAAGCACACTGGCTGCTCTTCCTGAGGATTTGGATTCAATTCCCAGCATCTACATGGTGGTTCACAACCACACCTAACTCAAGTTCTGGGGACCTGACACCTTCTTCTGATCGCTAGAGACGACAGACAGACAGACAGACAGACACACACACACACACACACACACACACACACACACACACGAGCATCAGCCATCATTGAACAGTATGGATTGATAAACTAACATATAGCCAACATGAGATACTGCATGAGGTTAAGACTGGGCAATGGAGTCCAACTGTCATGATGTACATATCATATTCTGTCTCTGCTATTTCTGAATTCTGTGATCTTGAGCAAACTGCTCTGCAAAAAATGGGAATAAAAAATGCCTATGGACTAGAGACAAAGCTCAGCTAGTAGAATGCTTGCCTAGTACGCACAAAACGCTGAGTTCCTTCCCAGTACCACATAGATTGGCTGCGATGGTTTATGCCCATAGTCCCATCACTAAGGGGGTGGAGAGGATCAGTTTAATGTCATCATTGGCTAAACAGTGAATTTGAGGCCAGCCTGGGAGACAGTGCCTCCGAATCTAAAAAATAAATACTCTTTTTAAAGTGCTCATCTCAAGGTTGTTAGGAGCAAGAGTTGGTTAATATATACAATGCATGCAGTGGTGTTTGGTATACAGTAGGTGCTCAAAAATGAGCTCTTCTCCTAATTTTGTGTGTCAAAATATAAGGAACTACCTCCCTGACGGTTTGCAGCAAGGTAGGTGGCTGTGCATTTTCAATAAAGCTGAGGTCAGGGCAGACCCTGGTCTACGGTCAATGCTGAACCAAGGCCCCTCAGCTTCAAGCAAGTGTCAGAGCACCCTGCTATCCAGTACGCCAAAACTGTTGGGCCTACATAATCAAGTTGAACCTACAGAGAATCACTGTACAAATTGCTCAAAACTTGTCCAAAGTCTCCAGTCTCGGGGTGGGCAGGAACGGTGTTAAATATTTTCCTTACATGGACTATAGAGTATGTTGGCGAATGAAGTTCCGGCAGCTGAGAGAGCCCACTCAGTTGGTAACCCTTCCCTGGTGGTTTCCTAAATCCTTTGATGATATTTGCCGGGGACTAGGAAACTGCCCATTGTGCTCATTCAGGCTCCCTGCTCTGCTAAGTTCTTGCCTACCACTCAACTAAGTACTGTCACTGTAATGGACACAGTGTGTATACGGCTGGTCTCCAAAACGACAGCTTCCAGGCTCTTACAAAGCCAGAGCCTCTTGTCCAGGACCAAGGTGACTATCATTCCAATGCTTGGGGCTTTGCATGCGAAGGATCCAAAGCATACACCAGACAAAGCAGTTTTTCCATCCCTCAAATGCAGTCCAGTAAAAGACATGCCACATGGAAGAAGAACTCTGAGAAAGCCCGAGAGACCAGAGGAAAAGCTCAAGACAGGTTAGCCACAGAGAATGCTGAGCCTTAAAAAAGGTGGCAGGAGCCAAGGGGGAGGCCTCAAGAAACGAGGAGCCTGGCAAGATCGAGAGAAAAATAGGAGGGGAGTGCGGTCACTTAGGCTTGAAATGGAAGGGCAATTCTGGAGTTACGGTGGGTTCTGATCCAATGGAAAATTAAACCAGAAGCCCTACCAAGCTTCTCGCTAAGGAGCCTGGGTGGTCATCTGTGGGTGGCCACACTTCGGAACACACACACAAACTGGACAGAGACACAAGAGCGGAGAAGTGTCATGCAGTGGGGAGTGGCGAAGCCAATCCCAAATGCAGTTATTTGGGTACAATGTGCCCTTCAGAGAGGGCATGGTGACAGCATGGGCTGCTTTACAGAGCTGCCAGGGTAGTAACTCAGAGAGCAAGGCTGCCTTCTCACAACAGAATGAGGCAGCAGCCCCTGACGGCTTCATGGTGGTAAACGCTGCAGTGTACAGCATACTGAGATCCCGGAACCAATGAAAGGAGAGACAAGTTTACCAAAACGAGTCTGACACTGAGTGCGTTTCTGGCAGACCTGTTATTAGGCGCTCCTTCTACCCTGTCCTCAAGAAACAATTTGTTTCCTTATAAGGCTCCTCTTCGGCTCCCTGTATAACAAGAACCGTCTTCTTAAAGGAACAACACCAGGGGAGAGGACTGTCCCGCCCCCATTCCTCTCTCTCTGTTGTAAGTAGCTGAGGCCCCTATCATTGAGGGTGTCAAGGAACTACCAGCTTCTGAAACCACTTCTTAAAAACTGATCCTGCTATGGAAACCCAAGCTGCAGAGGAAGGTCTGGGGAACAAGCAACTGTCTATGCCAACTGCCAGAATGAAGCAGTTTGAGCTATGAGTTTCTGAAACCCCATCAGCATGCTCCCACTACTAGACCTCAGACACAGCGTACACTTAGACAGATGTACTCTCACAGCATACAGAACACAGGACATACAAACTGTCACTCATCAGAGAACTGGTTTCTAATGGAAAAAAAAAAAAAAAACCCTCAACATTTTTCAGTTGGTCTTCATTATCTGTGAGTAAAATCCAAACTACTTACTGGTACCCCAACTTCACATCTCAATGTCCTTCCCGTTTTAAAAAGTTTACAATCTGGGGCTGGAGACATGGCTCAGTGGTTAAGAGCACTGGCTGTTCTTGCAGAGGACACAGGTTTCATTTCCAACACCCACATGACAGCTCAGGGGTGCCTTCTTCTGGCCTCCAGGGGCACCAGGAACATACATGAAACATATACACTCATACATGCAGGCAAAACACTAACACACATGAGAAAAAATATATAATTTTACAATCTACTCCTTAACCCCCAAAGCCATGCTCTTCTGCCTGGGAGACCCTTTACATTCTCCTTTCTTGGTAAATTTGTCCATGTCCTTCAAAGAACTGTGTGGTTCTCTTCCTCCAGAGGCAAACTTTTGAGACCCATCTTCTTGAGAGCGCAGGGAGACCCAGGCTTATCTCTCACTGTACTCAGAGTCCTGTAACTCCATTTTATCATCTCATCTCCACCAGATCCTGAAGACAAGACACAAATTCTACTGTTTCTATTGTATCCTCTCGTGTTCCGGTCAGAGGCCTGGCATGTGTTAGACATAATAAATGTTTTAATGAATAGTAAATACTGCCGTCCATAAACCTTCTTTTCATAAAAAAGAGAATTCTACTCTTTAAAAGCTGTCATAAAACAAGATAACCATCTTCACCTGTTGATCAGATGTTCTGCCAGGAGGCCTCTGAGAGGACGCGTTTGCGTCGTGCACTGGGTAACAGTTTAAGAAGCTGCCTGTATCCGCCATGGGGAGAGAAGCAGCATCCAGTGCCTGCCACTGTGGACCACATTCAGGCTACAGTTATCAGTTCGGCTTAGCACACAGGGTGGCTCATTTTAGTTCAACTTTGTTAAGGAACCCGAGGCTCAGAAGTTTGCCCAGCGTCACCCAGCCAGCAAGGGATGAAGCCAAACCAATACAGAATGCAAGATCAGGACGAGATTCTCTTCTTAATGAACTGAAAAACAAGGCTGGCTAAAACAAGATTTCCCAAAGGACTGAAAAGGTGCTGAAGACAGCAACTAACTTGTACAGTTCAGACTTGGGTGTTAGCAACGCAAACCCAACCCAGCCTGGTCCAGGCCAGCGTTCAGGGAACTACACACCCTGCCACCAGGCTGTCAAGAACAGACTCAGCAGACATTCCATTTGAAGGACTGTTTCAAAACAGCTTCTCAAATTTATTTAACTCGTGGTTGAGTACTCTATAAAATGGAGAGAAAATGCAACCACTCAATGCTTGCCTAGCTTTGCAGGCAGCTCAGAACTCAGGTGGCATGTTGGGTGCAGAGGTCAGAGACTCGCATTCTCCCTTCAGAGGCACAACCACGTCCTGCAGCAGAGCTCCAGTTCAAATTGCGTTTGATTAGAGATCCCACCATAATCAGATTTCTTTAAAGACTGGATTGTTGCCTTGTACTTTTCCATTTCCATTTAGAAAAATGGCTACAGGCAATGACAAAAATAACCACTTAAAATAAGGGATTCTTCTCCAGAAGGGTTTTGGGTTTTGTCAAGCTTAAGTTCAGGCATGACACTCTTTTCCACTTTAAAAAAAAAAGGTTTGGAGTGCGCCAACCTTTACTCAGTTTGATGTGCAAAGCTTTGGCCCCCAAGCCTTCCACAGAAGGCCAGGACTCATCTCCCAAGCTGCTGGTCTTAATCAAGCCCATGATTGGCTGCTAAAGCAGCTGTGTGTTAATGCCGAGGTCAGCCTCAAGCCTAACCTTCAACAGTAGGCAGCTGCTTACATCTCTCATGACATAAGCCAGGCCTCAGTGGAAGGGTCAGGTCAGACACCCCTTATCCTCCGAGAGTGAATCATATCGCATCACGTCTGTGCTCCCTTCCCCCCAGCTCAGTGTGCAAAGCCACTGCCACGAAACCTGGACAGCTCTCACCTCCTGCCCAGACATAATGGAAGGTGCTTGAAAGTTATTGTCAGAACAGACAAAAGTAAAAAGCAAATGTTTTAATTACTGTCTAGATCTATGACCAGTCAGTCCCCCATCTCTTCCTGGGAAGCCTGTACTAATGGGCAAATGGAGGGCCTGGAAAATACAGAGGAGCAACATCTGTGTGAAATGTGTGCCTAAGTTCCCCATCCCTTCCAGGAATAGGCAACTACCGTTTCTCTCTTTACTTTATCTCACTGCATTGGTTCCACTCTCTAGGTGTCGAGAATGGAACATTTGAGAGAAAGAACCATGAACAAGAGTATATTGGATGCCCTCTGTTGGCAACATAGCAGCTCTGCCAGTGCCTGCCACGCTGACTCTTGGTCATTTCTGGTGAGGTTGGGTACATCAGTACATGTCTATTGTGCTCTGTCCTAACCACTGAGTGTGAGCAAAGTTCTGGAGAGCTTCTGTGGAAGGAACGGACACTACACACTGGCCTGGCCTGGAGCGAGTGTCACTTACTATATGACAGATAGGGGATTACAGAGAATTTTAGCTTTAGCTTTTTATCTGACCAAGATTTAAAAGATTTACAGAAAACAGGTTTGTGGGGTCAGGGGACAGAAGTGTGGCAGTACAGAGAGGAAAGGGAGAAGAGGTGAACACATCCAGTAGAATTCATAAAATAAAAACATTGTCACACAAGCTCATAGAATACAGAGGACCAGAATGGGAACGTGGCACAGGGTGAGGGGGCCCAGCAGGTAATTCTCAAATGAATTCTCCTAGGCAGGCCAAAGATTGTGCTTTATAAACTCATTACAATGTAACAGCTTTTCAAGTAGCGTTTGCCTCCTGCTTCTAGGTGACTCCCGTTTGGTTGAAAAGACCAGAACATGATGGCAGAGCAGCGCTTGAGACAGGCTTTGAGGCGAGGAGCTAGGCGAACTTACACAGTAAGTGAGTGACAGTCTCTACTTGTAGGCTTCTCCCTTCAGCAGGGAGGACAGCTTTACTTCTTCTGGAAGAAGCCAGTAATGGACACTTGTCTGTTGGCTTTGCCCAGAGCAGCTGTCCCTTTCTTGGGGCCCTTTCGCTCATCTTTTGACTCCTTCTTCACAGCGGCGGCAGGGGGTCTGTGCACTGAGGCCACCTTCGTCTGACTCTCCTCTTCAGTGTCCGTGCACGACTCACTCTCATAGACTTTTTCCGTCACTGGAGTAAGGAGAAAGCAGACGTGATAGCTTGAGTCACTCCAAAGAGAAAGTTGTCCTGCGCATCAGGTCCTGAGCTTTCTCTTCCTGGGAGAACACATCTAGCCTCAGCTAGAAAATACCCTGAGGTCACATGGCCTGTAGGTGGGGCTGAGAATACCCCACTCCTTCACAGCTAAGTCCCCACGTCATTGATGGACCTCTATCACCTAACAGACCAAACCTGTTGCTTGCATCCTTGTCTACACTGGCTAACTTCCTGAGTTCTACATATGCGCTGTCTGTTTCTCAAACACCATTCCTAACTCCATGCTCTGACTGGCTCCCTGAGTCATATTTCCATGACCCACACACTTGCCCATTTTCAGCACTCACTTCCCTAGTTCTTCATTTAGTCTATCAGAGCTCTCGCTCTGCCTAGCCACTCTCCTACCATGGACGCTTCCAGCTTGCTCCATCCTGGTATCAACTACTGCTCCCATCTAAAGCCACAGTCTGTTACTCAACTGCTCAGTTCTTGAAACTGAATGACTACTAATGAATCCAAGGTTTATTTCAGTCTACATCATGAAAAAAACAACTTTCCCAAACAAACCATTCTAGATGATACATTTGAAAGTTTTAAGACAATGATAAAATAAGCAGTTACTGGGTTGTTTTTTTTTACTCCCTAGGGGCCAAAGGCATACTTAGCCTTTTCCTCCACCGTTAAAATGGGCTGGAGAGAGAGCTCAGTGGCTAGAGGCACTTGCTGCTCTTGCAGCAAGACCTGAATTCAGTTCCCAGAACCCACATGGCAGCTCACAACTGCTCTCTTCTGATTTCCTCGCCACCAGGCATACACGTGATGCACATACATGCATGCACTACACACATAAAAAACTAAAACTCCCCAAACTCTTCCCAAAGGAAACCTGGAAAAGAACTATGCCAGTGAGTAGTCAACAGCCCCAGTGTGCCCTGGCAGAAGCCGTGGTTTCCAATAATGTTTCCCCAGAGCAGATGGAGACATTTTCCAATTCCACTGCATCACATGCAGCAGCCACAGGTCACATATAGTGTCACCTCCCTGTGATGAGGACTAAAGCAGAAGCATCTAAATCCTTTCTCAGCCTTTCTGGATGCAGAAGAAGCAGTGAAGGGAAACATCTCCCCACTGAGAAAGTAACGTCATACACATCAAGTGCTTGAAGCATCAGTCAGAGGTATATTTTCCCCATCAAAGATCAGAGGTGGTTTCACACTCTTATTCACTGATAATTCCTTCTAATTAAAATGTACTAGCTAAATTGTTTCAGAGGTACAGGCATGGGGATTCAACCATCTGGGTTCTAAAGCCTGGGCTATCCCACTGTGGACACGCACTGGATCACCTAGGGAGCTCATGGGAACACTGCTGGATTCTAGCTCCAAAGTTCCATGCTCAGCAGCAGGTCTGTGGTGGAACCTGAGAACTTGTTTTTAAACACATTCCCAAATGACACAAACATCGCTGGTCTGGGTGACACTTGATGAATCAATGTTCCCTCTCCATTAAAATGGGGAGCACACTGATCCTCAGCATATATGGATGGACCTTGCAGTCTCTGGCAGACACTCTTCAATGTCTTTTCTTCTTCATGGTGTACTCGGCTGGAAGTCTGGCTACCGCTTCTGGAGCACATCCTTCATCCACAGCCACTTAATTACAATAGGAGATTTTACAATTTGTCTTTACTTCAAGAACCAAGAACCCACTTTGATGACTCCTGCCCACTTAGAGGACCAAAGACACTTATAGGCCTTGAATCCCAGCCCTCGGGAGGCAGAAGGTAGAACTCTGTGAGTTCAAGGTCAGCCTGATCTACAAAATGAGTTCCAAGACAGCCAAGGCTACACAGAGAAACTCTGTCTCGGAAAACCAAAACAAGGAAGGGAGGGAAGGAAGGAGGGAGGGAGGGAGGGAGGGAGGAAGGAAGGAAGGAAGGAAAGAAAATGCAGACTAGAGGACTCTCTTTGTAATCTAATTAGAAACTCAGCATCAGTCAGGTATGGTGGCAAACACCTGAAATCTGTGCCCTTGGAAACTGGCAAGAGAACCCTGATGAGATCAGCCTAGTTATATAGTAAGACCATGCCTACAAAGGAGAAAGGGAAAAGAGAAAGACAAGAAAAATGCACAAGAATTTCAATTTTAGCAAGACTTTCGGGTACTTCACATAACCAGCCATATTAGAGAAATCTGTCAATCTTTTCGAGTTGACACTTGAAACATTCGCACGGCACACCTACAGTCCAGCAAGCACAATCCCAGAACACCCTCCACTCCCAACATGCACTATGCTGCATGTATCCTACAACTCAATTCACGGACAAAATTAGGAACTGTTAATTATTTCTATGTTAAGAAGCTCCCAACAGCGGTCTAGAAAGGAAATGATTTCCCAGGTGGTAGTAAGCTCCTGTTACATCGTAAGCTGTATTCTCCACTCAGTGGCAGCATGTCTACAGTACCATACTTCAGGATCAATTTCCTCGCTGTTCCCTTACTTCTGGTGAAACCACTGGCTATCTCATGGCTGACGTCATGTGGTACACACTGCTTGGAAAGTTAAAAACCAGCCAGGTCATCCAACCAAATGTCTTAAGCATGACACTTGGTGTACCAAAATTTAAAAGGTCTATTCTATAGTCAAAGCTGTTGCTACTTCAAACTACAGGACAGAGGAGATTTGAACTTCACGGCACTTTTATGTTAGCTGAACATGCAACTTTCCTTGGCTGCCATTCCAAGAAGTCTGTGTGGACAACACTCAGCTTCTCTAATCTTAGAAACCCATTCCTTGATCAGAAATTCACCCCAACCTAGCTCAGGGCCCAACTCCACAGTTCCTGCTACAAACCCACAGAAAATAATAGACTCTAGCAAGGGTGGGGCAGGCCTGTGCTAGGACACTGGCACAGTCCGGCGGAGTGAGGAAAGCACAGCCCCAGTTGGTAGCCAGAGCCGAGACCCATTAGGCTGCACTTGGACTAAAAGGTGCTATGTGAGCAGCTCTCACGGCTGCCTCCAAGGCTGGTATAGTGGGGGGGGGGGGGGGACGGACGGAAACAATCCAAGTTCCACACTGCTCAAACCCAAGGGCTTTGTTCTGAACAAATCAAGAAATAACTAGCCAGAGTCCTAATAAACTCTCCTAAAGATATCCTTTACTTTGTTCTTTTAGAGTAAAGGGGGATAAAAGAAAACTTGGCACTGATGCTTTTGTCTCCTAATTTACAAAATTCAGTATATATATATAACTTCTAATGTCTAATGCATTCTGATTATATTTAAATGCTAACAGCAAAAAACAAAACAAGACAAAAAAATCATAAAAGCATACCAAAGTCCAGAACACACAGATTCTCAACAAGAGTGGCATGAAGAGAGGATGCCATGTATAGAATGTCACTCCCCTTAGCTGGCAGCAGTGGTGGTACACACCTTTAATCCCAGCACTCCGGAAGCAGAGGCAGGAGGAAATCTGAGTTCGAGGTCAGCCTGGTCTACAGAGTGAATTCCAGGACATCCAGGGCTACAGGAAAGAAGGAAAGAAAAGAAAGAAAAGGAAGGAAGAGAGGAAGGGAGGGAGAGCAGGTGGGCAGGCATTTAAAAACTTCTCTAGAAGAGCCACTTTGTGGCAGGTGCCATAAGAAATGAGAAGGAATTATCCATTGCTGGAGGGTGGTCTTTCTGTGAATGTGTGTTGCTCTCACTGGTTGATAAATAAAGGTGTTTTAGCCAATAGTCAGGCAGAATGAGGTTAGACAGTACATTCAAACTAAAGACAGAAATGAAGAAGGGCAGAGTCCAGGAGACGCGGTGAGCCACCCAAGAAGCAAAGTGTGAAAGAACTAGTAAGCCACAGACCACGTGGCAATCCATAGATTAATAGAAATGGATTCATTCAACTCTAAGAGCTAGCCTGAGCCATCGGCCAAACATTTATAATTAATATAAGTCTGAGTGTTTATTCGGGAACCAGTGGGTAAGGAGAGATGCATCCACTTACAGTCCATGCTTCAACCAACCAGAGCACCAGAGCTTTACCAGCCTAAACCCACAACTGCTCCAGACACAAGAGCATGGTGTTGGAATCTGAGCATCTCCATAGGCTTTGGGGGCTGAATCCCAAAGCCTCACCTGAGCCTGACCTGGCACAAACTGGAAACACACAGGAAGCAGGGAGGTCAGGTCACGCTCTTCTAAAGATGAACGGCACTGGACACCAGAGACTTAACTTTCTCCACATCTAATCATCCATGGGAAGCCTCCTTTCCACTACTGAGATGTTAACGCAATCAGTTTTTAAAAAAACAAGCGTTTCTCAATGTGTGGGACAGTAGTTTCCAAGTACCTCATCTGAATCTTCATGAAGACCCTACCAGGAGGCAAATAGGTATCTCTAGATATCTCTCTTCCATTTCACAGCTCAAGGAAATCCTCAAGCAGGATGACGTGTCTCGGAGGCCACACTCCCAGAGCTTCATTTCATGGCACAGGCCCCCACCAGAGACCAGTGGCCGACTGCACTGCCACTGAGGTGTTCTGAGTGGGCCTCGGCGCAGGAGCAGCAGCACTGCGTGGGCTAAGCCCACGTGCACTCACCCCGAGATAGCCTGCTCTGCCCAGGACCCGAATGCCTCCCTAAGGAAAGGACTCAAGCCTGACACCAAACATTTGACTTACCCATGCAGCCCTCTTCATCCACAAAGGTTTTAGATTTCAGGACACGCTTCCGTTTTCTTTTGTTTTCTCCACTTGAACTCTAAAAGATCAGAGAGTAACAACATTAAGTTGATCAGTGAAGCTCTAGAAAAAAATAACAGATGTTAAATGTATAACCCCCCCCCCCCCAATGCCATTCTGATAAAAGGTAGAACACACAACTCCACACTGCACAGGCACGTAATGCTTACTGTATGCACAGGCCTGGCGTCTTCCTGTTTACACAGAGAAGCAGTATGCTTAGGAAAGATTTGCGTTCTTGGTGAAAAAGACATACAGATTAAGGGCCTTAGTGGGAGAGAGACCAGGAAAGCATGCCACTGCAATATGCTAAAGTCTAAGGACTTTCCAGGAGGGCTGGGGTAGAGATGCCCCCAGAGCAGACCAGGGGCTCTCAGTGTGCACACTTGCAGCAGATCCGTGCATGCTCAGCCTTGGCATTTGAACACCACACCCAGAGCCAGAAGCACACACGACTGCCGTCAGGTCGCTCTTATCTCCAATGTCTCTTTCATCCCATTTCTTTGGCTACAGCAGTACGAGACTTACACTAACCTTCTGAGAATGAACTCAAGAAAACTGGTGGTTACAGAGCAAAGGAGGCTTGTCAGCATCATCTTCTCCACACTTCACCTTCCACTATGTCTACTGATAGAAGCAGACAAGCCCCAGCAACAGCGTTCAAACCAGTCCTCGCCTAAGAACACGTTGGAGTTCATCTCCTTTATCTTTCACAATCGGCCCTGGTGGAGGCAGAGCCTCCTTTTGCAGAATTCCACCTGGAGCAGGGTAGCACAGCAGCCCTTATGTTGTGGTCACAAAAAACCAAACAGCTGCCCAGAGCTAGCCTGCAACCTTCCTAAGGCGATGCCCTACAGCAATGCCTCCCCTCAGTTAAGAAGAGAATGGCATCCATCTGGCCAACCTGAGGGGAAGCATGATGAGACATGAGTCAGCTACTGGCACTGGAGAAGCACGGAGAAGAGCATACATGATTCCATAGTGACTGCAGGGTCCTGAGAGAGAAGACACACAGAATGGAGCCTTGTGCTGGCTTTACCTTGGCAGGAGGGGGCTCAGGTCTTGGCACAGAATCAGGAGGTGGAGACGCAGGAGGAGGTGGAGATGGTGACTCTGCTTCGTATATCTCAGGAGAGTCTGGGAAGACTGGGAAAATGGAACAAGCTTAAGGAAGAAGCTCTAACAGGCACAATGCCTTCTGCACTGCCTCTGCCTTCTGCTTATCAAGGGTATTTTGTGAGCAGTAACTCATGACAACCAAGGACTGCAGTCAGAGACTTAAATACACTGTAATTTCACATAACTACAATAGGAGAATCAAGATTCTCAAGTTTGCAATACCTTAGATTCTCTTAGCAGAGTGTTTACTGTCCAGCAAGACCAGAGCATGAAGTTGGTTGACATATACTGACCAGTTACTACACGTCAGGAGTTTCACATTCTCATCACAACCCAAGAGACAGATATTGCTCCCATAGTACAGTTGAGTAAACAGAGGTTCCAAGAGACTCCTTCACTTGACAAAGGCTCACACTCATAAAGACAGGTTTTAAACCCAGGTCAGTGTGATTCCACACCTTTGTAACCCAACCGTCCATGTTCTCTTCCCATTCAGTAGAGACAGCATGTTATACTCTATGCTCCTCAGTGGTATCTTTGTGGCCATCCTCTGAGGGTAACTTGTAAATGGCTGACATGACTGTTCGACCCAGACTGTCCAGCTGGCATTATACAGGACTTTGGGAAGAATCACCTTTGAAAGCTGATCTCCACAAAAGATCTAACACCCAAACCTGAGTAATAGTCTGTATGGAACTATTTCTAGTGACTTCCTCACTGATAAGCCTTCTAAGCCTTGCTTTGCCACACAGAGAATGGGCATGAAAAAGTTAGGAGACAGAGAATGTTGTGGAAATGGTGTCTAACAATGGCAGGGATCCCAGTTTCTCAGTAAAGAAACAGGTCCGAGAAAAGGCCACCAGAGAGGAAGGGAGGCGCCTCAGCAGACTTACTGCCATTTTTTTTGGGGGGGGGGGGCGTCTTTTTTGTGATTTTTATCTTCCCCCAACCACTAGAAGCTGGGCTGAGGTCTGAACCCAGGGCCTTAAACTTACAGGTGAGCACTCTACCACTAAGCTAACCTCCCTAACCCCCAACCTACTGCTTAAACACCATAAAGAAACTGCTGGCCATGGGACTGGGGTAGCTGCTTAGCCTCACCTGCTCCCTGAATCTCCTGGCTACATTCAAATTCTTTGCACAAATCTGGAATCTGAATTTCTTCCGAATGAGTAGGTCAGTGTTAAAAACGATGACAGTAGAGGGTCCGTGGGCAAATGCCCTCAAGAGGTGGAGCACAGTGAGGGCAGAATAAGGCAATCAATTAGACACCTCAAGTACGAGATGGGCCCTAACTTTATAAGCTCAGTGAAACAAGAGAACCAAAAGAAAGCAGAGCAGCTTCGGTCTAGCCACTAGCCCAGCTCCAGGAAGCCAGTGCATGACGGGAGTCTACGCAGTGTCACACCACACAAGCAAGAACTCAATGTTCTGAAGTACTGGCTCATTAGAAAGCGGGGCCACAGTGGTCTGAGGGAAGTCTAGGCAGCAAGGAAGCCAAAGAAAAGGCGTGTTGAAGACCTGGTGATAAACCTAGGTACTCCGTTCTACTTTTGGTTCTTCAAAAGGATGACTTAGCCAAGGCAAACAACTCCACAGTCCTCTCAGACCCTCCTAACACTGCACGCAACTAACTGTTTACCTACGCACCCCCAGACTCACAGTCCAACGAGGCAGGATGCCACAGTTGTCCTGGCCCTGAACACAGAGCAAGTCACTCTGTTTTAAGTCAAGGAGAATAAGTACTTCCTGAATAAAATGTGGGGTGAGGAATACCAGGTCAAGGGAAGATAGTTCCAACTTCCTACTTTCCAGTTACCCACCTCCCAAAGAATCACACAGTAATAAAATGTCATAATCCCCTGGAAGAGAAGAGAACCGAGGAAGAAAGAGCTTTCAACACACCCTGAGAGATGGAAGGCAGCTGGAGAACGCTGACAATAGGTCAGTTCAGTGATTCAGATGGTAGGATTATCATTAGAAACTTTGTTTTATTTGACTTTAAAAACTGTGTGCATGTAGTACTGTGTTTAAACTTAAATATTTTAAGGAAGGATAAGCAACCAACATTTTCTACTTTATAAACATTAATCATTCATTTTCATAATAACCCCACAAATCATTATTTGTCTGAGATTCAAAGGAATTTTTTAAGAACTTGCCCATACTCAGTCTTTACTATTAAGCCAAGCACTCTGACCCAACACATTCTTACTGACGTAAATATAATGGAGGCTTTGTATATTATGTACTCAATGACGAGAAACAGTCAAGTGGGGAAGCATCATCTCCAGAGTAGCTTTTACTGAAGCAGAAAAAGAACTGGGGGAAAACTCATTTCAGCAACCAGCAATGTAACCACTTATTTGTCAAGAGTCCTCTGGCAGAGACTAGTAATTCCAATTCCTGGAAAGCAATCTCTGTTTCCTAGGACTCAATATGTATTTTTGTAATACCTATCCTTACCTAAAAAAAAAAAAAAGGTGTGTGTGTGTGAGTGAGTGATGTGCTTATTAATATTCTCCACAAACAACCTGCAAGGACTTAAAATGTTAGCAAATATTTAACACAGCCATAAAAACTATTTCTTCCTAGCAACACAGATATTAATGTCATTTCTTTCTGGGCCTGGCATTTTTTTTTTTTTTTTTTTTAATATGTAGAACTACTAAAGGTGCTTATGGCACTTCCAGGGAGAAGGAGGAAGACTATGTCGAGGAGATTCATATATAAAGATCTCTGTCACTGCTGAACACACCGAACATACAATGGGGAGGGGTGGAGAGTGGGGGGTGCCACAATGCGAAAAGCTACTATGTGTCAAGTGCAGTCTTGGCATTTCTGATGTGCTGTTTAATGGCCACAAAAAGCTAGTCTGTAGTATCACCGCAGTTCTGGAAGAGTAAACATGGACTCAAGTTAAGGCACCTGCCTAACATCAGCTAGTAAGAACTCGGGAAGATTTAACCTGGGTCCGTTTGACTCTGGAGACCTTGCCTGCATGCCTGCCCGTGCATCTGCTAATGACTAGCCTGAGATGGCAGATCAAGCTATTATAATCAGTGGAACACAAATAAAAAGAGACTGTGTAAAGGTTCAAAATCAAATCCTGCTGGCTTTCAGACACAGAAATTATAGAATAAAATTGTAGACTTTTATAAGTTCAGTCAGATGCCAAAAAACGATCTCTGCCAGAGCAAAGAACCCGAGGGCTTCTGCTCTCTGTCCTCTGCTGTCATGAGCTGCTCACCTCCAGCACATATTTTGCACTCCCTTCCCAACTAAGCAACCGCAGTCACATTTCTAATAGCCCTTGGGTATTATTATTTTGTGGGCTACAGACACAACAGAACATTTCATAAGTATGCAATGGTGCTCAATCAACCCAGGACTCAATTCAGAGCTAGCACTTTGAATAATACTAGACTATTCAGTTTTAGCTTTGTGAGTGGAAAGAGTATGTGCATGTTCACGTGTGTGTGGGTGTACATGTTTGTGGAGGCCAAAGCTTAACCACAGATGCTGCCTGTGCTTTTTGAATCTGGAACTTGCTCATTAGGCAAGGCTAACTGCCCAGCCAGCTCTGGGGATTCTCCTGTCTCCATCTCCACAGTGCCGGGATTGTAAGTGCATGCTTTTTTCATAGGCAACAGGAGAGACCTGCATGCTCGCTCACAAGGCAACTACTTACTGATGACGCCATCCCAGCCCCTATTCATTGTCTCAATGTGCATCAAGCTTTTGGCTGAAAGTCTTTCCAGAATCCTCCCCAGTTTGCTTTACTGGTTGGTAACAGGGAAGACTGCTCCAGTTATCACAGTGTCCTAAGCTTACTTCCTAATTCTTTTCCCATGTGCCCACAGAGTTTCATGTATTTCAATTCTTAACTGGCCAGGTGTTCTCGGTGAACTTGACTTCATTCATAAGCTCTAGAATCTTCTTTTAAGTAATCTTACTCATTTTCATAAATGGCATGAAATGAAAATATATTACCTACCCCTCTGGGTAAGCCCTGCCCCTGCTTGTTTCAAAAAGCCATTAAAATCCACACTTCTGAAAGGTCCTAGTTCCCTCACAGAGTATCAGAAGCTGTGATCCTTAACCCACCCATGACTAGCATTCTCTCAACCCAGAAAAAAAGAGTCTAGCACAGACAGGTCCAAGCTCCTGGCTCTAGTTCCCAGGTCTGCTCATCCATCTGCATTTCTAGTGTTTTTTTCCACTCCCTGGCACAGTCAGTGCCCTTTTGGGCGGAGCCTCCATGCCGCTCTCAGTGGCTCCAGCGGCTGCTTCCAGCAACTATTCCACCTTTAGTGCTGTCCTTTCCACATTCATCAGTTTATTTACATTGTTCATGTGTGTTTCTATGATGCTGGATCTCTTCCAATTATGTAAAACGACCAGATACATTACACCTTAATTCTTGGAAAACTGTCCGTGGTAGCTCCTGTTCCTGGATAGCACAATGTAGCCCATGAACCTTTCTCTTTAGTTTTTTCTATATACTTGACGTGGTTTGGGGTAAGATCTTAAGAATACTTGTTATTGGGGCTGGGGAAATGGTACAGGGGTTAAGAGCACTGGCTGCTCTTCCAAAGGATCTGGCTTCAATTCCCAGCACCCACATGTCAGGCAGCTCACAACTGTCTGTAATTCTAGTCCCAGGAAATCTAATGCCCTCTTCTGAGCACTGGATGCATATGGTGCACATACAAACATGTAAACAAAACACCTATATACATACTTTAAAAAAAAAATTAAAGGTACTTGATATTTGTTTTAAAAACATATTAATTTTCCCATAGAGAGACTACTATGCTTATTCTGCTTGCTTGTCTTACAACACTACCCATATCCTGACCCTGGAACGGGCCACAGTGCCACCCCCTTTCAGCAGTGACACTATGTATGGTCTTCCAGTTTTACCAGCTTCATTGACTGGTGTGTCTAGAATATGTGCATGAAGGTAGCCAAAGGAACACTAGCCTTAAAGAGAAAAGAAAGGGCTTAGTATGTGTAGAAGTGGTCACACTTTCTGTTTTCTGTATTTTCCCAAGTAACCAAATGATCACTATTCTGATCAAAGACTGCAGGAGATTTCAGAGAGAACTATGCTCTCACTGCTAGGACTACTGCTCTCATTGCAGATCATAGTAAGTCAAAGTTTTAGATCCTTGAACATGAACCAAGAAATGATCCCCAAACAAGAATAGCAATGTCTACCTTCATCTTCACTGCTATCAGACTGAGGAAGCTTGATTCTTCTCCTCTTTTTCTTCAGGTTTCCGGTTTCCTTTGCCTCCTCATCAGAGAGGTCTACTCGCTTCCCCCTGTTGCCATCAGGGAATAAATTAAGCATGTTACACAGAACAAAAAGTATGTGTATGTTTAAGTATGAATGTGCAACTTCTTTTAGAGTTCACAGTCATAATTACAGAGGGTAGGAAACAACGAAGCAGATAAGGAAAGACTAATTCTTTTTTATTTGTTTGTTTGAGACACTTTTTTTTGTAGCCCTGGTTGTACTACGTAGACCAAGCTAGCCTCCAACTCAGAGATCCTCCTGCCTCTGCCTCTCAAGTGGTGCACCACCATGCCCAGCAGGAAGATTGATTCTTTGGAGATATATACTGCTAGCCACCCACAACTCTATCACTTGAAAGGTTAGCCAGACTAAAAGGTTCCACCAGTTCTGGACAGGCCAGTTTAGAGTCCTGTCAACACCTCTTCCCTCTACTGGCCTTTCAGTCAATAAACAGCTAACCAACCAGAATGCAAAGACCAGGAAAGAAAGGCTCTTCTCAAGAAGCCCTGGCAGGCCAGACATTGGCACACACCTGTGATTTCTGCAGAGAGGTGGGAGGATTCTAAGACTGAGGCCAGTCTGGGCCACACAGTGGAACCTTGCCTCCAAAGACGAACACACCTTGGCCAATTGCACTAACTATTACACAACATGATAAAATTTAATGGACAAATAACATTGTGGGACATAACTGTTAAAAGCTAAGTAGATAGTCAACAGGTAGGAAGGGAAGGCAATATTCGACAGTGAAAGGACAGCATGAGCAGAGGCACAGACAAGACTGTAAAGTCATCCAATGATGTCATAAAAACCCAGACTCTCTTGACATTATTTAGCTTCTCTGTCTGCTTTCTCCACTACAACATTCATCAATAAATAATCTGTTAGAGACAAATACATGTAAGCCATAGTCTTCCTGTCACTGAGTACCTATCTCATTTAATTTTGAACATCAACTTTTTTCTACTTTAGCTAGGAAAAGAATAAAATAAACCCAAGTAAGCCAAAGGGTATAAACATTAGAGCAGAAAGCAATGAAAAGAAAGAAAACTAGTGAAGCCTGAAGTGGTTAGGTTAAAGAAAAAAGATCAATAAGCCTTTTACAACAGAGGGAAAACACGTATTTCCAAGTGGGAATTAGAGAATAAAGGAATCTGTAGTCATAACTACAGTCTATCAATACTCCAAGAACAAGGCTAGATTATGAGCAACTTTAACAAGCTCAAGCACTTAGAGGAAATAAATTCTTTTAAAAGCACAACTTACTCAAAACTAATCCAAAAAGAACTAGAAAATCTGAGTAACATTATATAAAGAAGCTCTCATAGGCATGCGCACGCGCGCGGGCACACACACACACACACACACACACACACACACACACACACAAAAGAAAACCCAGGCCCAGATTCACTGATAGATTTTATTAAATATTTAAATGTATTAGAAGTATATCTACAGAGGGCCAGAAATGGCTCAGCAGATCAAGGTGCTTGCTGCCAAGCCTAATGAACCAAGTTCTATTCCAGACCCCACATTGTGGATGTAGAAAACTGATTCCCACAAGTTATGTCCTCTGTGCCATGGCATGTACATACACACATACCACATACCACACACACACACACACACACACACACACACACACACACACACACACAAAATAAATGTAAAAAAAAAAAAAATAAGATTCACAAACTCCTTTGGAAAACAGGAAACTCCTCTTTATGAATGAAGTTAACACAATAACCAGCAAAGAAAATGGCTGAGCTGTAGTCCTCAAAAATACAGAAACAAAGCCCTCTTAGGGCAATGTTAACAAATCCAAGCCGGGCGGTGGTGGCGCACACTTTTAACCCCAGCACTCGGGAGGCAGAGCCAGGCGGATCTCTGTGAGTTCGAGGCCAGCCTGGTCTACCAAGCAAGTTCCAGGAAAGGCGCAAAGCTATACAGGGAAACCCTGTCTTGAAAAACCAAACAAAAACAAAAAACAAATCCAGCAGTGTGTAAAAACAATAACCTAAGAATGCAAGGCTGGTTTAACATTTTCATGTCAATCAGTATAACCCACCATATTAGCAGAAAAACTCTATGAGCCACCTCAATTAAAGCAGAAAAATCATGTTAAAATTAAAACCAATGAGTAAAAGTCTCTCAGAAAACTTGGAATAGAAAAAAACCTCTTTAACCTGGTAAAGGACACATACTAAAATCCTACTTGCTATTTAGTGAGGAGACACTGAGTACATGCCTGGTAACGGCCTCCAACAGTGAGTAAGGCTGTGATCATGGCTGGGGACATTTTGATCCACGTATATCTTGTGCTCCTGGGAGGTAAGGCCCACTGGACAGAGCCTTACCCTCGGAAATGTCACTACTTTGTTGCTCCAACTTTACCACAAAAGTTGGTTCTTTGTGGGCCTATCAGTGCTGACACTGTCCTTTAGAATTTCTTTCAACAGACTAATTCCTACCAGCTATGAGGTAGTGTCTCAAACTCCTGGATCCATTTTTAACAGCTTGTGTGCTTTTTATTTTCTTTTCTAATTACATTTTACCACTTGAAAAATAAACTCATTGATATAAAAAGAAAACAAAGAACTTCTTCTCTTAAACTGGACTGGCAACAGTAACTTCTCTCTGGGTAATTTGATGTGAAACACACACACACACACACACACACACACACACACACACACACACTTTCACTTTAAGTCTACACACTTAAACTGAAGTCTAGGGGAAAAGAAGATCCGATAAATTTGCATCGGGGGAACAAAATGTGGCCCTGGGTCCTGGATCACCCAAACTGGCTGCCCTGGGGTCCTGTGGGCTTCTCTTCACTCTAGCAATATTAAGTAGGATTTAGCACTGAGCTCAACTACCTGCTGTAGAAAGCCCAAAGGGACCTTCTCCCCTCCACAAGACACTCCTCCCCCAGTGACAAATTTTCCTACCATTTCTTCCCCTTCTGCTGCGTCTTTGCAGGCTCTGCTTTCCTGCTGGATTTCTTCAGAGCTGTGGGAGCTGCCAGCTTTGGTTCAGAGGCAGACACTGGAGGCTGCTCCACTGGTTCTCCTTCTTTCATCCCTTGTTCTGAATCCAAACTGACTTTAAGTTTATCTACAAAAAAGTACAGGAGACGATATATATATGACCCATCATGCAATCTTAATCCATCATTACTGTGACAGTCCACTCTGTGTCAGGTAACATGTTAGGAACAAGGGATAAAGAACAGTCCCTGTCCTAAGAAATGAGCACAGTTGATTGAGAAAACATCTATAATCTTCATTTCTGACCCTACTAATGTTTCATTACACCACAGCCCTAACGACAGCAAACACACGGCTTCAAACACCAAATCCAGCTTTTGGGTTAAGAAGTGTTTTAATCACATCTGTTTATTGTGTGTGTGTGTGCTGTGTGTGTCATGGCACAGTGTGAAGGTTAGAGGACTAGGTTTTCTCCCTTCTGCCATGCAGATCCCAGGGGTCAAACTCAGGTCCTCAGGCTTGACAGCCCCTAAATTCAACTTTGTGAAGTATCATCTTATTTTCAAATGAGGAAAACAGAGCTGCAGGTGGTCATGATGTTCAAGAGTAGAGCTTAAAAATGGGCTGACAGCTAAGTTCACAGCAACATCTTTTCTATTCTACTTTAAAAAATTATTTATTTGGCTTGTATGGGTATTTTGTCTGCATGTATGTCTGTGCACTACATGCATGCCTGGTGCCTGTGGAGGCACTGGATCCCCAGGGACTATAATTACAGATAGTTGAGGCACCACATGAGTACTGGGAATTGATCCTAGGTCTTTAGAAGAGCAGCTAGTGCTTTTAATCATTGAGCCATCTCTCCAATCCCTGTGTCCTACCTTTTAATACCCAGATAGTCCTATCTCACTACTACCTTCAATGATAAAACCAAATTAATTCAAAACCTGCTTCCCATGGGCAAGTCCAAAAGTCATTTTTCTTTGTGAGAATTGGGATAATATTTATAAGACACTATCAGGTATAAACGTTAAGTGAGTTACCAAAGGTGTCACTGAGAGGAAAAGTAAGCACTGGTATGGGCCTCAGTTAGCTCAACTCCTGACATGGGTCCTACATTAAGCTGAGACACCACAGCACACATAAGTAAGTGGCCATGCAGGACAGGAAGGGCTCAGCCATCTGAGAAATACAGAAGTGAATAATCAAGCCTTATGCATACCCAGTATAGCTTTTTATAGGCAAAGTCACACTATACAATGAGAAAGCTATACACAATGGAAGTTCTTCAAAAGGCTGTTTGCATTATCTGTTCTTTAACAGCTTAATCATCTACCTACTAAGATAGGAAAACCTTAGGAAAATCTTGGCTGCTATGTACAGGTTAGTACAATAGTTTTTAAAAGTGTGTATGTTCTTTGATAATGTAGATGGATCAGAATATAAAATGCAATCTATTCACATTTTTGAGCATTTATGTGAGAAACCTAAATGGTGGGATTCACTAGCCCAATGGTGGTACTATTGCTTCAATTTTAAATTCTGTTGTTCTTATCTGTGCTTTTCAAACTTTCCCACTAAAATATCCCAAATGGACTAGGAAAGCAAACATTGGTTCTTTTTAAGGCTAAGTAACCTTTCATTGTCTGCATATATCCACAGGCAAAGCTTTTTGCCTTATTTTCCATCTTATCATCAATGTGCAATAGAGCCAAGCATGTAGCAGGTAACAATCAACACTTGCATAATTTGCCATTTTCTACCATTAACAAATACGCATTTTACATATTTTTTAAATGATAAACAAGATTCTTCACTGGAGACTAGAGTGGCTCGGCAGTTACGAGCGTGTTCTCTCTATTCTTCCCAGCACCCACAAGAGGCAGCTCACAACAGCCTGTAACTCCAGTTCCAGGGGATACCACACCTTCTTCTGGCTTCCATGGGAAACTGCACTGATGTGAACATCTCCCCACAGATATATACAAATACAAATATCAAAAAAAGTTTTAAATAATTAAAATTTCTCACTGGATCTTAAGGTTACGAACACATAAAAACAACAACAGAAGCATCAAAACTGTCAAGAAATGGCATCAGACTGAGTACGGTGTACCAGGACCAGCCGTGCAGAGTAATGACATTATGATGTGTGTTCACAGAAATAGGAACCTCCTGTGAGCCGTTCCAGCACCACCACCAAAGCATGTTTCTGGATCACTTCCAAGTACCACATTTTTTTATACTTTCACTACACAAAACATTCTTTTCTGAGAGCCTCCACAGCAAATATAACACTATCACTCTAGTCCCCACGGAGTATCAACCTGACCATCACAGCAAAGCAGAATTCAGGCTAATTTTGCTTGGCTAGGCATGCAACAAAAGGCCACAGATCTCTGTAAAACTGATGCTCCAAGAAAATGTGTGGTAAGTACCCTGTGGTTCCTACATTCTTCTTGGTATTCTGCCACATATCCTCAGGGGATGTGTACTTGCTATGAGAAGTATAAAAATATGTAACCATTGGCTCTTTCCATTAAGAAAGAATTCTTATTTAAATAAAAGAGGTCTTTCCTTCCTCAAAAAAAAAAAAAAAATAGATGCATTTAAATGGCCTGGCCATTTCTGCCTATATTCACATTGACATTTAATTCAGTGCTGTGGGTAATCTTAAAAAATAATTTAAGAAAAGCAAAGTATTTGTTTTTGTGATCCCTGGAAAGATATTAGTAGTTAGGGTCACACCAAGCAAACTGATGCCAGCATCCACGATATCAAATGCAACTCGTCTACAGCCATACCACCCTGAACGCGCCCGATCTCGTCTGATCTCAGAAGCTAAGCAGGGTCGGGCCTGGTTAGTACTTGGATGGGAGACCACCTGGGAATACTGGGTGCTAGCCGGGCGGTGGTGGCACATGCCTTTAATCCCAGCACTCGGGAGGCAGTGCCAGGTGGATCTCTGTGAGTTCGAGGCCAGCCTGGTCTACAGAGTGAGTTCCAGGAAGGTGCAAAACTACACAGAGAAACCCTGTCTCGAAAAACCAAAAAAAAAAAAAGCAACTCTTTACAAGCAGCCACTCTCTCACTTTAATTACCCGTTTTCAGAAGCTTTGTGCAGCAACTATTTTCTTTTCTCCTAAGGCAGGAAGGAAAAGCAGAGATACCCTCCAGCAGCTTTCAGACACACCCAGGAAGTCGAGTGGTCGGTTCCTGTCGTCAACGCATTTGTCGGCACAGTGCTAGTATGTTAGGATATGGGAATGCCCAGGTGGGCAAAAACTAGAACAATGGCCTCCACTCAGGCAGAGGTTACTAAAGAACATTCATCTGTGAGTGCAAAGAAATTATGAACATGCTTACTCATAGCAGCTTTTCCAAAAAAGTTGCTCATCACATTCCCTTTTCCTGGTGCTTTGCCCCCAGCTGAAGACACCTAAAGCACAAAAAAGAAAACACACCATTTCTAATTTTGTCTAACATTTAGGTTGTTCTTGAAGTACCATGGCCTCAATCATCTCTAGCAATACAGCACACTAACAGCCAGCCAGGCATGGGGACAAGACTGTGATTCCAGAACAAGGGAGGTGGAACTTGGAAGATCAAGAGTTCAAAGCCATCCTCAGCTACATAGCAAGATCAAAGCCAGAGTGGGCCAAGTGAGTAACTGTCAGGAAAACAAAGCTTTCCACCTCGGCAGTACCAGCTCTGTATTACAGCACAGACTCTATCATGGCAAAATGTGCACATGTTAGCTTTAAGAACCTAGGACAGGAACCCAGACCACCAGACAGTATCTGTTGCTAATTCCTAAAGCTTGTTTTCTGTTTTTACAAATTATTTATGAATACATCTGAGCTTTTCTTGAGCACACTTTAAAACTATTTGTCTTAAAAGAATTAAATCAGAAGTGGTATGTATGGTAAACAATGGGAAAGAAGGTAAAGCACTTTTAATTATCAGAGGTAGATCTGAATCCTGGGCCTACCATTTAATAGCAGTGTGACCTGCAGGGAAATTACAAGTCTGGGCTCTAGTTTCACCACATTCAAAATAACAATAAACCAGTAAGATTCACAGAGAACTAACTGGTAAGAGGCTTTACACAGAGGTCAGACTGTTCGTGCACAGAAGGGCTCAATGTTTGCTTCTTTCCTGCCTCCCTTCTTCTTTCTAGAAGCAGAGACGTGCAAACTACAACAACAGAAGGATTAGTAGTAACAACACGAACTGTACTTTTCTGGGTTTTTAAAATAGTATCTTTATAATTTTCTTTTATTTTCTTTTGAGACAGTCTCATCCTGTAGCCTCAACTTCCTGAACGCTGGGATTATAGGTACATACCACCAAACTAAGATATTAAGATATAGTTATTTCCTTAATGCCCCTAAAGTTAGCTCAGACTACTAAACAATAAAAAAGAGAGAAACATGCCGGGTGGTGGTGGCGCACGTCTTTAATCTCAGCACTCAGGAGGCAGAGAGGCAGGTGGATCTCTGTGAGTTCCAGGCCAGCCTGGGCTACCAAGTGAGTTCCAGGAAAGGCGCAAAGCTACACAGAGAAACCCTGTCTGGAAAAGAGAGAGAAAGAGAGAGAGAAATGAAGAATGAGCAGGGGAAAACGCATAAAATAGAACATGAATGTTAAGTATTCCATAAAGGAAGACATACACGGCAAACCCCAGCTAGATGCTCTCAAATGTCACACCACAATCCTTAAACTTGCAGTTTTTCAGAACTATTTTCCCGCACATTATTTCAATGGCTGTCACATCAATCTTATTTAGTGTACAAGCTGGGCTTGGTGAGAAGAAGTATCAGAGGAGAACATCAAGCATTAAGCCAGGCACGGTGGCTCATGCCTCTTCCTGGGCTGGAGAGGCAGAGAGGGAAGAGGAGCCCGAGCTTGAGGCCAGCCTGGACCTGTGAGCAAGACCTCAAACAAATAATCGTGAATGTTCAAACTGAAGTGGAGAGCTCGGCACCAACCCTTCTTGAAGGACCCACTGTTATAAAAGGTGTCAGGCAGACTCACACTGGTCACTTCTTTAGCCTCTGTTTTCGCTTCCTTGTTGGTGTCTTGGGTTTTAGTACCAGCTTTAGAGAGCAGCATTCCCATAATGCCTTTGGGCTGCTGGGAAGCCTGTTTGGAGGCAGGTGGACCATGGCCATTGGTGGTCAGGTCACTGGCTTGTGTCTCACTTGTTGCCTGAAGGTCAGACTGCTCAAACTTTCTGGAAGATGAGGATTCTACAGGAGCTCTGGGGACCGCAGCTGCACACTGGATGGCACTAAACCTAAGTAGAGAAGTGTGTACGATTAATGTCACTACCACACCTCATTTTCACACTCTGTGCTTTCTATGTATCTTTTCACACTAATTTAAAACTAAGTATTGTAGAAAAAATGGCATATAAACTCATTTGGGTAAAGACATAGGCAGTGGGGAGAAATAACTCTGCCTAAAATCCATGCTTACCTAATTAAGAAGCTGGGACCGAATCAATCATTTTCTACATCATACTCAACACCCTTGCTTTTTTGTTTGGGTTTTTGTCATTTTTTGCTTCGTTTTATTTTGTTTTTAGACAGGGTCTCTCTACATAGTTCTGGCTTGGGAAACAAGATGGTCCTCTGACCATGTTCAAAGGGCAGTAACTATTAACCAAATTAGAACTAAAAGCTATATATTATTAACCAGTTTCTTGGCAACTCTCCTAGCCAGAGTGTGCCATGCTTTAAAACATGAAATAGGGATAGCGCCCCTGGTTCCCATAACTCATGCTCCTTTGCATCCATTTGTTCCTCATTTCTAAAAACACCAACTTACACCAGGAGGCTGCACACTCAAGGCTCAGGAACGTCTGGTTAGCAGTCTGCAAAGCATATTACTGGGCTATCCACCTCTTACTCTCCAATCACGTGCCTCTTTCACGTACTGTAATGAGACAGTCCACGACATGATGGGAACCTGCTCACCCTTCTCAGGGTTAGACATGAAGCAGAGTTCTCCCAGCTTTTCCTGAGAAAAGTTCCTAACGCTTTGCTTACTGGGGGTGGGTGAAGGCCCCTGGAGGCCCTCTTCATTTTCTGTATACAGGCCCTCAGCGTAAGCCCTGGTACACAGCAAGGACTGACAAGAAGGAGGCTGAAGAGGAGGCTCCTGGCTCCCCTTTCTTCTTCAATGTATCCCTTCAACGTGGAATGGGAGATGGAAGACAGAAACTGTATGGAGACAGACGCTACTCAAACCCAACTAGAAGAACTGCCTACGCAGTGGTCCCTGACAGTATTTCACTCCAGAGATGACTCTAAGTGGCTCCAGGGCAACACACATCTTGCACCAGTCACGGTTCCACAGAACACCTCCGGCTGATGAAGCTGAGAACAGACGGAAACCATTTACTTTACCCACTGGCCTTCCTCTCTGGCCTCGCAGTGCTTCCAGGGCCAGTGGCAAAGGTCATGCTTCACTTCACTGTCAGCACCTAAGGTTGGCCCTAAGACAACTCTTATTTTGGTCTGCATTCCACACCTTAGGATCAGGACCAGCAACTGGCAACCAGGAAGAGGCCAAGTCAGAAGACTGCTCACGCCTGAAATCTCACCTTCCTCGCTTTCATAACATCTCCTAAAACACGTCAGCTCTCAGGAGGCTCACAATTCTTAGCAACAAGCATACATTTCTTCTTTGGAGAGAACTCCCATCTTTCCTCCTCTCCTACTCTCTCTCGCTCCTACCTCCAGAGAAGATGAGACGGTTAACCGCCACGGCCAATTTGATGAGATCTAGCATTACCTGGGGTCTGGCCTCTGTGCACACCTATGAAGGAATACCTTGTACCTTGATTTGGTTAATTAAGGTAGGAAGACCTGCCCACTATGGGGGGCAACATTCCCTGAAATGGGATCCTGGACTACCTACGAAGGCGGAAGTAAGCTGAACAAGCTTTCAATTGCTCCCTGCTCTTTGATTGGGACTGTCATGTGACCACCGCTTCAAGTTCCTGTAGCCTTGACTTCCTCACCATGATGGCTGTGCCACTGAACTGCAAACCAGAATAAACCCCTGGTCCTTTAAGTTGCTTTTGAGCAACAGGAAGAGAAACCACGATTCAGGGTCTCATGTTCAGCAGAGTTCACGGCACTGCTTTATCATCATCATTCCTATTTGCCCTGGGATTTTTGTGCATGAGCAGATTCTGCTTTAAAGCACTGGTTCTCAATCTGTGGGTCAAGACCCCCTCTGAGGATCGCATATCAGATATTTACATTATGACTCATAACAGTAGCAAAATTAGTTATGAAGTAGCACTGAAATAATTTTGTGGCTGGGGTCAGCACAGCACGAAGAACTGTATTAAGAAGTGGCAGCGCTAGGAAGGTCGAGAACCACGGCTACCCTTCCAAGTAACTTGCACTCTGCTTCCTTTGACATTAACAGGATGGGTTTCATCTGACCTCAGATACGATGAGTCACAGCTTTTTTTTTCCGTTTTCTTGAGACAGGGTTTCTTTGTGTAACCACCCTGGATGTCCTGAAACTAGCTCTGTAGACCAGGCTAGCCTTTAACTCAGAGATCCACCTGTCTCTACCTCCCAAATGCTAGGATTAAAGGTGTGTGCAACCACCACCCACACATTTTCCCCCCTAGACAGGGTTTCTCTGTAGCTTTGGAGGCTGTCCTGGACTAGCTCTGTAGACCAGGGTGGCCTCGAACTCACAGAGATCCACCTGCCTCTGCCTCCCGAGTGCTGGGATTAAAGATGTGTGCCACCACCACCTGACCACACATTTTTTAATACAAGATTTTAATACAAATTATTTTTTATTTTATTTTTTGGTTTTTTGAGACAGGGTTTCTCTATGTAGTTTTGGAGCCTGTCCTGGATCTCTCTCTGTAGCCCAGGCTGGCCTCGGACTCACAGAGATCCACCTGGCTCTGCCTCCCGAATGCTGGGATTAAAGGCGTGCGCCACCACTGCCCGGCCAGATTACTTTTTAAAATAAAAATAAATGTTTTACATAAAATTAACAAAGTTCTATATTTTTTCTTGAAATCCTTCTCTAAGACTTGTAAATTATTCTCTGGCTGTATCTTTATTTAACAAATACTCAAATGCTTATTATATTCAATACAGAGGGGGAAAAAGCCCACCCTAACGCCCATCATTAACAGTCAACATTAGTTACTGAAAATGTTTACTGTGTATGGGCACCATTTGGAAAACAGTTCATTGAGAGAAATCCTAATCATACGGTGTTTAAAGAAAACCGAGCTGCCAGTTATGTGCCAATTTCCCCAAGGGTCTGTCTGTAGCTGTTATCACAGCTGCCCTATTAGCTTCAACCACCCCTCTCCAACTCTTTCCAACAATACAATTTAAGTCTTTCATTTGCTGCATGGCCGGGCAAGTCTGGTACTCACTAAGCAGCAAGCTGGCCTGGAGCTCAGTGATCCCCCTGCCTCAGCACCAGTCTTGTCATTATTTCTGTGGCTGGGGTTTATTCTGCAGTGCTGAGAGCAGAACTTGGGGCCTTATGAATGATAAGCAAGCTCTACCACTGACCCACCTTCCCTGAACTCTAAAATCATATCTATATCTTTCAAAGTTTCCATTTCTCCTTCCTCTCCATTTCAGTCCAAGCTATCTGTCTCACGTCTTCAGGTTCAACTCAGCTGGATCCATCTGGCCCTGCACTGAAGCACTCGAAGGCCATCGCTAGATCCAGTGGACACCTTCCACTCGATCTGACTTGCTTCTCCACAGCATTTGGACTATCCCACCAGTCCCTCTTTCCTGAAACTCTACCCTCAGCTTCTGGAACCCCAAATAGTTCCATAATTTTCCACTATCTCTATCCATTAAAATAAAATAAAAGCCACCATTAAAGAGTACTTACTGTGTGCCAAATGCCACTCTAAGAGCTCTGCTGGGAGGCTCTGCTGGTCAGAGGTTGCAGTCTACCCTGGCCTGGCAGCCCTCTCCAAGCAGGGCGACATAGAGGACTCCATCCCAGCAGAGAGCTTCCTGCTCTCTATCTGACCTTATTTGAAGAATGTTTCTAGGCGCAGATGCCTGGCTTATCTCCAGTGTGACCCCTGACACAATTCCCTGCAAAAACTTTCCCTCTGCTGCCCATCTGGTAATTGAACATTGTGCTAGGAACTTTACAATAGCACTGTGCTTTCACATATGAGAACTAAGGCTTATACTAGGAACTGTATGATAGGATCGTGCTGTTTAATGCAAATGAGGTGATGCCCCAGCCTCTGTCCCCATCCTATATATTTCCCCTCACTCTGGATAAAGTTGATCTGTCTCACTGAAGCTGTCTCCCAGAAGGCTACTTCAACCGTGTTCATCGTCCAGAAAAAGCTCTCTGTCACTGCTTCTGCCCCTTTGTCTTTGTGGACTGGTGGCCAACAGAATGCAAGGAAAAAGGGGACCCCAGAGCACTCCACATACCTTACTCACTTAATCCCCTACTACATGTGAGGTTACTACTATTATAGGCTCTACTTACCTAAGGAAGTTGAATCACAAAGTGACTATCATTTGTTCACAGTCATACAGCTGGTAAAACTTGTATATATCCCTGAGTTTTATATTCTGGCCTTCTTCCAGTCCACACACTCTCTACATGGCTCTATCTGCTGCCCTGGCCCAGCAGCTTACATATGTTCTCAATCCAAAATCATTCTATTTACCTCGGAGCCTTATCTATTGCAATGGATATCCTTACTTGAGATTCCCCAGTAATTCCCCATGTCCAAAACCCAGCAGCTCTTCAGTCCAAGCTCTACGGAAATACTCAGAGAAGAATCAGATTGCAATCTTCTAATGACTTCCCAGCTTCACCCTATGTTCTAGCCACAGACAATAATGATTATGCAATGTTGGTTTCTTCCTCAACTCCATCTTACTCTCAAACTCCTTTATCTGCCACACAGTTTCTATTGGACTTTTGAGTCTCAACCTAGATGTCTTCTTAACCTTTTGGAAAGCCGCTTGTTTTTCCACCTCAGTCCACCCATCCAGAAGGTGGTAATAAAGGTCTGTCTCCACAATCTTCTCACATCATTCCTCTCGTGATAACACTCTAACTGCTATCTCCTGTAGGCATCAGGCACTGGGCCACATTCTCATAGGTATGTAGAATGGCAACTCAATGGTGTTCATCAGATATATGCCAAACAAATTCAAATTATCTTTTAAAAAATTTATCTGATTTTATTATATGTAAGAGTGTTTTGCCAGCATGTATGTCTGTGCACCATATGCACACCTAGTGCCCAAGGAGATCAAAGGGTATTCGATGCCCCTGGGTTATGGATGAGAGTTGTAAGCCACCATGTGGGTACTGGGAATCGAACTTAGGTCTTCTGCCGAAGGAATAAGTACTATAAACCACTGAGCTACCTCTCCAGCCCCCAAACTTAAATTATTATTAAATCAAGGTGGTAGATACCAAAGCATATTTTTAGAGAACTAACTTGAGCCCTCAGTATAATCTTACAAAGTAGAAATTACCACAACTCATTTAAAGATGAAGAAACCAAATCTAGAGAGTATTATGTAATTTGTCCAAAGCCACTGAGCCATTAAGTAGCAAACCACAACTAAAACTTATGATCATCAGTTTCTAAAATGCACACACATTATAGTCTGTTCCTATCAAGTGCTCTGAAGAACACAAAAGATTTACAAGATTTAATCTTGGCTATGGAGTTTTGGAGCCAAGTTACTTTTGGCTGGAAGGAACAGGGACATCAAATTTAGGAACAGTTTTTTGAAGGGCAACATTTGAACTAACTCCTAAAGGATGGGTAAGGTTTAGACAAGCAGAGACTGGGGCAAAGGGGTAGTGAGGGGACACAACAAACATTTCTGGTGGTGATGACAGGATAAACATATGAGAAACAGATTTATGGGGAGTCCACCGGGGTTTTCAATATGGGCTGTGGCTGCTATTTTTCACCTTGTGATGTACTAATAAAACTAGGCATGTGTCTTACTGCAAGATAAATGGGGTTTTACTAGACTTGGCATTCACTCTTAAGAGGCAGCCACTGTGTAAACACCTTACAAAATCAATTCGTAAAGAAGCCCACAAGAACATTAAGGAGCTTACTTGCTGCAGTTCTGCAAATTGCTTTTAAGGATGTCATAGTCGGTATTGAACAGAGGCCCACTGTCCTTTAGCATAGCTTTCTGGATGCTGTACACATGGATGCTGGCAGTCACAGCTAGCTTGGACTTCACTGCTACAAGTCAACAGGAAAAGCAGTCTGTTAATACACAACTTCATAACTTGTGGGGACTTTAACAAGAAACTCTTCTGCACTAAAACCATTTGCTCTCTATGGTGGTCCAAAAACTCTGTCTGTAATGGGACATGATGGTGTTGAGTCGTTTCTAAGTACAGCACCTGTGAGGCTATTGCTCATCCAGAGACATTCGGCAAGTAGTTATTAATGATGCTGCTGCTGCTTTGTTTTCAACCAGTTAAAGATAATGAAGTAATCTCTACCTGAGAAGACTTAAGTTACATGTTCCAATTACAATTTAGAGAAAGCAACTACATAATATTATTACTAATGAGCTGAGTCTACAGAGCAAAATCAAAAGATCATCACAGGAACAAACTGTGGGTTCTACAAGGGAAGACACTGTGCCTAAATTGTTCCCTGTCCCCAGTACCTAGCATAGAGCTTGTGACATAGTAATCATCACAAATGGCACAGTTTCTTAACATTTCCTTTATGGACAGAGAAATTTTTATGTAACTTTATATATATAAAAAATAGGTACACAATTCAAATATTTTCTGATAGTAAGTCATAATTTTATTTTAAAACAACCCTTGAACATACATATAATTTTATTATTTATTAAAAATGAAAACAAATATAACTTACTAATGAAACAAGTGTGTGTGTGTGTCTAGTTTTACACAAAGAATTGAAATCTTGCCTTAATATTTGATACTGCAGAGCGCAGAACACATCAATGTTTTTTAGCTCATCAATATTTTGCTTTTACAATCATCAATGCTGACAATGCCACCACTCTGCAGCAATACACAGTACAAAATAGAAGAAGCATATTTAGGCCATTTCAGATTGCTGGAAACCCTGTTCTAATCCAAGCTGAAATTTACCGATTTAAAAAATAAATAAATAAAACAACCAGTAACTCAAAGAGCAGTTGTTAGAATCAAGTAATCTAACATAAATACAATCCCCAAACATACTCATTTGCTATGCAGTAAGGAACAACGGTGGAAAACATTGTGTTTCTACAAGGGCACAGAAGTTCAAACACAGTAAAGACTGCAGCTGAGAACATCCGACACAGCATGTGGCATACACGGCTCAAGGCTGGCCAAGGTATCTCAGGCCATGAACACAATGCAAAGAGCACTCAGTGTGTGTTCAGAACCAAGGCTACAGTCAAGTTCCATGATGCAACATGGATGGTAGCACCACCACAAACCCCTCGGTCACCACGCTTGATTTCAAATTAAGTTGTGGTTGTCATGAACTCAGTTTGGTAATCTTTTCACAAGCCCTAGATTTGGTCATGACCCACAGTTTATGGAACCATGTCATCTGGAATAATGACAATTTTTGTATGCCTGTCATGAATCTTGAAATCCTGTCACAGATGTACTTTATGTCAGCTGCTACTAGCCTTAAAAATGGAAGTTAGGCAGATGTAAGAAGACTTTAGCTTTCAGAAAGCATTAATAAAAGGAATATAAAACTCCTTTGCTTAACTAGCCAAATACACCGTACGCAGAGTGCCGATCAATGCTGTGAGTGGAGATGGAAAGCCTGTGCAGCTACTCAGACTCTTACCTTCCAATTTATCTTCTCTCACCACTGCGACCTTGTGGCACTGCGAGGAACAACACTTCATCAGTGGTGAAGCCAGAGCCTGGGGTTCCCGTCTGCTTGACAGTAACTCAGTTCTGCTTAGCTATCAATTAGAAAACACTGGGCCCCTGAAAATACACTACAGTAGAGGGCAGTCTGACTTACTTCTAATTTGCATATTTTACAGCTTCTCAAAAAAAAAAGAAAGAAAGAAAAATGAAAGGCCAGCCTCAATACTTTCATGAAACAGAACGATATCTCAAATCACCATAAGAATAATTTTTAGTAAATGATTTAATGACAAATACTATATAATCTATGGAACTAGACAAAAGTTACATCTGTCTCACACAATATTCAGCGTAAGTTCTAGGCACTACCCTAAGATTAATTCAACATCCTGGAATAATGGAAATAACTTTAAAAGAAAGCCTTTTTTTTTTCCTTATTGCAACTTTTTAATAATATAGTAAACAAGTTTTTTCATTAAATTCTCAAGAGTACCCCAGGACTTAACCATGTTACATTGGAAATGCATGCCTGTTTTTCCTGCCACAGATACTAGCTATGTTTAGAAATCAAGAATATTGACTAGCAACTAAGGCATCTGCAATTAACCTAAAACAAAAGAAAGCTGAAAAGAAGCCTTTTAAATGAAAAATAAAAAAACTTTAAGTACAAAGACAAATGATGAAGGAAAAACTAAACTAAAACTTGTATCATAAAGGGCATACAGCTTCAAAACATAGCACAAAGACGAAGTGAGGAAAATAAAAAGCTTTTAGAGAAACAAACAGGAAGTGTGAGAGAGACAGGAAGTGTGAGCAGTTCACAGCTAAAAGCCAGCCGCGATCACAGGTGCTGCATGGGGCTGGGGCTACGCTAGCTTGGTGAGAAGGAGAGCAGAGCTATCTGCTGAGCCCATTTAGTCCTTGGCCCAGCAACGCGACCTCTAGGAATGTGGCCCTAAAACACTAGCAAAGCCAGAGGCCGTAGACACGCAGCTGCTCACTATGGTACCAATGTAACGGCCACGATGGTCAATAACCCAATAAGGAAGGAACCGATGGGCCAACTCGCATGCAGTGCAGCCCCTCTGTGTCTACAAACACTCCTATCACTGAATGATTAGGGGACAGTTTAAAAAGCTGAGCTCAAAATGGGTTGTCAAATCTGAGAACATTTACCACCTAAGAAAAAGGTCACAGAAATATAGTTGTTTCTATTAAAGGCATATACAAGAACTATATATAACAAAAACCAGAAGGGAAAGGCAAACCCAATCCAAAAACCACCTACGTGGGACACCAGGAACCAACAAACAAAAGGGAAAACAACTGAGTTTAAATAGAACTTGAATTGGTAAACACCATAATGAGGGATTAGGTGATTTAAGCAGGATATATCCTATAGAAAAACCTGCAAAAAAACCTCTAACAATTTTCAGTAATTGTTAGTAAAAAAAAATTTTTTTTTTGGTTTTTCGAGACAGAGTTTCTCTGTGTAGCTTTGCGCCTTTCCTGGAACTTGCTTGGTAGACCAGGCTGGCCTCGAACTCAGAGAGATCCACCTGGCTCTGCCTCCCAAGTGCTGGGATTAAAAGCGTGCGCCACCACCGCCCGGCAAAAATATTCATTTTTTATTCCTATTCCTCTAAATCTGGTATTTGGCTAAAGCAACATACACTATGCCAATGTTAGGAACCACCAAAATTCATAATATAGAAGAGCAATATAAAGATCAAGCAAGCATTTTTGTTTGATTGGTTTTTAGAAGGCAAAAACTCACACTATGCTCAGGCTGGCCTCTAATTTAGTAATCCTACTGCCTCAGCTTCCCAAGTATTGTGAGTTATAGGCGTGAGCACCATGTGTAGAATCAAAGTACATTTTTGTTTGTTTTAATAATGAGTCAAACCTTGCACATTCTAGGCAAGCACTCCACCACTGAGATATCTCCCCAATACTTTAAAAAAAAAAGCTTTCCAAAAATGTAGTCACAGACTTGAATTAAGAAAATTCATGTGTTTTGTGTTTTCTCTTTTCAACAAATGAAGCAGGTCAATAGTTTAGGTAGTAAATGCTTGCCATGCATGAGTTCAATTCCCAGCTAAAAAGATGGGCGTGGTGGCACCACTTACAATTCTAGTGCTGGGGAGACCAAGACAGGAAGATCTCAGAGGCCACTGGCCAGCCAGTCTAGCCAAATCAGCAAGCTTTCAGGTTCCAGTGAGACCCTGTCTCAAAAAACAGAGCAGACAGCTCCTGAGGACTAATACCCAAGATTGCTCTCTGGCCTTCACATAGCCATGCACACGTGTGCGTGCTTACCTACACATATATGTATACATGCATGAATACACACACACACACACACACACACACACACACACGTGTACCTATAAACACCTGCATGATCATATATACAAACTAGATGTTCTTCAAAATGTCACATTCTGCAAAACTGCACACTAAAAAACGACAGGGCTAATGAAGAAAAGCATTAGGAAGTAAGCATTAAAACACTGCAGATTTGTAGTACAGCCTTAGGGCAGTAATTAATTCACACCTAAGGAAATAATCTAGACAGGCAGGCAATCAGTATGGCTAAGTGCTCCTCTGCTTGGGGCTACTGAAAACACACAGGTGCAACAGTGGGCATGGCATCTTGCTGGTGCAAAACCAGTGCAGACCAGAAGGGAGCTACAACTGCATTGGGCACCTGGTGAGGTAAAGGTCCCAGCAAGTCCAGCGGCACAAACCTCAAACCTGACAGACATAAGCTGCAGATCTTTGCTACCTTTTAGAATTTTATTTCATGTTTTTGAGAGGTCTTGTGCAGGTTGACATCAAAATCTTGACACCTCTGCATCAGCCTCACAAGTGCTAGAATAATAATGAGAATGTACTACCACACTCAGCTTCAACAAAAGTTCTTCATAGAGGTCAGGGGTGGTGTTTACACCTTTAATCCAGCGCTGGACAGAGGCAGGTGGATCTCTATAAATACGGAGGTCAGTCTAGTCTACTAGCCAGGCTGCATAAGTGAGACCTGTCCTTAAAAAAAAAAATTCTTCATGAAAGACTGCAGCTTACAACTTGACTATTTTGTAACCCTTGGTAAATTAATAAATTAGGTGATTTTAAAAAATCGTTCTCAACCAAAACCCACTACATGAAAAGCTAATGAGAACTTGTAACGATTGAGCAGACCAATCTGACAAGCCTAATTAACATAAAAAGAACCCATTAACCAACGGCCCTCAACCTGTGGACTGCAACCCCTTTGGGGGTCGCATATCCGATATCCTGCATATCAGACATCTACATTATGATTCACAGCAGTAGAAAAATTATAATTATGAAGCAGCAATGAAAATAATTTTATGGCTAGGGTCATCACAACATGAAGAATTATATTAAAGGGTTGTAGCGTTAGGAAGGTTGAGAACCACTGCCCCAAACACTTGAGAATTTAAAAAGCATATGCCTGCCCTGAGGAGGCCATGGAGTCAGCAAGAAATCAGCAGACCTGAGACCTGCTCTGTGGTTGAGATGAGGCAACAGTACCTATGCTGGTGGACAAGGTACCGGTGGGACTAAACAGAAGAGGCTATCCACGCCTATACAGACTCCCAGCCCAGCCTCTGTACTGCACCAGCAGCTAAGCCTTCAGGCCTATCCCTCACCCTAAGTGACCTATCAAAATGAGTGCTCAAATTAAAAATAAAGTCAGTTCATTTTTCTTTTCTCCTTTTTTTAACACTTGAGTTTGTGACTTGAAATTTGAACAGGATGAAAATTAAATACCAGTGTCCTCGATAGGTATTCAAGAGGAAAAAGAGGTTCAAGGACTGCCACTCTCTAATGTCTCATTTCCTAGGTAACCATGACAGTCTCTTATCACAGCCAAGATATCACCTAAACTTTCCTGAGTGTCAGATTTAGTTTAGAATCTCAAAATAAGGCTGGGCGTGGTAGTGAACGCCTTTAATCCCAGCACTCAGGAGGCAGAAGCAGGTGGATCTCTGTAAGTTTGAGGCCAACCTGGTCTACAGATCTAGTTCCAGGACAGCCAGAGCTATACAGAGAAATCCTATCTCAAAAAACAAAAACAAAAACAAAAAAACCTCACTCTCTTCAAGAGGTACTTTAAAATTCCCACACCACTCAACCTTGTTTCTTTCTCCTGCTAGTTCTAATTCTGTCTGTATCTCACACACACAAAGGCTCATTATGAGAGAACTCACAGAATGTCCGTTCTGTATAAGGCTGCCAGACACCAGGTAGGTAACATGCAACTGAGCACCTGAGTTTTCCTTCCTCTTCCTTTCGACATATTCATAGAGCATCCTGTTCCAAACAAGACAGAAATGATTCGTTAGCATGTATCTTCGCCTCATGAACTCTTAATTCATGACTTCAAAGTCATAGATATGAAATCTGACAGCTCACTAATCAGCACAATTTTTTACTTACTGCACAGGGAGATTTCTGAAAAACCAAGACGAACTTAGATGGAACGTGGAACTGGGGCCAACTTGTTTGAATTGGCTCAGCGACCCGGGAAGTAACTGAGATCAATCTAGAAATGCGGCAAGAGGGGCAGAACCCACAGCCAAACAGTGGCAGTGATTAAGTAGCAGATACAACCGTGAGTCATTATCTAGCTATGGGATCCAGAATAAAGTTGTGTAGGCTTCATATCTTGAGGCATAAAAGAGAAGTGCCACTAATACATGAGTAATTCTTATAATCCGAATTCATACAATGTCTACAAGCCTCTACTCTCAAAGAAGCGGCAAGTCTGTATATGCTTTTGGGGGACAGAGAAGATTTGGGGTTTTCAGTAATTCTATCACAGTGAACATTTCAAGCTATCATATACATGATGACAAATATAACATCCACATCTGACACTACTGAATTACTTAGACTCAGATGTTTCCTGACGAGAATCTAGCAGGTGCTTACACCAGGCAGCATCCAAAATGTTCATTTAGGTGAGTGACAGAGCCACACACTAAATGCAGAAAGGTTGCTTACAGTAAAATCTTTACTCTTTTATCCCAACCACCCAAAATACTAAAAGTTGACTCCCCTCAATAATCTAGAACCTAACAATAAAAAAAAAATGCACATCATTTGTCTTTATCATTTGTCTTTATTTTAATAAATATTTAGCAAGCTTCTACAACATGTCACACTTCAGAGGAGAACAGCCAGAAAGTCAGAGAGCTAGGTCTAATGGCACATGCTTTTAATCCTAGAGAGAAAGGCAGCTGGAGCTCTGTGAGTTCAAGACCAGCCTGGTCTACATAGCAAACTCCAGGTCACCCAGAGCTACATAGTAAGACATTATCTCAAAACAGCCAAAGAAAACCTCACCCTGACTGTTGATCACTCTCTTCTCCAGATGCCCCTCAGCTTCCACAATGCCCTGCCCAGAGTCTCCTGCTGCAACTGCCCCAGCTGCTTTCTGCAGCTTCTCTGCCTTCCTTTCCTTACTGTAGGAAACTGCCTTAGCCATCTTCTTACTGGTTTAGTGGGAGCAGTCACCCCAGTTAGCCTGTCTAAGAGCTTTCCTGACATGGAATATGGTTGGTCATCTCATGGCACTTTCCATGGTCTATTTTATTCAACTCCACGGCTTCATTTTTCCCTGATGACGTCATCATTTGTTCAAACCACCTTAGGCAGAAATCTGGGAGTCATTACCCTTTGCTTCTCCTATGCAGAGAGCTGCCATGTCTCTTGACTGGACTATCTCACTTCCAAGTGTCCACTGCTCTCTTCTCACCATCATTGTCTGTGAGGCTGTCATAGTGAAGTTTCAAAATGCAAGTCAATAACAGAAGCCAGTAGATTCAAATTAAAAAAAAAAAATCAAAACTTTACTGAGTGGCCACTTATGTTCTAAGCAGTGAACAAAGGCATCCCAGCTCCTACCCATTAAGACCAGCCATCTCTTTCATAGAGTGTAAGCTTGCAATGGGTAGGAAATTGAATCAGAGATCTGCTTGCCTGCCTTTTCATCCTGAGGCAAGTTGAGTCTGAGACCAGCCTGGCTTACACAGAGAATTCATCACTGAATTCTTCACCAAGACAAAAGCTCAGGACTACCTCCTACTCCATGCCTTCTCCACAGCCAGCCCAGCAGAGCACCTCTGCCTTCTGAGTGCTAACAGAGATTATGCCATGACAAGTATTATGACACCTCTAACTACTTTGTTTATATGGCTGCCTTTCCCTAGACCATCAGTTCCAGTACTGGCTAGTAGAAGACCGAATAGGCAAGTACCATGTCCAAGGTGCTCTTGAGCACGTCAGCCAAACACAGTCTTTCTCCACAGCTCTTGATCTTATATTCTGCACAGGTTTCCCAGTTTTCCTATTAGTTTCTTTTCTCACTTGTTTTTGTTTTGTGTTTTCTATTTAATCTATTTCCTTTTCTACTGAGAAGATCAAAATAAGCCCTTAAAAAAGGAACTTACACATACTTTAATACATTTACCTCATTTAATAAAGCCAAGCACTCTATTTCTGACAACAAAATATGTGAAATAATTTTGTTTTATAATTTATTTGTATTTTTATGTACATTGTGTTTTGCCTGCATGTATGTATGTGTGAGGGTGTTGGATCCCCTGGAACTAGAGTTACAGACAGTTGTGAGCTGCCTGGTGGGTGTATCCTGTGCTCCCAACTGCCAGCCAAGCAATCTCTCCAGCCCCCATGAAATAATCTTAAAAATGAGTGACAAAACATGACTTCCTAGAGAATATATTCCCTACACAGGATGAATTACAGCCTCCCCTTTGAGATCATCAATTTTTCTCTTATCAGTTCTAATCACAATTTCCCCAGGACTAAGTCAACTTTAGTCTTCCATAATATTTTCACAATCTGAAATTATCTTGTTTAATTCAATGAGAGAGGATCTTGTCTGTCAGAGACATAGACTAAAATAATACTTAAAAAAAAAAAAAAAAAAAAAAAAAGCTGGGTGGTGGTGGCACAGGCCTTTAATCCCAGCATTTGGGAGGCAGAAGCAGACGGATCTCAGTGAGTTCAAGGCCAGCTTGGTCTACTGAGTAAGTTCTAGGACAGCCAGGACTGTTACACAGAGAAACCCTATGTCCAAAATAATTAATTAATAACAATACTTTAAAAAGTAAGAACTGAAAGTAACTCCCTGGAACTAGAGTTACAGATGTTTGTGAGCTGCCATGTGGGTGCTGGGAACTGAACCTGGGTTCTCTGGAAGAGTAGCCAGTGCTTTAACTGATGAACCATCTCTCTAACCCGCTCTGGTTATTTTGTAAATGGTTCAAAGTTTTTGATCATGTATCTGTTGGATTGCTTCCATTTGACTAGGTGGGATGATTTCTGAATTGGCATTCAGTGTCTTTCCTGCTTTAATAAGGTAAACAAACAAGAATTGATACTGGAGACAGCTGTGCGACCGTGAAACACTAAAAACATGACGGTGTATACTTTCAGCAGGTAAAGTGTGCAGTGGGTGACAGTTCCCATCTATTCTATACAAGAATTTACAGAACGGAAACCTGAAGGAGAAGGCAAAAACTGGACAGGAACATTCCAGGCAGAGGAACTAGTACAAGGGACCTAGGCTGAGAACGAGTTTAGCATAACCCGCTGAAAAGCAAGTGTACCAGACTACAGTAAGGAGGTATGGAGCACATGAGGTGAAGATGGTTGGACACAGGCAGGAGCCCCACGGTAGGCCAGAACAACACATCTTTACTTTAAAGTCTATTGGGTGAATATAGTAGCAGTTGCTTCATTTCATATCCAAACACACAGCACTGAAGATAAAGCACAACCAGTTGTGCTCAATGCCTTGAATCCTAGCACCAGAAGATGGAGGCAGATCTCTCAGTTCAAGGTCACCCTGGCCAACCTAGCCTACACACACACACACACACACACACACACACACACACACACACACACACACTTCCAGGCCAAGCAGGGCTACACAGTGTGGCCCTGTTTATACACAGACAATGAGTAAAGGTCTTATATGTGTCCATTCCCAAAGTTATTACAGCTCTTAGGTTTAGGTCAAAGCTGATCTTGGGCAATCTTGGTAAAAACAGGTCTAAAGTTACCTCTGGACTAACAGTTTCAGGTCTTGAAAGCTTAAATATCGCAGGTAAAATTAGTCTCCTACATCCATCTAATGTTAACTCAAAGCCCAATTGGCCTGTTCTAGAGAACAGGGGCTTTCAAAGACATGCACCTACCACTAAAGGAACAAATAAAAATCAGACCACCCAGGAGCAGGACAAACTAGACCAGGCATTTAACTCATCTATGATTTCTCAAATGATTAACCAAGTCTTCCTCTTGGGATTTAGAAACACTCTGTACCTTTGCAGACCAAACGTTCCAACACTGATCAAAGTTGTCTTTTCTCTTTTGGCCTCAAGTCAGATCTGCTTTAACAACAACGACAACAACAAAAAGATGTGGCCGAATGAAGAGCAGTGCTCTGGCCATCCTAAGCACTCGCTTTCACTGAAATACTCTCATGTCTCTAAATTATACTGTGTGTGTGTGTGTGTGTGTGTGTGTGTGTGTGTGTGTGTGTGTAGATCACGGGTAGAGATAAAAAAAAAATCACCTGTGACAGTCTGTTTTCTTTCCACTAAGTTCCTACAATTGAACTCAGGTCATCAGGTTCAAGAGCAAACACCTTTGCCCACTTGAGCCAACTCATTGGCTCTAGTTCTCACACTCCAGTCTATCAGACAGCTAATGTCAAACACATGCTGTCCTCTGTCACAGCTTCAGGGAACCTGAGCTGAGGAACTGCCTCCATTGGATGGGCCTGTGGGCATGTCTGCGGGGCATTTTCTTAATTGTTAATTGATGGAGGAGGGCCCAGCCCACCGTGGGCAGATGGCCCTGAGTCGTATAAGGCAGCTGAACCAGCCAAAGAGAGCAAGCCAATAAACGGTGCTCCTTCTTGTTTGTTTCGGTGCCTGCCTTGTAAGACAAACCCTTTCCTCCCGACGCTGCTTTCAGTCAGTGCTTATCACAGCAACAGAAACCATTCTGAAAATATGGGCCAAAGTAACAAACCCATGTGAAAACTGAAGATCTAAGACAACAAACACATAAATCTGAGCTATAAACAGGACTGGTTAACCCATTTAATAAAGCTGAAATAACCAAGAGTATTAGTTACTTTTCTGTTGCCATGACAACAGACCGTGACAAAAAAACAACTGATGGAATACAGTTCATTTGGACATACAGTTCCAGAGGGACAAGAGTCCATCATGGAAGGAGGTGTGACAGGCAAGGGAGGTTGGGCAGGAAGCAAGAGCTCCTACCTTCAAATGTGAGCATAAGCACAGAACAGAACGTGAACACAAAGTGGGGCAAGACTATAAACACTCAAAGCTGCCTCCGCTGCCTCCGCTGCCTCCAGTGATGTACTTACTCCAGCAAGGCTGTACCTAAACCTCCCCAAACAGTGCCACCAACTGGGGGCTCAAAGTTCAAATGTGTGAGCCAATGGGGCCCATTCTCATTCACACCACTACACAAAGTGATGTTAACCACAGGCCAAGGCTGGGGAAAAAAATCCAGCAAAATTATCACATTTAGCCAGGCAGTGGGGTGGAGTGGGGGGGGTGCACGCCTTTAATCCCAGCACTTTGGAGGCAGAGGCAGGTGGATCTCTGTGAGTTCGAGGCCAGCCTGGTCTACAGAGCGAGTTCCAGGAAAGGCTCCAAAGCTACACAGAGAAACCCTGTCTCGAAAACACAACTACAACAAAAATTATCACATCTGTAAACAAGTCCACTAAAAGAGAGAAGAACAGGGCTGGGGAAACGGTGAGGGGAGTCAGGGACTTGCCATGCAAGCATGAGGACCCCAGTTCAGACCCCCAAACCCAAGCAAAGTGGGATAAAGTAGCATATTTCTGTAATTCCAGCTCTGTGGTGAGAGGGAGGCAGACAGACGCCTCAGAAGCTGGCAGGCTAACCAGCCTGGTATACACAGCAGAGAATCACAAGAGCTCCCATCTCAAACAAGTTGAAAAGGTAAGAACGGAGCTCAAGATCATCCTGACCTTCCCATGTGCTCTGTGGCCTATGTGCACACACACACACACACACACACACACACACACACACACTTCAAAAGAAAGACAAAAGTAGTGAAAATAATATTCTTTCCTATTAACCCGGGGGAAGTCAGCTCTAACCTGAGTTCTATGAGCATTAAAAACAAAGTTTAAGAAATATCCACATCATTACAGTTAGCAGTAAACTGGACTTACTGTTTTGCCTGGTTAACGTGAACTCCTAGTGTATAACTGAGCCACTTGTAAGTTACCTGAAAGACAAACACGATGTTTAAGGTTCTATTAGACGGTTCCAGCGTACAGGTAAATGCCAAGAGCCTGCTTCTGAACACTCTTACTCTTGGATGACTATGTCCTGTCAACTACAGCAGATGTCCGTCAGCAGAGCCATCAACTGTAACAAGTAAGCCAAGATACTTACCTTACAAATACTAAGGTGGTTCACAGACTGACCAATGCAAACGAATCTACGAAGGTGGGTCAGAGAGAGGGGTCAGTGGGTAAGCGGACTGCTACCATACCCTTAAGAACCTGAGTTTCAGCCCCTGAATTCATACAGTGGAATGGGAGAACTGGTCCTTGATATCCATATGTGTGCCATACATAGCAAGCATGCTCTCACATACTAACACACACACACACACACACACACACACACACACACACACACTGTAACAAATGTTTTAAGAATCTACAAAGTCAAACCAAATATAAGCAAGGGCTCATTTCACTCATACTCTTTGCTTTACTTAGGTTCTCTGTCTTTGAGAAGCCGCCACCTACAACTATCCTAAAATGTATCTAAAAGCTAGATTATTTGGTTTTGTTTTTTGTTTGTCTTGTTTTGTTTTTCGAGACAGGGTTTCTCTGTGTAGCTTTGTGCCTTTCCTGGATCTCGCTTGGTAGCCCAGGCTGGCCTTGAACTCACAAAGATCCGCCTGGCTCTGCCTCCCGAGTGCTGGGATTAAAGGCGTGCAAGAGCTAGATTATTTGAAAGTGTATAACCCAGGAACTTCTCAGCAAACTTGCAGCTATACAGACGTTAAGGGGAACAGGCGGTGTGGGGACCAGAAAATGAGTTGAATGGTTAAATGTGGTATGACAGGTTATTTTGGGAAATAGAGGCATCAAGCCTCCACCCTCCCTTGACCTAGTCATGTCTGTTCTGTTTCTTCCCATTCTAAACGTTGCATTCCCAATAAGGAGACTGATAGCGCCTGGGTAGAGGCAGGGTGGCGTGAGAGGAAGAGCCAGACCTAAGACTCAAGAATTCTCTCTCGCTTACCAGTGGCCCACAAACAAGCTATTTGGCCCTTGGCTTCAAATTCCACTTCCAGGGATAACTCCAGCAGCCTGCCTGGGGGAGTGGGAGGCGGAAGTCCCTGTAACCCAAACTGTGCCCGTGGGCTCACAATGGCAAAGTTCCTTCCCATCCAGGTCTGTCTTGATCTTTACACCAGCCCAGAGAGGCGGGTCAGGCTGCTTTCAATATTTAAATTTCCAGGAAGAGGAAACCGTCTCCGGAGGATAAACCACCCGTCAGCAGCCCAGCTCAGACGTCGTGTCTCCTCCACGGCACACTCGGGGCTTGAGGGGCCCACCACCCGACCGGGCATGGGGGAGGCGGCCTCCGGAACCCTGCCTGCCTCCCTGGCCCCGTGCGCCAGCGCCCCACACGCGCAAGGCGCGCGGGCTGCGGAGCACGCGGGAGGCTCTCCCGCACAGGTGCGTCGCGGGGACCGGTGCCCCCCTCGGCCGGTCCCCGCGAAGCCGCAAGCGCCCGGCTCGAGACCCCCCACCCCGAGCCCTGGCAGGCCCAGGAGCCCCCACGTTCGCCCGGCACGCGCGTGCCCCCGCCCCAGTCCCAGCTCCTCACTATCTTGTTCTGGTCCGTGACGAACTCGTCTATGTTTTCCAGGTAGAGCTGCTCCGCCATGGTAGTGCAGCCCCGAGCCCTTTGCTCAACTCCCGCCGGCGGGAAACGGATTCGCTCACTCCCGGGTCGCGGGTCGTCTCCCACGGCAACCGCGGCGACGCGCTACGGCGGCGGATGAGGGCCAAACCACTGAGCGTCCAGCCGGGGCTGACGTAAAGGGAAATTTGATCTAGACCGGAAGTGAGGAGTGGAAGCTTGGTTGTCTGAGTGCACCTGGGAGCTTTCCGATCTCTCTGTCACTGGTCGGCTGACTCAGGACCATATAGTTCACTGCTCTCAGCAAGTTTTTCCACTTGGAAAGTGAGAAAAATTCCTCTTGCCGTTTAGCGCTGGAACTCAATGGTAGCTCACTTTCCTAGCCTGGGTTTCATTCCCAATGCCTAGGGTGGTGGTGTGAAGTAAACTCTTGAAAAGAAGCCTGGTCTGCAGAGGAGGCTTGGCTGATCAGCATTTCAGTACTGTGGAGAGATTGGAATGTTGCAAGTCCAGAGGCTAATGGCCTGTCTTTGGCTAGTTCTAGCTCTGGAACAGCCCTTCCTTACCCATTTCAGTATCGAAGTTATCACCTTGTGACTTAATGGATAGGAACTTTTGGAATCTATTAATTTAGCAGACTGCTAGCTTCCACTAACCCAAAGCTAAGAATGCCATCATATAGCATCTAGATCCTATAGGGAAGCTTCCCCCATATTGATATACCCGCCTCTCCGGACGTGTGAATTTCATTGCTCTGTAGAACTATAAAACTTCAAGCTTGGGATAACCAGGCTGTGACCACTCAAAATCGCTCCAGAATAAAGTGTCTCTCTTCCTTTTAAGATGAGAGCTATGAAAACAACAACAAAAAAAAGAAAGAAAGAAGGAAGGGAGGGAGGGAGGGAGGGAGGGAAAGAAGGAAAGGAAGGAAGGGAGGGAGGAAGGAAGGAAGGAAGGAAGGAAGGAAGAAAGAAAAAGAAAAACAATCAAGTCCCAGGAGTTAGCTCAAGTTCTTTCTAATATTGGGAAATGTGTTTATGATTGGGAGATGTGTTTATGGGTTTCAGTGTGCATCATAGCTAAAATAAAGCTTTAAACAATTAACTGTGTGTAACTAGGAAACAAAGAATTGGATGGTTAGTTAAGATAATTGGACTGAGCTCTAAAACATGGAAAGGGAAGCTAGTAACCTGTTTTGTGGCAATTACAAAAACTACGCCTATGGAAACGGTTATGGCTGAAAGGCTCCCGATCTACGAGAAGTCTTGTTTTTCACCTGTAATATGTAAAATGTTTAATCATGTAAGGGATATGAAAAATAAAAAAAGATGAGAGCTGTGGTCTTTTTCATCGATAATGGGGTAAAATGGGGTGCCTCATCCTTGCCATTGGATACCTCTATTCAACAACAAAAGATTAAGCAGGTTTTCTAAGTGCTGCTCCAGCACTGGGGCATAGCAGTGGGCAATAGGCGGGTGAAGGACTGCCTGTTAAATCCTTCCAAAATAAGAGAGTGGTGAAGGTTTCCAGAGGAGGATGAGGAAGAAGACTGTCTCAGCTCGCTGTAGCTACTGACATGCTGGGAGAAGAGGCCAAAGGGAGCCAGGTCCTGCTGGGCCTGCTAAGCTGTGTAATGGGGCACACAAACCCTATTCCTAGGAAAACTGGGAAAAACATCATTAGATTGGAGAAATTCTACTTAAGTTTTTGTCAACAGTACACATCACACACACAAAATCCTTAATAATCGTAGTTCAATTTGTAGCATAGAGGATAAGAAACAGACTGTGGAGGTAACCTGACTGGGTTTGAATCCTGGTTCTGCTAATAGTGTGCCCTTAGCTAAGTTATTTTAAGTACTAGGAATCTGTTTTTCATCTGTAAGATAGGAATCATAACTTCAAAGATTAGCTGCAATATGAATTCATAGAAGACATAATTTGCAAAAGCCTACAAAGGGCACGTACTGTTCTTGGTGCTGAGGTGGTGAGGCAGAGCTGTGGTCAAGAGTACACATTGCTATGCCCAGATCTCAGGTACTCCCAAATGACCACCACGGAGACGAAATCCTGTAGGTAAAAGCAAAGAGCCTTTATCTTCAAGCTCCGGGGCTTGGTCTCTCGGTCCTTCCAATGCAGCGGTGAGAGCAGAGAGCTCTGAGCTCAAGTGGGGTGGGGCTTTTTTTTTTTTTTTAATCATAACAGAGGTTGGGGTGAGGGGATTTCCAAGGTTCAGGACCCTGGTTGGCTGACATTTGTCTAGGGGTACAGGGAATGTTTGGAACGTCAGGTATTTCCTCTTAGATGCAGGCCCCACTAGATGGAGTCAGCTTATGGCTTTTCCTGGGTCCAGGTGTTGCCTGCCAGAAGCTGTGTCTGGGCTTCTATGCCTGTCATGGCAGCTGTGTGGTCAAGCTGTTTGAGGGCCCTCCAACATGAAGCTTACATTCTCCAAAGAGATGTAAATGGGGAGGAGGAGGGACTTAAAAAGTGGTGTCAGGCACAGTGGTGCCTTTAATCCCAGCAAAGGCAAGCTGATCTCTGTGATCTGGAGACCAGCCTGGTCTACCTAGCGAGCTCCAACCTAAGCAGAGCTACTTAGTAAGACCTTTCTCAAAACACAAACAAAGAAACAAAATATGGTAGGAATAGTGAAAACTGATTTAGGTTTCCTTTTAGAAGCGGGGGGGGGGGGGGCTGCTAATTAGAGGAGGGGAATGTACAGAGGACAGGAAACATGGAAAGTGACTGGGGACCTAAGCTTTAGGTCAGCCAGGAGTTTCTTGGAAGATGTGAGAAGATTGGGAGAAGAGCAGATGAGAAATTGAATCATTCTCTTTGGCGGGAGTGTTTGAGATAATGGAGTCTTCAAACTGTGCCCACCACAGTCACACAGAGTCGGCAACTCTGCTATCACATAACAAATATACTGAGCAAGTGCTTTTTAAATGGTATTGTATTTAGCCTCGTAGAAACCCAGCAATTGGACTGCATGGGTTTCACAGAGAACCGTAGCTAGCAGATGCCAGTAAATAAACCTAGGACCATGTCAAGGTGATTAGAGTTTTGTTTACAAAGCCACTGAAAGGTTTTAGGGTCAAAAATAAACCAGAGAAGAGAATCCCTTGGGATTTTCCCTCCCACAAAAGAAAGATGAAGAAAGTCTTTTAGTTTGTGTATATTCCTCAGATAATAATTATTTATTTAGTATCTATGTGTGGTGGATGTCCCGAGTAGTGATCCCAATCCTCAAGTAGCCTTGTTAGATTTTAGCATCCCTTCACATATACACATACAAAAGATGAGGTCCTGTTCGCAATCCGCTTTATGTTGTTAATGGAAAGAGTGGCTACAAAACAAGCTGTGTGGACTTTGAGACAGGATTTGCTTAAACACAAACAATTTAAATATGCTCTTGGGGCGGTGACATGGCTCAGCAGGTACAGTGCTCAAGGTGCAAGCCTGATGACCCGAGTTCCGTCCCCGGAAGCCATGTAGACATGGAATGAGAGAACTGACTTCTCAGAGTCGCCCTCCGATCTCCACACACTGTGGTACATGCCGGACTCCACACATGCACACAATAATTAATAGATACCGATTTAAAATTACTGTCTTCATAATGGCATAACAGTGGCATGTGACAGACTCTCAATAACTGTATTTTGATTTAGGTTTAGTTCCAATGAAGGCAAAGAGGAAAGTGCAGTTGAGAAATGGGGGCTGAGGTACGTTCACTATGACTTACCGTTCACTGACTGGGCAGGTGCCACGAGAGACTTTGTACTTTAGTCTTCTCCTGAAATCTCTTCAGCCGTCTGGGATGTAAATGTTACCTGTGTACCAGGATGCTTGTTGTACAGATGTCATATAACTGAAACCTTTGTCTTAATTTCATAGAAATTGTTCACAGTTAAGTAGTTTACTCCAGACCATATAAGTAGTAAGTGACAGATGTGTTTCTATCCCAGGGATGCCTCACGCCACCTTCCCACACTGTACTTGCTTTAGTGATAGCATTGAACTGCCTTTTGATCAAATTCTTGGTTTTTATTCTTATTTTTTTCTTATAACTGTTTGACTTTTTACAGACCTATATAATTTTTATGAACAGAGAAAACGGGGAGGGGAGGAGAGGGGAGGGGAGGCACTTAACAATGTAAAATCAAGTCATTGTCTTCTTCCAGACATCTGAAGTGTTTTTCCGTATTTGAGACATAAAATGCAAATCTTCAAAAAAGAATGGAGCTACCTTTCCTGCTACACCTTCTACACCTTTAAAACAAACAGAACTCTTACTCCCTCTGTCTTAAGGATAAAGCTTATCAGCGTGTCATGCTGGGAATAGACAACAGTTCTCTAGAAACCAGGACCAGCAGGTGGCCTAGGAGCCAAGGATGCCAGACAAAGCTTAGGATGTGGGTATCAGGAGACACCAGCACTGGGAGCCAGAGGATCAAGACTAGCCTAAGGTTGACATCACTATAGAAGGCTGACTGACCATCCTTCCCCTTCCTTTTCATCTTCTGAATGATTGGCAGCAGGGAGTGGTCAGGGCCCAGAGTGGGAATACAGACAGCGCAGCAGGGTGAGAGCACTCTACCTACGTGCAGTCAGGATCCCAAGACCCAGTTATGGGGAAGGGGGCAGGCCCTTGATAGGAAGGAGAAACTAGGAGGCATGGACTCAGGAACCCCACCCTGAGCTCCAGGACTGACACAGGTCTGGAGATAGCAGGGTGACAAGCCAAAATTAGTAAGTTCAAGATTAATATCTATGATTCAAGGGCTACACAATTTACCCAAGGAGCATTCCAGAGGGCCAAGGACATAGGCCTCATTGACACAAAAGTGTCAGGTAGATATTAATGCATTAAACACCTGTTGCTTGTATACCAGGTTTTGTATAACTAATAGGGACACAATGTGGTCTTTATCTTAGAGAAATTACAGTTGGGGGTAACAACTGGATGTAATGTCAGAGCATCACATGGTGCCATGGGAACCCAAAGAAGTGACTATACAGGCTTAAACAGGAAAGTGGTGCACACCTTTCATCCCAGCACTCAGGAGGCAGAGGTAAGCAGATCTCTGTGAGTTTGAGGCCAGCCTTGTCACAGAACTAGTTCCGGGACAGCTAGGGCTGTTGCACAGAGAAATTCTGTCCAAAAAAAAAAAAAAAACAAAAATAAAACAAAACAAAACAAAAAACAAAAGAAAGATAGAAAGGAAGGAAGGAAAGAAGGAAGGAAGGAAGGAGGAGACAACTTTGAACTTGGGTATCTGGGGCTAGACACCATGTCTTTCACTTAAGACAAAATATGTAAGAAATAGCCAGGTAGTGGTGATGCACGCCTTTAATCCCAGCACTCGGGAGGCAGAGGCAGAGGCAGGCGGATCTCTGTGAGTTCGAGGCCAGCCTGGGCTACCAAGTGAGTTCCAGGAAAGGCACAAAGCTACACAGAGAAACCCTGTCTCCCCCCCCCCAAAAAAAAGTAAGAAATAAGGGCTGGGAGAGTTGGCTCAGGGGTTAAGAGCACTGGCTGCTCTTCCAAAGGTCCTGAGTTCAATTCCCAGCAACCACATGGTGGTGCAAAACTATCTGTAATGAGATCTGGCTCCCTCTTCTGGTCTGCAGGCATACATGGAGGCAGAACACTGTATGCATAGTAAATAAATATTTTTTAAACTGTAAGAAATAAATTCATAATGTTGTCTTTATTATGCCTCTTAACAACACATAACAAGCCCACATTTCTTCTTAAAAAAAAAAAAAAAAAGATTCTTTCAGGGTTTCAGGGCCTAAAGAGAAGTACCAGCAGTTAAGAGCACTGACTGCTCTTCCAGAGGACCTGGGTTGGATTTGCAGCATCCACATGCTGGATCATAATGTCTATAATTGCAGGTCCAGGTAACCTTACGCCCTCTTCTGGCTTCTGTGGGAACTGCATACAAGTGGTGCACAGACACATACAGGCAAAGCACCCGCACACATAAAATTAAAAAGTAACATCTTGTATAAGGACTGTTATGACATGTAAAGCCACCAAGGCCAGGACACATCAACTTCTGAACAGGAGCCCAAGAGACAGTGAAGTAAGCTCCAGGTACTTGTTCTAATACACCACATCAATGTATCAGTGTATAAATCTCTCTGTTAATAAAAGTAAGTGTGGGAACCAAGAGGACACATGGGCGCTGGTTCTTTCACACCTGCACCACCCATCCTGCCTCTAATTTCACTCACACACTCTGCTTCTTCCTTAGTTCAGTCTCCATAAGTCCATCTGTCAGTTTTTAAAAATATCTTATTATATCCCTTTTTGTTATTATTTGTTTGTTTTGAGACAGTGTCTCAATATATAGTCTTGGCTAGAATGGAACTCCCAGTGTAGACCAGGCTGCCCTTGAACTCACAGAGCTCTATCTGCCTCTGTCTCCCTCAAGGGCAGGGATTAAAGGTGTGCACCACAAAACCCAATCCTTATCTTATTTTTAATTGTTTGTGTATACCTGTGCATGCACATGTGTGCAGGTATCTACAGAGGCCAGAAGAGGGCACTGAATCCCCTGAAAATGGAGTTACAGACAATGAGTTCTCAGAACTGACTCAGTCCTCTGAGCCATCTCTCCAGCCCCTCACATGTCTTTTTTTTTTTTTTTTTTCTGAGACAGGGTTTCTCTGTGTAGCTTTGGAGCCTGTCCTGGAACTCGCTTTGTAGACCAGGCTGGCCTGGAACTCACAGAGATCCACCTGCCTCTGCCTCCCAAGTGCTTAGTAACCTAACAGTTACACAGGGTAACAGCAATGAGAAAGGTTAAATCACCAGTGGAGCTGAAGACTGAACCTCAGGGACACTTCAGCTAAGGGATGATAGTGAAGAGGTCTAAGAAGGGACCTGGGAGGGAGGAGGAGCCCCCGGAGGAGGCTCACATGGAGACAAGAGAAATGAGTTTGAAAGTGTCACTGAAGTACCAGTGCCCTCCTCATATCACCAGGAGGGTCTGAAAGAAAGGCACTGAGTTTGAGATTAGAAGGCCTCTGGGAGTTCCAGCCAGGAACAGGGTCTCCACAGCTAGGGTCCTATGAGGTGAGAAGGTAAGACGAGGTGGGAAGACAGGGTGGAGACAGCTCTGTCCAGCTAGAAAGCTGGAAATGAGAAGCTAACATTTGCTCCTCCCCCAGAGGAGACGCAGTGGGTGTCTATTAGAAACAGTCAGGGTGAGCATTCTGGGGCACCTCCATGTGAGGTTGGGGTGCCCAACTATTTGACATCATGACACATTTCCATCTACAAAGTCCATGCTTAAGAACCTGCATTATCTAGTTACAACACACACACCCACAAACAAGAACAAAACCCCTCTCATACTCTCTTAGGTAAGTTCATGATTTTGTAGTGGGCCACCTCCATGGCTACCAGGTTAGATGCCTGTTGGAGAGGGAGGGGTCTCAATCAGAGACTCCAGCTGCAGGAACTAAAGACCTGGATGGGCAAGAGGGTGGCATGCAGTGGGGCTTCAGTTCCCACGGAATGAGACAACCTCAAAATGCCTTTTCATCCCAATCCCCAACCCCCTACTTGGCTGTGGATGGCATGGGATAGGCCCTTAGCAAATATTGATTGACAGATAACTGAATGGATGGAAGGATGGAATTGAATTGCATATTGTTTTACTCTATAATCCCTTTTGTTGAACTATAGAATATTGTTTGCGGAAGGCGTTGTTTCCTTTTCCTTTTACCACTGAAATTCTTTTATGGTCTGTTATCAGAGTAAGCATTATTGATAAGCGAACCGGGGAAATCCAGCTTCCTTCAAAGGCCTGGTGATCAGAAATGCAGGGAGGTGGATGGCTGAAAACAACAGTTAGGACCAACTTCAGGTCCTAACCTGGCTGGAGTGCCACCAGGCACAGTTCCACTAGAGAGCCCAGAGGATGGTTTCCAAAGTCCCTTACACACACAGCCTTTGCACACTGCAGCTTTATGAAGCACATCACGGTGGCTGGAGATGGCTCAGAGGTTAACAGCACGCATTGCTCTTGCAAAGGACTTGGGTTTGTTTCACAGGACCCACATCAGATGGCTTACAACCACCTGTAATTCTGGCTCCAGGGGATCCAATGCCCTCTTCTGGCCTCCATGGAAATGTGCACTCACATGCACATTCCCACACATAGGCACATACGTAAACATGCAATTAATTTTTTTTAAAGAAGTACACCATATACTTTGGGCTGACTAATTAAAAATGTCTTACCTTTCCATAGTTTCTTCTAAGACTGAAGTAGAAGAAACAAAATCAGATGAAAGCCTTCCCTATACGAACCCCCTGGCTTCCCCTTCCGCTCCCTGCCAGGGATCCTCCTTGCACGGCTGGGTTTTATCATCAGTCTTTGATTCTTTCAAGCTGTTTTCTTCTTAAGAAGACAATCTGTGCTCACTGTCCTCTTCTCTAGCTTCATCTCTGTCCCCATCTGCCCTGCCCTGTCCTGGTTCGTCTTTAACATCAGTTTCAGGGTGATCTTGCTCCCTGCTCGTCCCTCACTGGTTTCTAGTCATTCTCCGGATAAAGTCTCAATTTCTTAGCAAAGAAGAGAGAGTTCTGGGTTCTCTAGTTCTTGCTCTCTCTCTCCATCTCCCCAATGTAAGACTGCCATAGTCTTTGTTTATGTCTATATCATATTATCATATTAGCATAGCTTGTCCTAATCACTTCTCGGGAGATTTTCTTTCCCTTCCTTCCTTCCTTCCTTCCTTCCTTCCTTCCTTCCTTCCTTCCTTCCTTCCTTTCTTATTTTTCACTAATTGAAGCATCCACACCTTACACGTCTCTGTCCCTGAGTTTGCTGTGAGCTCCTGTCTGTGTCTGGGGCTTCACTTGCTGTGGCTAGGCTACAAGTAAGTCACCAGATGTGGCGTGGCTAGTGAGAGATAGGAGGCCGGGGAGGAATGTGCTGAGCTTCGGACTGCCTACCATCCCCACTGTTCTTCCTTTAATCCCAGCACTGGGGAGGCAGAGGCAGGCGGATCTCTGTGAGTTCAAGACCAGCCTGGTCTACAAAGTGAGTTCCAGGAAAGGCCCAAAGCTACACAGAGAAACCCTGTCTCAAAAAAAAAAAAAAAAAAAAAAAAAAAAAAAAAAAAAAAAAAAAAAAAAAAAAGAAAGAAAGAAAGAAAAGAAAAGAAAAAAAAAAGAAAGAAAAAGAAAACGGGATCATCCATCTTCTCGGCACTTTGATGAGGCATTTCTTCCTCTGAGAAACTAGCCTCCCACCTGCCAGTCCACAGGGCCACATTTCCCACAGTTCACCTGTCTTAAGGGCAGGCGCCAGATGGCCCTGAGCAAGGATTACCTCCGCCTCCTCATGGCCTGTCCAGCCTCTGTAGTTCCACCTCCACATTCACAGCCACAGTTCTCATGCCAAGCAGACCTGGACTGCCCTCATGTGAAGATGCTTCAGGGCACTCGCTGCTTTGTTTTCGACTGGGAGGGGAATCACATATCATAAAACCCACCCATTGTAGTAGGAGTTGGATGGGGATCAGAAAAGTTATACAGTTGTGGATTCATCATCAAAACCCAATTTTAGAAGAGTTCTATTACACACACACACACACACACACACACACACACACACATGCACATACATGCACACACACGCGTGTGCACGTGCATGCACACACACAACACACACATACACACACATGCACACACACACATGCACACACACACATGCACACACACCCCAGTTCTCCTGTGGCCTCCTTTCCCACTATGCTGTCAATCCCTGCTCCCAACCCCCAGACCCAGGCAACCACTCAGCTCTTTACTGTCTTAGAATTTTGCTCTTTCTATAAATTTCCTATACTACATGACATGTAGGGTGTGTGTGTGTGTGTGTGTGTGTGTGTGTGTGTGTGTGTATGATTGCTGTTATGGACTGAATTATTTACTGCACACATACCCCTATGCTCCCAAATATGTTGAAATCTGAACCCTGAGTTCCCCAGAATGTGACTGCATTTGGAGGCCATCTGAGTTATAAATGAGGTTACAGGTGTGTGTGTTGGGGTGGGGGTAATCTAATAGGATGCAAGAAGGAAGAAGAGGCCATTTCTACACACAAAGGAAGGCCACAGGGAGGTAACAGCTACATTCCAAGAAGAAGGGCTCAGAAATCAATTCATCTAATCCTTGATCTTGGCTCTCTCTCAAGAAAATACATCCCTGTTGTTTATATTACCTAATCTGTGGTGCTTCGTTTCTTGCAGCCCAGACAAGTGAGTACAGCTCCTTTGGGTGAGCACTCCGGTCATGTGGTCAGCTGCCCATCACTGTGACCAACACCTGTGCATGAACAGGAGGGAAAGTCGGACTTGGCTCATCATTTTCCCAGCATCACTTCAAGGTGCTTAGTTCCACTGCACTGAGTACAGCTGTTCACCTCATGGTGACCAGGCAGCAGAGAGAGGACACGGCTGGCGACTCTCCCAACAACCTACCGTCCACAGTAATACCTCATCCCTAAAGGTTCCTCTACCTCCCAACAGCCCATTAAGTCATGAATCTATGCGTGGATTAATTCAATCATGAGGTTAGAACCTTCACAATCCAATCATATCCCAAAGTCCTACTTCTGAACATTGGTGTGTGGGGAAGACCGAGTCTTCAACACATGAGCCTTGGGGCACACTTAACATCCAAACTATATCATTAGTATTTCATTAATTTTTATTGTCACATAGTAGTCCTTTGTTTGAGTGTAATGTATTTTGTTTACTTACTCTACAGGCTTTGGGGTTGTTTCCAGTTTGGATGCTAAAAAGTTTCCACACCGGTGTTTGTGTGATGTTGTTTTCAGTTCTGTTGGACAGACCTTGAGAACTAGTTCTGAAGATTAAATCTTCTTATCCCACCTCTAAGCCCAAGTGTCTTACCTGTGCTCCATCAACACAAATTGATGTTAAATTTTTGAACATTTAGCTGATTAGTTGATTTACTTTATTCATTTTTTTATTGCAGTGTTGGAGATCAAACCAAGTGCCTTGTGCATGGTATAAGAGGACTCTATCACTGAGCCACACTCCCAAACCTGTATTTTGAGTTATTTACCATGAGTTTTTGCATTGTGGGGCTCTTGTTCAGAGGCACACCCTCTTCCAAGTTCCCTTTCCTGGTACCTTCTCTGCCACCCCATCCTCCTTCCACCACCAGCTCAGGGCTCTTCTGTGTCCCATAACCCTTTGGGTTTCTCTCCAGCACACTACAATGTCAGTAGTTTCTTCTACCTGGCAAGTTCCTTAGGAAAAGGTATGCTTCTACTTCAGTATTGTCACTACCCAGGACCTGTGTGAACTGTGCTCAGTAAACGTTTGCTTAGAAATATGTCCATCCATATGGATATACACATACTTCAGTCATTTGATAAGTGTTCACTGAACACCTGACACTGCTCGTTGTCCTCAGAGGCCACTTACATATACACCATAATGTGCTGTGGATATTGCTCTATGTAAATAAAGTTCTGATTGGCCAGTGGCCAGGCAGGAAGTATAGGCGGGACAAGAGAGAAGAGAATTCTGGGAAGTAGAAGACTGGAGAGAGACACCACCAGCCGCCGCCATGAGAAGCAACATGTAAAGACACTGGTAAGCCACGAGCCATGTGGCAAAGTATAGACTAACAGAAATGGGTTAATTTAAGATAGAAGAAGTAGATAACAAGAAGCCTGCCACAGCCATACAGTTTCTAAAAATGTAAGTTTCTGTGTGCTTTCTTGGTTGGGTCTGAGCGACTGTGGGACTGGCAGGTAAGAGAGATTTGTCCTGACTGGGCCAGGCAGGAAAATTCTAACTACAATAATGTGTTCATGTAAGGAGGGGTGAGAGTTCTAAGTCCTCCAGGACTTTTAGTTAATTGAGGAAAACAAGACCTGCTGAGAAAAACAAGGCAATAAAGAATGAAATTGCTGAGGCTGGAGAGATGGTTCAAGGGTTAAAGACACTTGCTGTTCTTCCAGAGGACTGGGCTTTGGTTCTAAGCACCCACGTGGTGGCTCACAACCGTCTGCAACTCCAGTTTCAAGGGATCTGATGCCCTCTTCTGGCCTCTGAGGGAACTGCATGCACGTGGTGCACAGACATACATGCAGGCAAATATCCATACACAGAAAGTAAAAGGAAATAAATTTTAAAAAGTTTTTTAAATGGACAAACCCAGGGCTTTTCATATCCCAGGCAAGCACTCTACCAACTGAACTACATCTCCAGCCCTAGCTAGACCTTTTGAAAGTGATTTCCACACTTCCTGATTTGGCTTAGTGATTGATTGATTTTTGAGACAGGATTTCTCAGTGTAACATTTCTGGCTGTCCTAGAACTTGCTTTGTAGACCAGGCTAGCCTTGAACTCACTGAGATCCACCTGCCTTTCCCTTCCAAGTGCTGGGACTAAAGGTGTGCTCCACCACTGCCCAGTGGCTTAGTGATTTCTTTATGACTAGAAAATGCTTGACTATAGAGGCTTGATTTCTCTTGTTACACTTAGAATCCTGGAACCACCATGTCCACAAGCCTGTGATAGCTAGTGGAGGATGGGAGGCTATATGGAGGATAATAAAGGTGTTCTAGCAACTGCCAACCACCAGATATGTGAATGAGGGCATGCTAGATGATCCAGCTTCACACAACTCACTGGCTGAGTGCAGATACACTTGGGTGCTCAGCATAGATCAGCCAAGCTAGTCGAGACCATAATTGTGGGCTATATAAATCTACACTCCCATGTAATTTCGGACTATAGAGAGAACAATGTTCTTTAAGTCATTAACTTTCAGTAAGTTATTTGGCAGCAAAGGCAGAGACAGATTTGAGGGACAAAACCCTGGCACTAAGCAAGCTAGGTGTGAATTACAGTTCTGCCACCTTCTAGGCAAGAGGTCCTCAGCAAGCTGCTCCATCGCTCTTGGAGTGTCAGTATCCCCAGGTAAACGATGAGAGGATAGTAGTGTCCATTCTCCATGGTTGTGGGGACTCAGTCAGATGTAGCTGATGTCGATGTTAGCTTCTACTGAGCTTCACCCAGGATCAAAAGAGCCATGGATATCATGGCCCATCACTCACATGGCTAACTGCAAATGAGAAAACTAAATCCTGAAGTGTTGGGTGACTTTCCCCAAGGTTCACAGCCATAAAGTGATGCACTGGGGATCCGCACTCAGGCCTCTTGACCTGCTCCATTATAGGACTCCTGATGGGGGAGGTTACTAGTGGGGTTGGGGGGAACAACTAATCTCCATCTAGTGACAGGTTGCCTTCTGTTATGATATCCCCAGGAAGCCAACGCAGGCCGGAGTTGGTTTTCAAATAAAATTTAGTTTTGTGATTGTTGTTATTTTGGCTTTGGTTTCTTTAATCTTTGTTTCTTAGGCTGGAGTTAATGAGTGATCAAACTAAACTTTTATACAAGCGATCAGTAGCACAAAGCACAAGTCGGCCTGGCACTGGCACTCTCTCCCCATTCTCCAGATTTTATCTGAGTCTGGTTTTCTTCCTCTACCAGTTTAATACTCACCCCCCACCCTCCGTGTGTGTGTGTGTGTGTGTGTGCGTGTGTGTGTGTGTGTGTGTGTGTGTGTGTGTGTGTGTGCGTGTGTGCGTGTGTGTGTGTGTGTGTGTGTGTGTGTGTGTGTTGAGACAAGGTCTCACTCTCACTGTGTGACCCAGGCTGGCCTAGAACTAGCAATCTTTCTACCTCGGCACCTCCCACCGCCCACCGCCAAGTATTGAGGAGTCCAGTGATTGCCCACCATGCTGGGCCTCTTTCCATTGCTTGTCTCAGCTGGTGCCCCTTTCCTAGAAACCCGCAGTGCCTCAGACCTCCTCTGGTGTCTCCTGTTGCATCATTTCTCCTCTCCTGCATCTCCAGCCACTCTTTGGCCCCAAGCTAGACATGCCCCTGATGCTCAGCAGAGCATGGACTTTGCTCTTGGGCTGTACATAGGTACTTACTGGCCATGTGGTTTCCGGGTGTCAGAATGTAAGACCTTCAGGTACCTCGCATACCCCAACTATGAAATGAGGGTATTGAGTATATGTCTCACAACAAGACCTTGCAGATGTGGCTATTAGGGGGCAGGTACATCCGACATTGAGCAGCAGATGGCAGAGGCTGCTGTCTTTCGAAATCTCCAGAAAGTTCTGTCCTTTCTCAAGAAAGAGAGGACTTCATCAGCCAATTAGAAAATGCTGTGTGACCAGCTTTAATAGGATGGAATGCCTTGATTGAAAGAACAGGGATTTCACATTAAAATAGTATTTTAGGGGTTCTCACAGAGAACCAGGGTTTAGTTCCCAATGTAATGGCTCATAATCATCTGTAGGAACATTTCCAGGGGATCTGACACCCTCTACTGTCTTCCATGGGCACAGGGCACACAAGGGGTGACCATACATGCATGCAGATGAAAACCCCCTACACCTAAAGTAAAATAAAATACATTTTAAAAACAATTTCTAAATGGACAGAATACAAAATGTCTACTACACAGGAACTTGTGTGTAGCTGGTTCTTTTACTCTTTACTCTTTGAGGGCCTGCTACCAGCTCCCAACTAAATACACAGAGACTTATTCTTACTTATGAATGCCTGGCTTTAGCTTGGCTTGTTTCTAGCCAGCTTTTCCTATCTTAAATTATCCAGTCTAACTTTTGCCTCTTGGCTTTTACCTTTCTCTAGTCTATGTTTCTTTCTTTCTTACTTTGTGGCTGTTTGTGTAGCTGGGTGGCTGTCCCCTGGTGTCCTCTCTCCTCCACTCCCTTTTTTCTCCTCCTCTCTGTTTCTTCTTTTTATTCTCTCTGACTCACAGCCCTGCCTATCCCTCTCCTGCCTAGCTATTGGCCCTTCAGTTCTTTATTAGACCAATCAGGTGTTTTAGGCAGGCATAGTAACACAGCTTTACAGAGTTAAACAAATTTAACATAAAAGAATGCAACACATCTGTAAATGGAGGCTTTTCTCTGTCCCACCCTGTCTCTGCTTCCAAATAGTCACTCAGAGGCTTGTATTAATTATAAATGCTTGGCTGGTAGCTCAGGCTTATTACTAACTTGCTCTTATCCTTAAATTAACACATTCCTATTAATCTGTTTATTGCCACGTGGTCCATGGCTTACCAGTCCTCCAGCATCCTGCTTCTTGGGTGGCTCATTGCGTCTGTGTTGATTCCACTCCTCTTCCTCTGAGTCCTAGTTTGATTCTTTTACTTAACCTTATCCTGTCTTGCCATAGGCCGAAACAACTTTATTATCAACCAATGAGAGAAATACATATTCACAGTGTACAGAAGGACCATCTCATAGCACACATCTTTTCATCAGTAAACAATTATTCCACAGCATAAATAAATAGAACACATCTTAAACTAAATTCCACAGCACTTGTGCATGAGCATTTATGGTGGCAGCTTTTCATCACAGGGAAACATGTAGAAACACCCCAAATGGCTATCACCTGGTGAATTGACGGATGAACAATATAAGGTACACAATGAAATATTATTCAATATACCAGAAGAATAAATGAAATACAGATGCACGTTACAACATATATAGACCTTATAAACAAGCTAAATGAAATCAGCTAGCTATAATGACTCTTTGAACTACATGATTCTATTCATAAAAATCCAGAATAGGGAAATAGTGCAAACAGAAGTAGATCAACATTCAGTGGCTGCCCAGGGCTGAGGATACAGTGAGGAGGGGTGGGAAATGCTCTTTCAAGGGTGTAGATGGGGTTTCTAAAATGACCAAAATGTTTGAAAACTGACTATGACAAGTGTCAAAAATGTCTGTGACTAAATTAAATTGTTGAAATGGACACTTTAAATGGGCATATTATACAGCATGTAAAACTGTGATTCAATGGAATTTTCTAAAAATGGCACATACAAACACGGCAGCCTGTGGTGGTGCACACCTGTATTCCCAGCATTTAAGAGGCAGGAGGTTCTTCCCAAGTTTGCAGCCGGTCTAGACACCACAATGAGATCCTATCTAACAACAGCAACAGAAGTACAAACAAAAGAAGACAAAGCAGGTACAAAGCTAGCCTGGGTCATCTAGAACCAACTCAGGAAGGCAACCGCTGCCACCCCTAGCCTGGTCTAGAATACCCAACATAGACGCCACCTCTAATCTGCTGGTCTTACTGTACCCCAAACTAGAAATTACTGGCGCTTTCCCCGCCACTAATAAAAAGAACCCCACTCTTCCTGTTTCACTTTGGTTTTTATTTTAATTTCATCATGTCTTGTTATTGTTTTGTTTTGATTTAGTGCTGGAGACTGAACCTCTGGACCTCGAGCCTCACAAATGTTAACAAGCTTGAAGTCACCAAGCCACACACCCCCTCCCCCCACCCCGGCCTCCCGCTTACTCAAAGATCACCTACCACCACCGCCCCTGCTTCTCATTTTAGTTGTACAATAATTAATGAACAGCACTATTGATAAACATTACACACAGCCTAGAACCACTGAGGTACATCTTCAAAACACACTAAGTGGGGTTGGGGATTTAGCTCAGTGGTAGAGTGCTTGCCTAGCAAGCGCAAGGCCCTGGGTTCGATCCTTAGCTTCAAAAAACAAACAAACAAAACCACACTAAGCAGTGCTGGCTAGCAGGCAAACAACACATCATCATCATCACCATCATCATTATCATCATTATCATCATCATCATCACCGTCATCATTATCATCATCATCATCATCATCACCGTCATCATCATCACCATCATCATTATCATCATCATCATCACCATCATCATCGTCATCATCATCATCCCCCACCCCGCTCAATGTCAACCCACCTATTTACAAGATCATATTCCTTCCAGCCCTTCCACGGCCACAGTGGTAGCATTGCTCCTAATAACTTTCTGGAAAAGGAGCTTGGATGTCCTGATGAGCAATTTCCATGACCAACAGGATCTTGGAAAGCCCCTAACAGGTTCCCCCTAACTCTTCCATGAGGAGTCAGGTTTTTTAGTTCCCAAGCTTGGGAATCCAGTTCCTTATTGTCTTCCCTCCAGACCATGAGTATGCCAACCTGATAGGGGAAGTTAGAGGAAGCCAGGTGTGAAAGGGTAAGCTTGGCTCTTGCAGAGCACATCAGAAAATGGGGAAATTCATTCAAAAGAAGCCATTGAACACTAGCAACATAAAAACACAACTCTGGCAGCTAAAAATGAGGTTGTTTTCTCCAAAAGATAGCATGCATTTTTTTTAAAGCAAAAACACAGCTCTCACCTCAAGGGGGATAAAAGATAGTTTATTCTATAATCAAATATGAGTGGCCATGGCCTGGCAATGCAGACTTAGGTCTCCCTGAATTCCATGTTCCAACGTGCAAGTGGTTTCATAAAGTTTTGATAGGAACAGAACGAAGAAAACCGTAAATCAAGACTCTTTTCAAATACACTGGTGGGTGCGTCGGATCTGCAGGTCACAGGATGTTAGGTCTAACTCAGAGGTGGGCAGGGAAGGCTCTGGAAACTGAACCAAGATAAATTAGCATTAGGCTCTGGGCCACATGGCAGAAGCTCAGACACAGCTCCTTCCTTCCAGGAACTCTTGTTCACAAACTTAGAGCTCTGTTCCTGAAAGTCCAAGTTTTTAACCCAAAGGATTGATCTAAGTACATAAGCCATAGCTGCTGCGTCTTTTTGTGGTGTGTGTGTGTGTGTGTGTGTGTGTGTGTGTGTGTGTGTGTGCATGTGTGTGCATGCGTGC